>NW_017100150.1:1412708-1454021 GCF_001263275.1 Habropoda laboriosa
GGGGCTTCTAAAAAGGACCAGAGGGTTGTTCTGCTCACAATCAGTCTGCCGTCAACGTTCAAAGCGGCAGGATCGAGATATCATCGAGAGCATCGTCAGAAATGAAGTATTAACACGTTAGTTGATTTTTAAAATAGAAATTCGTTAAATTTTACCCTTTTGATAATAGTTAAATTGTAAATTAGAGTATAATTGCATGTAGTAGGTAGTTTGAAATTGATACTTGTAATAAATTTCTAATTGCTTTAACATTACTAATCATGTAAGTAGTAAAATCAAGTTTCTACTTCATTGTCAAGTACTTTGACTGTCGAATAATTAATGTTTCTTGTTAAATAACAATTTAGATAGTTGTATATAACTATTGGAAAACTTAAATAAAATTACTGTTGGCTTTAACTTAAGAAAACAGCTTAATATATTAATTTTGCATTGAATTAACCATTGCGTTCAGCAGATTAGTCAGAAATTGTTTATAAATGTTATTAAAAATTAGAAAAATTACTGTTCTTGGCCTGTGAATTACTGATGGAGCTTCCGAAACACCTGTGAAATCTAGAAAAGGAGCAGAACATCGGGAAAAGTGAAGAAATGCAATTATTTATCGAAAAATTAATTATTTATTGTAAAATTATTGTTAAAATGTATTTTACAAAAGGTTACAATATATCAGTACTATTTTACAGCATTTTACAGTCTATTTATCTCTCCCTTACACAGCATGTCCATTTCCTATGCAGAAACCTCATTATTTAAACAATATATCATTGAAGAATTATATAAAACAGTACAATATGTATTTTACGCAACGTTACAATATTTCAGTATTGTTTTACAGCGTTTTATAGTCTATTAACTTCTCCCTTACACGGCATGTCCATTTCCTTTACAAAAAACTGATTGTTTAAACAATATCCCATTGCAAAATTAAATAAACGGTACAAAACACATTTTACAAAAGGTTACAATATTCCAGTATTGTTTTACAGCGTTTTACAGTCCATTAACTTCACCCTTACACAACGAATGTATTTCCTATTGCAAAATACCCATTGTTTAAACAATATTACATTGTAAAATTGAATAAATTAATGCCAGACACCTCCAGGAATGCGTTTTCATCGAAAAAATCGAAAAAATCCCGAAATTCTAGCGAGAACTACGAAAATTACAGAAAGTTTTCGAAAATCGCGCGAGTACACTCGTTCGGTGCTACAGTCCTCGAGAATTCCTGGAATTTACGTCATTTCTCGGAAATGACGAAATTTCCAAGAATCGAGGCGATTCCAAGAATTGACCAATGGGCCTTCGAAACTTTCGGTTCTCGAGAATTCCTGGAATTTTCGTCATTTCTCGGAAATGACCAAATTTCCGAGAATTGACCACTGAGCCTTCGAAACTTTCGGTTCTCGAGAATTCCTGGAATTTTCGTCATTTCTCGGAAATGACGAAATTTCCGAGAATCGAGGCGATTCCAAGAATTGACCAGTGGTCGTTCGAAAATTTCAGTCCTCGAGAATTCCTGGAATTTACGTCATTTCTCGGAAGTGACGAAATTTCCAAGAATCGAGGCGATTCCGAGAATTGGCTAATGGGCCTTCGAAAATTTCAATTCTCGAGAATTCCTGGAATTTTCGTCATTTCTCGGAAATGACCAAATTTCCGAGAATCGAGTCGATTCCAAGAATTGACCAGTGGCCCTTCGAAACTTTCGGTTCTCGAGAATTCCTGGAATTTTCGTCACTTCTCGGAAATGACCAAATTTCCGAGAATCGAGTCGATTCCAGGAAGCGACCTCCTATCACATCATGTTCGCCTATTACAAAATGAGAATTTCCGACTTTCGAAAATTTTTAGCCGAAAATCGACTTTCTAATAGGCGAACATGATGTGATAGGAGGTCGCTTCCTGGAATCGACTCGATTCTCGGAAATTTCGTCATTTCTCGGAAATGACGAAATTTCCGAGAATCGAGTCGATTCCAGGAAGCGACCTCCTATCACATCATGTTCGCCTATTACAAAATGAGAATTTCCGACTTTCGAAAATTTTTAGCCGAAAATCGACTTTCTAATAGGCGAACATGATGTGATAGGAGGTCGCTTCCTGGAATCGACTCGATTCTCGGAAATTTCGTCATTTCTCGGAAATGACGAAATTTCCGAGAATCGAGTCGATTCCAAGAATTGACCAATGGGCCTTCGAAACTTTCGGTTCTCGAGAATTCCTGGAATTTTCGTCATTTCCGAGAAATGACGTAAATTCCAGGAATTCTCGAGAACTGAAATTTTCGAAGATCCTTTGGCCAAAATCTGACATTTTATTAGGCGAACATGATATGACAGAAGGTCAGTTCTTGGAATTGACTCGATTCTCGGAAATGACCAAATTCCAGGAAGTTGCAAGCGAGATTCTCTCGTTTGCAACTTTGTTTCTGCGGGCCGCTCCCGAAAATTGCACATTGTTGCAAACGCGTTATCAGATTTGCAACTTTGTTGTCGCGAAAATTGCACATTGTTGCACGACGGGCCGTTTTGCAACAATGTGCATATTTTGTGAGCGATCTTCGGCAACAAAGTTGCAAACCCGATAAAGCGTTTGCAACAATGTGCAACTTTCGGGAGCGATCCTCAGCAACAAAGTTGCAAGAGGGAGAGAGCCTCGTTTGCAACTTTGTTGCCGCGATACGCTCTCGAAAACTGCACATTGTTGCAAAACGGCGCGTCGTGCAACAATGTGCAATTTTCGCGACAACAAAGTTGCAAACCCTATAACGCGTTTGCAACAATGTGCAACTTTCGGGAGCGATCCTCAGCAACAAAGTTGCAGGAGGGAGAGAGAGCCTCGCTTGCAACTTTGTTGCCGCGATACGCTCCCGAAAACTGCACATTGTTGCAAAACGGCGCGTCGTGCAACAATGTGCAATTTTCGCGACAACAAAGTTGCAAACCCGATAACGCGTTTGCAACAATGTGCAACTTTCGGGAGCGTACCTCAGCAACAAAGTTGGAAAAAAGAGAATCTCGCTTGCGTGAATGACGCTTGTAACAATGTTACATTCAAGCGTAGTGCTTGTAATAATGTTAGCGTTGAAAATAACGCATCTAATAATGTTGCAATCAGAAATAGCGATTCCAACAATGTTTGCGTTCAAGTAGAACGCTTCAAGCAATGTTGCATTCAAAAGTAACGCGCACAACAATGTTTTGCATTCGAAGTAGTGCTTTCGTCTATGTTGCATTCGAGAATAGCGACTGCAACAATGTGTGCATTCAAGTTTCAAAGATGAACAGTGAATTAAAAGTATCATGCTACTTAAAAATCACCGTTCAACGATATAAAAGTTCTATTCCTGCTACTGCAACCGTGTCCCACACCTCGATCAGTTTGCAACCTCAACTCACGCGGGAACAAAGACTCCGTGCAAATGAAACGTCATTATACATTCTCAACATATTTCTCCATCCCTATAAATAACCTCTCTACTTGTAAACTTTAAAATTTCTGAGATTTCTTGCGAGTCAACCATAAGTCAGACAACGAAATTTGTTAATAGTAATGTCAACCATATCTAAGACGCTGGTATTTTGTCGATATTAGTAAGAAGTGCTAGTCAACGATTCCTCAGATGCTTGAAATATGTTTCGGAGTAAGCAAGTAGTGTAAGTCAATCAGTTCTCAGTCCTTCCAGAATTCTTTACGTCCGGAGAAACGCCGGCAATTGAGCGAATTAAAAATTGCATGCAATAAACAGTAGTTGAATTGTAGAATAAGTAGTATTTCTTATTAAATAACAATTTAGATGGTAGTTCATGAGCATGCAATAGATGAATTGGAAATTATTTATAACTTTTATTCAACATTTGAATATTAATGTTCTTTTTGTTTAATTTAGAAGGGGAGTGTTGAGGCCACCACGGGAATTAAGGAGGACGTCAATATCAGGAAAACAAATGAAGAAATGTAATTATTTATCAAAAAATTAATCGTTCATTGTAAGATAATTGTACAAAATGTATTTTACAAAAGATTTACAATAAACCAGTACTGTTTTACAGCATTTCACAGTCTACTCATTTCTCCCTCATACACCATACTCATTTCCCTTTGCGAAACACTTATTCTTTAAATAACATTCCTTTGCAAAATCAAATAAACTACGTCCGGATGTCGTTAGAAGCGCGTAATAATCGAAGGAAATCCAAAATATCCCGAAATTCGAGCCAAAAACTTTGAAAATTACGAGGATATAGCGTCCAGAATGTAGAATCTAGATTCTGCTACATTTTTCTTTATTCTGTGCTCATAGCTACAATTGTATATTGCCAAAAACTGGACAAAGAGAAGAGCGACTTTAAATCATTTTTTAAATCGCTCGCTGTAGCGAAGGATACGGTACTTATTGTCGGTTGAAGACTAATTTCACGCAAAAATTTGATTAGAAATTACTCGCGAGGGTACGGTCACACAGATTCCAAGAATATAATAGTTATTAACGGTTGCAAACTGACACAGTCGTAAAATACATGATTCGGTAATTGGACCGGGAACAAAGGTATCGCGTAAATACCGAATTCAAAGTTCACTCATTTGTAAATGTACGTGATAAGCAGTCGTTGTTTACGAGGTTACGCAAATTATCTCTGTAAATAACATTTCACAGTAAGTTGCGCAATTTAATAAAATAAACTCATCGGAATACTTCGTATTTGCCGCACGAATAATCATTTCACACCGCTTTGACGCGTCCCGCGGTGTTTCCTGCGTCGATGCCCGATCATTCACGGAGTTATACTACTAGCAGTCCCATTAATCGTAGCATAGAGAGCGCCAGCGGTTTGATTGCTTCCCTCTCTCTGTGTGTGTCACTCCTCTCCGTGAGATAGAGTTTCTCTTTTTTTCACCCACGTCGTCGGTTCAATCTCGAAGGTGTTATTTCTCTCTCATTTCTCTCCTGCATACTCCCCGATTTTCTCTCTCGGTCACCCTTTCCAAACGTTCTTTCTCTTCACCCTCCCTTTCGCTTGCATGCTCGCCTGTTCGCACCTTTCTCATTCTCTCCTTTTGTCTCTGTGTGTGTCTCTCTCTTTTCGAGAAGCGTTAATTAACCCGCGCGAGCCGGCATCAAATAAATTTCGGTTAGAACGTGAGAAGCAACAAATCTGAGTCAGGTGGTGTCAACTACGGCGAATGCGAGCCACCTCTTACTTGAGTTACTTCAGCGCCAGGCTTTTGTGGTTGGTACGGTATTATGGCGGACATCTACACGCGTGCGCACATATATATATATATACATAAATATATATATACACACACATATATACACATATCTATGTAGAGAAATGATGTAAATGAAACATATATAAAAAGCGGCGAGAGGGAGAGAAGGGGAGAAAGAAAGTATTATACGAGAGAATGAGGGAGTTGATGCGGGAGAGGCAGGGGGACAGGGGAGGAAGAAAGGGACCTGAATGGGGTCGTAGCTACCAACAGCGTCACCGCATCTCCCGCGCGTCCTAATTAGAGAAATTTAAATTCATAGCCACCCCATGGCGCTGAACTTATCCCTGGCTCACTCTCCCTCTCTCTTGTTCTTCTGCCAACTCCCTTCACTTTTCGTTTCCTCGCGCTGCTTTCACCTCTTCTCTCTCTCTCTCTCTCTCTACAACTCAACCCTGGGTGCTTTACCTATCCCTTTTCACTTTATACACGTCTCTCTCTCTCTCCTTCTCGCCACCCTTTTCCTCCTCTTCTATTCTACCCTTGTCTATCCCCCCTGCCCACCCCGCCGCCGCACCCCTTCGCCGTCGTCTTTCCGGCTTTTATCCTACGTCCAAGCTCGAAGCGCGACGCACATTCCTTAACTAAAGCAATTACGAATCGCCTCCCTCGTGACTCGGCCGACTTACGCCAAAAGATAACGTCATTTTCCATCAGCCTTCTTTAGCAGCCCACTATCTTCTCAGGGGCCTTTTCGTTCTCCCGTTACCGATCTAACCGCGCGTGTCTGCGAATCTTCAACGATAAAACGTCTCGTTAGAAAATGATTAATCTCGCCGGTGCTTCGCTATGGAGATGTGAACGAACGAATAGTTCGTCGAGACGAATCGACTGGAGCGAACGATGTTACGATGTTCGTCAGAGGATACGTCGGGGGAGAAAAGAACGTTTAATTCGACGGTGAAATAATTCGGACTGCTACTGATTCCGTTACGTTTAACTTGCGGCCTCTACGCAGAAGCGAATTTTTACTCTTTATATCCTGCCGTCACAAGTTGCCTAGCGAGCAGACAAGATAAATAGTGAAGAAGACAAATAGTTGAACTTTTAAAGTCAAATACATATTTCATCATGTATGAAGTCCGCTTTCAGTTGCAGGGAACACTATGGCGTACTCACTTTTCCACCAACGATTTCAACAGGAGCGACGTACGGTTAACGCGACGTAATCTATCAGCGAGCAGCCATTACGACTATTATTATTGATTAGGTATTGTAATTATTTATATAGACTCATATCTTGCAGAAATATTTTTCAAACGAAGCTACAATATCTATTATTCCGAGAATCGCGGATAAGTGCACTGTAATTTTAGTTAGAAGGTAATATTAATATTGAACGGTATGTGAATTTCGTTTGTCCTAAGTTTCTTGCAAGTTTACACACATACGATTCCTCAGCCGTTCCTTAAGAGTAAAAATAGTTAGACTATTATACGAGCCACTCAGAAGTCAAAATAATCAACTCTACTTTTTGGTATTCTTCTAATTTTAGTATTAAAACATATGCATGGTGCTTAATTTTTCACGAATTACACAAATTTCACAAATTTAATTTGACGGAGTTAGTCACTTTGGCCTCCCGAGTGGCTCAAATAATAGACAAAGTTCTCATACCACTGAACGTTGCTCGAACCCAACATCTACATTAGTAGTGACGCACGGGGTTCCTTAGAATAGGAGCGACAAGTGCACAGGGTAACGCGTGAACCTTCCTTTATGCAGTCGTACAAGGGCTTAAGCTGTCGAATTCCCTGTATCCTCAGTCAATCTACCAGGGATGAATTAACGACGAGAGGTGGGAATAGGGCGAATGAACTGGGTAGTTCAGAGCGGAAATTCGTAGGGTAAGCCCCTGGGTGATCTCCAGAGTGGTCACTAATACTCCGTAAGAACGCCTAGTGGAAGCTGTGGAACGTTGTTCCCCATCAGTTCCTACTGCCTACCAACACTGAATGCATTCCTTCTTGATTAGGATCCCTTCCGAGGGCCGATTTGCTCGCATTTAGAGATCCACCCGACTCTATTGGCCGGGAGTAGCACTATCAATACACTCTGATCTAAGAACCTCGATTTAATATCGGTTGTTTAAGATACCTGCTACTTTGTTACCCCAAATGATCACATTCAGTATCTTAAATCCTGTACTGCGGTTTTATTACTGTGATTGCAACGTACTCCGTCTGTTCTGAATTGAAACGTTTAAAAGCTTCTGTCAAGTCGAGCTAAGAAATATTTCAAATAAAGATTGTCGTGCAACAAAGATTAGAAGTTCCAAAGTGTTATTTTCCTATTTCTCATTGTTGAATTTTGAAAGAATATTTATTTAAGGCGATACATAACTCTAGAGGAACTTCGTTTAATTTGTACGTAAGGTGTAGAATATTTTAGTCCAAGTTAAGGACATTGCATCTTATTTTATTTGAAAATAATTTAACACCATTATTTGCCTTGTTGCGAAAAATTATTTCGGTAATATTTCAACTACAATAAGTTTAATATAATGGTTTTTTCATTTTGCGATGTATGCAACGAAGTTTAGATTAGGTACACTAACATCTGTTTCTTTCGAACTCGTCAATTCACATTCGCGTTTTAATTCACTTTGATAGACGCCACTTTTTTGCATAAAAAACCACTTTGCACGAAAAAGCGACTTCGCATATTACATAAAATATCGCACGTCCCAAGTTATTTACATCCGAACCATTTCCCGACGAATGCAAATCATTCGCACATCGAAATGTTTAAATACAGACCCTTTTCGGGAACTAAAAATTGTAAATTTAATTACTCTCTTTCGCAGCGTTTCAACGTATCGCGAAGAGTTCGTTTCTGTCCAAAGGTATATTCCTACCGAAGGGTAGCTTTTTGCGAGCGGACCAACTAAAAGCTAGTATAAATCATAGGGTAACTGGACAGACATTTACAGAAGAAACCGCCGAAGTCTGAGAAATTTCTTGGGTCGAATAAAGCTTTTGCTGAATTAGCTAAAGTCTGATAAACATGTATAGCCTTGGATTTCGTACGATATTACTCGGTTTGTTTATTATATCACGAATAAAAACTGAAAGGAAAGTGTCTCTTTAGGAAATTACTTAATCACAGCATTATAAAACATATATCAGCTAAAATATACTCACTTAACCCTTTACACAATGATTCTCTTTCTGATTGTGCTTTAAGCGTCAACCATTTACTATTTTAGTACAAGCTAGTTTGTCACAGATTAATTACATTTAGTAATCCTCAGTTTTGCAAATTAAGACGAAAGTTGGGATTGCAATTAATTTTTGTTACTGATATAATTATTTTCGTCACATCTTGACCAGAATCTCTGCCACGAGAGTCTGACACGTTGTTACAGGTTAAAGGGTTGAAGTATTACAGTCCAACTTCTCACATTTCATCCGAGATGGTAAATCTCCAAGAAATGAAATAAAAATTGAAAATTTTCGACTTGTCATACTTTTCTCTCTAACGAAACGTTGCTTAACTCTTTGACACTCCCACCTGTAATTTACACGTGCACAACTAATCCTCCAAAAAGTGCAATTCTGTCCAATTATCTTCTTTCACTTTCCGTATTTCACAATCTTTTCTATTTTCTAGTAAAAACGTAAATTACAGCATTATAAATAAATGGTAAACTTATTTATCGGGTTAATAAAACCTCTGAAAACTTCAGTTCACCTAAGCACCAACGAACCGCATCGATCGAGGTCCGTTAACGCGGCATCCAATCATATCGAGCCCTTTAGCCGATCAAGTCCAGCACAGTAATTCCTCGATCTCCTGTTGGTGATCAGTTATCAGTCTGATCAAAGCACGACAGAACCTCCCTCGCCGCCACCTCAAAGGTGGATCTCGGATAAACAAGCATCGAGAACGCGGTTGGCTCTCCTTCGCGACGGTTATGTAAATCTGCGTCTTTGAGGTTTGCGTAGTCGGGCAGAACAGTCGCGCGATATTCTTTGCCTGCTCGTGAAGGTAGCACCACGGATGATAGGTACTATGCATGGTACATACTCGAACGGTGGTTCCAAGTACGTTATACTTCTGGCGAACTACGACTAGCAGGTAGCAGTGGTGGTCTAGGGTGCTCAGGGTCGAAGTTTCGAGGGAACTAGGCAGAAGCAGCGGCATCGTTGCCGCTGGTTAATTTGCATCCCTTAATGAGTCGCTCACGTAACGCCCTTATCTTTACACTCTGCCCCATCCCCCCTCCAGTTCCCCCCTCTGCACCCTGCCAAAATCTTCCCTTGTTCGAAACGAAACGAGTCAGCGGCGGCCGTCTCTTCCCTTCTTCCCACTGTTTTCTTGTCATTCGGTCTTGTTATTTCTAAGTTGCACCCCCTTCCCCCGACGTTCGTTTCTTTCCTTTCCGTTCGAGCTCGTTCGCCTGTGCTCGCCTTCTCGTCCTTCCACTTCACCGACCCTTCGATCTTTTCCGAGGGTCGAGCAGCTTCTCACCGCGTAAGAACACCGGCCATCGGCAACAGGCATCGGGTATTCGTTCGGCCGACGATCACACTGGGTGGTTAGGCAATTTTCCACGTTCGTTGGATTAGCTTGGTTCGTTGGTGGAAGGATGCTCGCTTTGACTCTATATCTTCGTTTCAGAGATCTAGCTGTTGTTCTTGAGTTATCAGTGCTTAGATCTCAGTAATGGAAGTTTTTTGTTTAACACCTGTGAGATCGATTTTGTGTAGAAATGAAGATAATTATTTCTCTCGAATAAGAAAAATTCGAAAAATAAATAAAAGAAAAGGAAGATAGATAGAGAGAGAGAGAAAGAGAGAGAGAGGAAAAATATTTATTTCTGTTGAAAGAAGAGAGAGATAAAAAGAACAGAGAAGGACGAAGCTGGATGGTTTATTATTTGAGACACTTTTGGCAGTGAATAATGAAGTATTCAGTTCGGTTGCTGCAGAAACTTCAAGTTCGATATTCAATTAAATTGAACATTTCTCTTTCACGAATTTAGCAGAATTGAATTCAAGGGACGAAGAATTTAATTTTAGACTGTACTTAATGTTCAAAACTTGCAATTAATTGCTGTAATCTGACGTTTCGTGTATTGCAACAGTAATCTACAAATTAGATTACTTTTATTCTTCAGCGATTTGTATATTGTTTCAGTAAAAGTAATTACTAGTGATTTATGAATGAAACTTCTTTCCACGTCATATTTACGTGCCTCGAAAAGCGTCCAGGAGATGTATACTCTCACAGAGGTGTCGTAACATTTCAAAGAACAAAGGGTGACAAACTGTTCTTGATTTTTATCGCCCTAACTGCGTCGTAGGGAAAACGACCCCCCTCTTCATCGCGTGCGCTTCACTACCGCACAAGAAACAATTTTCTCCTCCCTGTTCCCCATTTTCAGCTCACCTTACCTCGACCAATTGAAATCTGGTCAATAGACAAATGATTGTCGCGCGCTATAAATGTCGATCTGTGCCAATTTATTACGAAGAAAAATACTTTTCATTTATAAAAAGTTGCACGAATTAAATCTCAGGAAGCGCCAATTGTAATTGAATATCATATTCTGCACGAAATTTCGATTAAAGGAACTGTGCAACAATTTCAGAAATAAAGATTTCCAGAGATTTAAGCACTTTTATTTAAAGAACAATTACATTGCAAAATTTTACAGAGCTCATTTACTACACTTTCCAAGATGTGCAGGAAAATATTATAAAAGTGTTTTCAAGCAAAAACAGAAAAATTGCACGATATTTCTACCGAGGTTCTCTATAAAATTGCAAAGTTTAAAAATAATTGGAATTTTCGAGTTATCAAAGTTCCCTTGCCGCTATCTAAACTCGAATATTTCGATATTCATCGAGGAACGATCATGATCTTATTATTCATAGAAATACCGCCACCTATAATACTCCGAGCGATAAAATCCTCGGGGAAAATCGGTGACAATGAGCAACTTCTGAAATATAGGGTTTGCGGCACCGCATTGTGCCGGCCCTGCTGTAGCAAACAGGCTGCCGCCCTTTTCCGCGCCACTCCTGCCCAGTTATTCTTGGTCGGGTGGCTCGGAAAACGCGACGCGACGCATCTGTTGCCAAATTATTTTGCCCACGGGTCCGTGAAAAATTTCCCCCGGTGCTATTATTGTTCCGTTGCGCGTGAGAATCTAGTTATTTGCTCATTTCATTGTTCCTCGTCGCGGCTTCGTTGGAAAATAGACGACGACGTTCTGGCTAAGCTGTTATAGGGACGTCGAAAGGAATTTGTCACCGATCGGGAAAATGTTAAACGGAAGAACGACGAAACGAGAAATTTCGGGGGGTTAAGTGGCTTCGAGGGGATCAAAGAAATATCAAAACGTTTTTACGTTGGCTCTCGTTTCGTTCGCTCGTCGCTACGCGGTGCAATTATTGTCTGTTCACTGTGCGTGAAAATGATTCTGGCTAAGGGTGAAGAAAGTATGCGATATGTACATTTTCTTTAGTAGCTGAAATCGATAGAATTTAAGGTAGACACCTTAGTTGGAATTACCGAAAGATTGACCCTTAAGTACAGACATAAAGTCTCTCAGACTACCTTGATAATTTTAATTAATGGTATACATATTTGTTTGTTCCACAAAATTTTACAATGTTACATAAAAAATTAGGAATATTTTGATTCTCAATTGAAACATTCTTCAAAGTTCCAAAAGTGAAAGATCGATAAAATTTCGCTTCTGTAAAATTATTTCCGTAGTAAATTGTCAAATTGGAGAACAAAATAAGATCGTAAATCCCCCGGTATTCAATCAGATCCCGTTTCTCCTCTATAAACGCAAATGTCCCCGATCGCGCAGAGTGCTCTTTACAAACTACCGGTCGAGGAGAGGCGACGAGGCCAATAAGATGGAACGACGTCTAAAATCTGTACGGTTAGAAAGACTGTAGAACGTGTAATCTCTACCTAATATGTAGAATGTACGAGGGCAATTTGGAAATTCAGTGAAACATTGGCTCCGCGATGGCCTGGCTCGCGCTATAAACCGGCTCAGGAACACTTACGCCGCTACCGAGGCAACATTATGGAAATAGGTCATCCACGATGCAAATGGAGAAACTCGATGAGCTCTTCTCAGGTGTACGGAAGCGGGTCGTAGGTATGTCGTGACGGCGCGACGTCGCGATACAGTTCCACGAGAACAAGCATCGCGTGGCAAGGAGGTTAAGCGATTTCGGTAGATCGTTTCATAAGGTGCGCGCCCGACTAAGGACGGATGCTGTTGTCCGATTATTGGGAATTAATGTAAATAGAAGCTCGGGTTGACTTGCCTAAGCCCGACTAAGCGACACGAGAGGCAGTTCCCGAACGAAACTTCCTCCTTCCTCAACTGGAAGAGAGAGAATCGTAACGCCGCCAGCAGCAGCAGCATCCTGCGCGAAACGCCCGCGAACCAGCGCGGCTGTCTGCGGCTTCTTGTCTACGTTTCCGCCAACGTTCTCCAACCTAACCCCCGCCATTACGAGCGATCGTGCATCGCATGTAGACGCCCCTTTGGTGAAGAGTTCGAGGTACACGGTGTATCGGTGGAACATGCTTCGAAGGATCGGAAATCACCTTTCCTTAATGCTTTCTTACCCTCGTACCACTGACTCGAGTAAATTCCTATTGCGTTCTGTCTTGGATCATGAACGCCGTTAACTGCGACCTTTCCAGATCTCGTAAAAGAGATTTTGTTAAAAACTTGGCGAAATAGTGCTTCCGTGTTCTGTGTACGAGCTATAATGTGGCATACAACAAAGCGTTCTCGGAGAGGATCTTTGAGTATTTCGAAATTTAACGGGCTTCTCTGTGGATGTTGCTTTTGTGCGAATTTAATTGGATGCGAAATTTTTGTGATTGGTTGAAAGGTGATCCATTTTTGGTAGCGAAGAGAAACAGATCTGAGAGAATTTAAATATTATGCGAGTTAATGTGAGAAAGGAAGAATTACTTTAAATGAAGTGAAAGTGAGACTTTTATCCTTAGAGCAAAACACGATACCAAAGTTTGGCTGCATATTTCTGTTACTGACCTACTGGAATATACACGAAAGAGAAGGGTTTTTGAAAAATACAGAGTAGCTACAATTCCCTTGAATAGTGTCCGATTCTTTCGGATAGAACAGAGATTCACAATTCGTTGACTATGCAACTTTATATAGCACGACCTTGTTCTATACCTGATATAACGCTCAAAGAACGTCATAGCAGCGCTGTTGCTAACTGTTGCATGACATGAAGTGCAGTAAAGCGCTTTACAAGGCGGCATGAACGCTTCTGTTTGATGTATGAAACGTCTGACAACTCCTGCTACCTATCTATAGAACCGTTTTGCATTCGGCAGTACCTTAAAATGGCACGCTCAATTTTCAGGACAATTGTATTGTAACTGGAAGATTTACGTAAAAACGCGCGTTCCTTTCAAAATTCTAATATGAAACATTCTTTCGGATAAGAGAAATTTTTTGTAAAAATATTGTCTCTTGTTTTCATAAAATAAAATTAAAATTCAATTATAAAACTTTCAATATTTGAAAGCATATACGTGAAAGCAGGTTAATTAACAATTAATAAAATAGAATGTAGTTCATTCTCGATAAAATCACAAAGTTTGGTTCAATACAATAAATAATTCTGAGTTAAATACCATAAATGATTATTATCATAAAACCGTGTTTTGTTTATCTGGAAATCGAGAGTTTTGTCCTTTACTTTTTATTCCTACTATTTTAGAGCTACCTTCTATGTTGTCACTTTGATTATTGAACTATGAATAACCCAAATTTTTATTGGTTCCAATAAATGCTGAGAGATAAAAGTAAAACAATTTTCTCTATCTCCTAAAGGAAACACGTAGAAAAAAGGTAAAAGTGGATAGTTATATGTTTCATAGAAGACCTCAGAAAATGCACTATTATAAATTTTGAGAACTTTTTGGAAAACAAATAAGTGTCAGTCATTTTGACTACTTTGGTAGTTCTCTATTTCCATTGCAACATGTACGTATGCACACATTACGACAACCATAGGTTCACTTTGTATAAAGAATGGCAATAACGAAACAAAAAATACGATTGTCCACGAAATTAATTTACAATATTCACCAAATATAATAACATCAAATTAATCCCAGAATAATCAGAAAAACAGTTTTCAAACAAAAACAGAGTACGTATTTCTACAAAAAACCGTACTGATCCATATTTCACAATGGACCACTCTGCACCGAAAGAAACTCAAAAACCATGCTAATGTTCTCCGCAAACGTTTGCCAATCCAGCTTAGAACGGAGCATTAACAGAGGGTGGATGGTGCGTTTAACGTGCTCTCAGTGAAAGAGTTCGTTGCATATCCGTCGTTTGAGAGGTTCCGATTCGTTAACGTGTCTGAATACTTCAGCACGTGGGTGGAAATAGGACAGAACAGAAATACAGCGAGAGAAGGCGAGAATGTTCCAAAGTGCGACGAAGAGCGACGAGGATGCGGTTTGCTCTTCGGAACAACTTGGAGAGCGTAATAAATAATATCCGGTGCCCATTTGCCTGCGGGCAAAGGACTAGTAATTAAATGGAATTATTTAGTGTTATAAAAGAATGCGGTAATAGGAGCAACCGCCACTGAGAAACTCGGCTTCGCTGCCCTCTCCTCTCGATACCCTTGAGGATATGCGAAGGAACGTTCGCTGAAAGGGGGAATAAACGGGGGGGAAAAGAAGACAGAACGACGGAATTAACGAAAGTTGGATAAAGAAGGAGAGAACGACAAAGGTTCGCCTCTGTACGCGAAGAAAGGCGGAGGGAGGGAGGGATGTGGAGAACAAGAGGAGAGAGAACAGTGTACGGCGTAAGGGTCGACCGCAATGAATAGTTCATTTCTCTTTGAAACTTTGTTGGAGTGCACGGTGATGATTAGCGGAGACGACGGTGAAATTTGCCAAGTGACCGAGAAGGGCAAAACGCGAGAGTAATTCGCAAACTGGCCTTGAAAATCGAGTAAATACCGCCGAGTTGACGCTCGCTGAGACGTCCTTAATATTCAGAACTCACAGACCGAAGAAATTTTGCCGAGTGGTTGATCCACCGAGTGTGTTCGCTTCGTACACACGCATGTGTGTACGTTCGCATTAGACGTTGCGTCTTATGTTTGCGCACGTTTAATCGCATTGACATGGTGTCTTGTTTTAAGAAGATACTGAAGCGTACGGTGTAACTTGCGCACTCGTTATGGTGTGCTTCAGTTCTAACGCGTGTTGTTTTTCTGTTGTTGGACGTTTCTGTTCCCCCTTTTTCACGATGGGTAAGTTTTGGGAAGAATTTCTGGTGAATTGTTCAGCGTGTAAAATTGAGTACAGTTGTAATATGTTAGCTGAATTTTTCTTATCGAATGTTGTTACATAGTTGAGTTCTGTAATATTTACATTATGCAGTTTCTCGTAAGAATTATGAAGTTGATAGGAGTGTTTGTTTCTGGTTAGTAAACTTGAACAGGCACGTTTAAAACGCGAGTGTCGTAAAATTACAGAAACATCGTGCACAGTCGACAGGAACGACTGATAAATGTGTTTCTTGAAGGCTCTCGAAATGCTGAATATGCGTCAGGGTTTCAAATAGTCGACGTCCCCAAATGAAAAATTCATAGTGAACATGGCATGGAGCCTTCTAGTGTATTCTTCCTTTTCCCTACCGCTCTCTAAACGTACATACATTCGTCGTGGACATTGCTGAAGTGCCACCGTTGTCCTGAATGTCCACATTACATCACTGCACGCTTGTCGACAATTTTTTTTAGAACTGACTGCTTGCAGTTACTACGGGGACAGGTAATGATACGTTTCTGTGATTTTTCCTTTGCAGCCACGCGTTTGATCGTTCACGATCGATCTGTTCGAAGGATACTTTCCTTATGAACAATATAATTGTATGCGAAACGTTACTTTCGCAGAAACTTAGTGCTGAAATAAACGAAAGTCTCGTTGACAAAATTACAGCGAGCATTAAATTGCCAATAATACTTTAACAAAGTATTAAGATTATTCTTAGTTGCTGGAAAGTACGAAGTATGAAAAATAAAAATTTCTGAAACATTGAAATACGAAGATTTGGAAAAATTTTGGGTTGATTTAACAACGAGTTATTTTCAGTATATATATTTATGTGCAAATTTCATGTTGATATATCTTTGACAAACTCCGTCCTTTTCTTTATTCAAAGTTGTTTTTACGTTTTTCTTTGTTATATCATGTCAGAATGTAAAGATTGTTTCAAAACGCAATGTCGACACGTGGAACACGTGTGATAAACTTCACGTCCCCGATGTGCCGCTTTATCAGGTCCCTACTTTATATCGCCTGCACCACTGGTACATCACCAGTAGTATCTTCGGCACTGGTCAGCCAATATCTAGCATATTGGCAGATACTGATATTATATTTCTGCTTTTCCCTTTTGCACCCACGCGAAAATCTTAAGCGAATGTTACTTAACCAGGAATAATAATACGAAATGGTAGAAATTCCAGGTACACTACCTGTGCACATTTCGCCTAAAATCAATTATTATTCTTCTCCTTTCAAATATTAACTTAATTGTAAAAACAGTAAATTTATGAATTTTCTAATATACGTGGAATTATAATACGACATATTTGCTAATAAATGAAAGACTACCGTTAAATTTAAATTAACATCGACGAGGCTTAAATAAATCTTAAATATAAATTTTCGAATTTTCGATTTTTCGAAATAAAAGAAGATAGGTCCTTAAGGTTCGCTGAACCTTAAATATAAATTTCGAGTTTTCGAAATAAAAGAAAAAGCTGAAATTTTCACATACATTCCCAGCATCGTCTTTGTTCACGTGGGTGAATAATTGCGAAGGCAGAAAGGAATCTTATTTACGAAGTTACGATCGAATCATACTTCGGTAGTTTCAACTATTCGCCTCTGCTCGTTCCTATACCCCTGCTCTGCTCGCTCGTTCAACGGGGTGAAGTACCTCGAAAATAATAAAACCCCATATTTCAACGAAACTCCCATCGCTGAAGCAGCTATGCAAATTTCAAGAGGGACCTCTCCCCAACTCGAGATCGTAAGAGTGCACGGATCTGCCACTGACGTTTTTAATTATTCAATAAAAACTTGAACGTCGATATAGATAGCTCGAGATACTTACAGTTACATTGTCACCCTTTTACAATTGCTTTATTAATAAGTGCGACAAGATGCGTTAAACTTCGTCCAGCAAAAGGTGATACAATGCGAAAAGAATTTCCCTCAAATTCTTTCTAAGAGTCAAGATATAAAATTAGAAATTGGATACTTATCTTCTATTCTTATTATTTTTTAAACGTTTCCTCATTATTTCGCTACTTTATCTTACTGATTTAAAATTATTTATAAAAATTTCAATAGCAATATTACTGTACTCGTTTCAATTTTTTATTTTCTTCATCAAATAATACATTTTCATTATCTCATAGAATTTCCGAAAATTCTGAAGCAAGCTTGTACTTCTGATATTACCTGCAACTCGATAAATTCTATAAAAATATTTCAAACTCGAGACAGGTGAAATTACGATCCTCCAGAGCGATCCCAATTTTTTCACACACAAAACAGCTGTAACGGCAAGAAACCGTACCTCCTATTTGTCCCCTATTTTTCTCGTAAGCTGAACACCATGGTACACCGGAGCAAAGTGTACTTTGTGCTCGACGAATACGACTCTGTGAGTCACGGTTCTTCATAAATATCAAATGACCACTGAGAGATCTTAAGGCACTGCGGTCAGATATTTTTACTGTCCTCCGCTCTTTTTGCTCGCTGCAAAGCCAGGAATTGTGCAAGAAAGGTCAATCCAAATTTCCGTGAGGCTCGATCGTGCCTAGAATGAAACAACTATCCTCTACAATTTTCAAAGAGTACGAGGACACGGGACGGGAAACACTTTACGATATTCTGCACGTTATTGGAAGTATTACGCATTGTATATGTATTATGTCATACCGCCGCTGTACCTTTATATCCAATTTTGTTACGTCGTGCGGAAGGATCGCACAATTTGGTCACATTTATTGCTATTATTGCGATCGAAGCAATACCCATGTTTTTATACCTGAATACCTTCTACAGATTCAGGTATATTTTAAAATCTTCTGTTCTTCACAATTTTTTTGAATTATTTACAAATTTGCATTTTCGTTACACATATTGCTACTAAATTGCTTTAACACATTTTACATTTAAGCAGCGATTTCTACGATAAACGTAAGGTTCTCCTTAATTTTTTAAAATATATAATCTCTTTGTGTATTCATTAAAAAAAAAAAAATTAATAAAATTTAGTCGCTTCAAAGAGAACTGGTTAAATTTGATAAATCTTGTAAAAAGAACAGTCCAATTGTCAGGGAAAAAATGTACGAAATTTAAGGATATTTAATTTATTTGGAAATGTGTTCGTAGACTGACACATTCGAAAATTTGCCTACACACCTGATTATCATTGTCCGTTCGTGTTTCCCCACTTAAGGGTTGAAGAAAGAAAGAAAGGAAAACGCGCAATCAAGGCAATGTGTCTCAAGAGGAAAATTAGGTATCGAATTGTTGTTCGATTAGCCATTTTCTCTGATTTCCCGGATTGCTATTCTCTTTTTGGTTCCTCGCTCCGTATTGTGGCAATTACTGGCGAGCTGGGAAGCAATGCAGTTAACCAAACAAAAGGCCGTTAAAGCCACCCTCGATATCTGCACCTCTGCTTCCTGTTCTCGTTTATTTCGTTCCCGTCTCTCCTTTCAGCTCCGTCAGATATTTCGGTTGATTCTTGTTTTGCACCTTTCAAGAGAATGGCACCATCGTCTGTGATTACAGCGATTTACTTTAAAAGTTATAAAGTGACGATAAAATCGTTCCACGCAGATTTAACATGTACGGTAGAACCACGTATAACGCGGGAAAATAATACGAATTAAGTTCCAATGACGTCGCTTTTTGGGTCAAATTTAATTAACCCATAATTCCAAATTTGTACGTTCTTTTTTTTTCACGGAATCCTTCTGTACTTAATGAAAATGTAAAAGTAGTTTATTGAATATTGGTTCTGAGAAATGACACGTATGAAATTAACGATTTCATTTATTAACACGTTCAGGATGACAGGAAAATTCACGAAATACTCAATACTGTTAGCATTTCTCAGGACCGAAGTGTGTATTATCATTAATACTTAATTTTTCAGCATGTAATGTGAATATGTGGTCACACCATCTACTCAATTTTTTTTGCCATTATTTTGATGATGGGTCGCACTGTAATATCATTAACCCTACAAAATCTAACACTTCCTTAAAAAAATAAAGAGACGAGTTTCGAATAATCTTCCCAGGCTAATTTTGTAACAGAAATTTAATTACTTCATATGTACAACTACTTGATACAACGTCCACGGTGTTAGTTCTACAGAATCACCAAAGTAAACCGTAATAACGGGAACAGAAAGTAACCACCATTTCGCGGCAACGTTTTTCTATTCGAAACGAACGAATCACGAG
Organism: Habropoda laboriosa; assembly: GCF_001263275.1. Classification (NCBI taxonomy): domain Eukaryota; kingdom Metazoa; phylum Arthropoda; class Insecta; order Hymenoptera; family Apidae; genus Habropoda; species Habropoda laboriosa. Next base: position 1,432,544 of record NW_017100150.1, read on the forward strand.
AGCCAGTCAATTTCGGTTGCCCGATAGCCTGTTAGTCGACAGAAAAGCAGCATCGAACTCAAAAACGCAGCGCGTGTCGATACGCTATCTCGAAGAACAAAGCGTACACGACGACGCTAATCTCGTTGCGAACTCTTCAACTATCCCCGAATCGCTCGCGGCGTTTCAAGATACGCCTGTTAACGGAGTCGAACTCGATCAGTGGGACATGGGTTCGGTCTGAAAAAAAGAGAAAAGTGAGGGAGAGCGAGGGAGAGACATGGATCGACCGTAGGCAACAGACAGAGAACGTAGCAAATTGATTAACCGGCTGATTCGCGGAAATGAAAGCGAACACAGGGACTCGGGGCACAATGGGGGGGGAGTACGGATCGCGTATCAAGTGGACTCGAGACACTCAGGGGTTAAATGGATCGGCCCGCATGAGGCCGGCCGGCGGTGTTACGGAGGGAAAGCAACGGCGGTCAAAGCGACGCTCGCTTATCTCGCTGGTTATTCAATTATGACAATTTGCTGGAAGGGAGGCCGGTACGTTCCATGCACCGGTTCACTTTGTACCGACGGTGGAGGCCGTTTCGCGATAAATTGAGCTCTCAAGAAGGTCTGCGATTGCCGTATATACGTGAATCGGTGTGGAAAAGGTGAATGGGCTTGCAGTAGTTCCGTCGCCAATGCTCGAGAAAGGACAACGATGGGTGTGTGCCCCTTTTTCTATCCTCCTCCACGTTCTCCATCTTCATCTGTCTCCATTCCACCTATGCTCCATCCTCTGCCTCTCCGCTTCTCTTTCCTGCAATTCACACACATACACGTGCACACAGATGGGGCGAGTGCTCGATATGCAAAATCGCTGAATACGGGGCCGTAAAACGCAGGCGGTGTGTATGCCAATATGGCGAGCGTGACTGCCACGCTTTTCTCTCGTTCCCTTTACTATGCCTATCGGCGAACAGCAGGAAAATTGGGATATTAACGTTAACGTTGCGCCCAAAATATTTGTCGAGGCCTTTGCTCGTTATGGCCAACCAGTGTCTGCGTTCAGTATTCCTCTATCGATGTGAATTGTTAACCAAATTACAAGACGTATCTCGTTTTTCTTCTTTTTTTTTTTTGGAAATTCTACATTTGCGAGTTGGGATATAGGTACATATTTCTGATATTCTGATATCCTAAATTTGAGATAAGCTACACTCACGTAATGCGACCAAGAACAGTGTATTAAATCACAGTTGCACGAATGACGCTCCTTTACCTGCGAGATGTAACACTTCACTAATTTTCTACTCACAATTCTCCCATGCTTCCTATCGGCAAACTCCATACTGAACCAGAAAAACTTAAAGAGACAACAAGTGGCTGAAACCTGTACAGTCATCGCATCATAGTACACTTCCGTACACATCACAGTTACGTATTCATTGAGAAATACAATTTTTATCTCCTCTTTTTTCAAATCTCAATTCGTCGTCCTTCACTACTCCTCACCCACCTCTCTGATAAGTTATCACAGACGTCACGTTACTCTTCCGAGAAAGATTCATCTATCTGAGACATTGTTCCGCTATGACTAATATTTTCCAAAAGAAAATTTCCATTTGTTGAACTTGCAATTCAAAGGTTTGTCGAAGGGAGAGAATTAAAATATCCGATTTCCAGGAGCGAGCTCAATTTTCACGTCGTTTGCGAAGAATCGAAAGAGATCGGTATTTGCAAATGATTGAATGGAAATTACGGACATCGTGATAAATCGGGACGAGAGTGTAGCCGGTCCGGGGTCAGATACGGTTTCCCGATTTCTACTGCGCGCCGCATAACGAAGCGAATTCTTTCCTCATTACTGCGTACATCTCATTACGTAGACGGGGAGCGGACATACCGCGATTTTCTCTGATCAAGAATTCCTCGCATGCTTCTGAACAATAAAGTGTGATTAAATTCGAATTTCAAATGTTACGAAGACCCGGCGAACATTTAAAGAAGTTGTCACTTCCGGTCTTTCTCACCCCTTTCTCCCTTTACCGCGGCTCGTTCGTTTGTCCGCCGCGGTGTCAATAGATTTCCGTGTAATAGCATTACCTGTCCGCGAATAATTTCAATTAAAAGTCGCCTTGATGAATTGCACGAGTCCCTCGAATAAATTCTACGTATAATTTTAGTTGTTTATACAATAGAACCTTGTATAATGCGATCAAAAAATTGCTAGTGTCCCCGTATAACGCGATAAAGAAAACAAAAGAACGTACAGATTCTGAATTTGTAATTTTTGGAATTATTGGGTTAATTAAATCCGACTCAAAAAGCGACGTGGCTGGAATTTAGTTTGTATTATATTTCCCGCGTTATGGGGAGTCCTACTGTATTAAAATGTTGCAGATGAAGCGACCGAGGTGTTAATAAAACTTTCAACGTGTGTAGCTTTAAGAAAAATATAATATTTATTAGTTGAATTTGGGCCTTTCATAAAAACAAAATTTAAAAAGCGTTGTCCAGTAGTACATTTGAGAACGAAATTCCCAAATCAGCCATTTCGTATTCAACAACCCAATAGATTTGTATAGAAAATTGAAAGGAGTATTTATCAAGAGAAATTGTAATCTCCTAATTGCAACGAATCAAACACGATTTATCAAGATTTGCAAAGTATATTCCACAACAAAATGTTATCAAAATTTATGATTGTTTCGAAGTGTTCCATGTTCGTTTTAATACTTCTCCAACCGTACATACAAATTTCGACGTTACTTAACCCCTTACCTATTCTTTACATCACTTAACCCTTTCACTTAACCCTTTCTATGCAGTCTTTTCGTAAAATATTCCAAATAAATGTCAACTAAATGCACTTCATTTAGAAAGAAATATTTCATACGGAAAGTTTAATATTACTATCCAAAAATTTGGAGAATCAGATCAAAATATGAAAACAACTTGCCCTTGCTCCAAGATTCCACTGTCTCCTTCGAAACAGTTCCCTTGGACATGTACACAGGGATTCCAGTGATTTTTCCATGATTCTGTACAATCCCTGGCAGTCCTCAAATGTGAATGTGTTGAGCACGTCCTGCGATTCTGCCAGGATCTCCTCAATTGTGTCAAAACGACGACCTTTCAGCCGCAATTTCTTCTTAGGAAATAGAAGCCAGTGGCAGGGAGTGAAGTCGAAGAAGCCTGTTGTTGTTTCCTTGCTTGTTTGGACGTTTGCATCGAATGTTCTTCCTTAGCCCCTTCAAAACCTCGCACTAAAAGCTGTAAAAGGATCTACCGACACCTTTTAACTGCGGAAGTTCATCCATTTGTGCGCGCTATTGAAATTCTCCGATTTCTTTCTTACAGCACTATATATGACGTAAAATAAATAAACGAAATTCACTCTATTTTTATGAATATGAAACACGTGATACTTTAGATTCAGAAATCAGTCAATCTTTCAGAAACTGTTCAATTAATCTGATACGTATACTTCGTGAAAAGTGTACAATTAGGCTTAACACTTATCGAAGGTAAATTCTAAATATCAGCGCGTTCTTTATTGAGATTTTTAATGCGGTAATTAATTTTTAAAGAGAGAGTTGTAAAAGTAGGTTAAACATGTGCGGTATTTAAAAATGAAAAGACATATTTCACAGAGGATAGATTTTATTGTACAAACTTTGAAATGTAATATAGACGCTCTAGAAAACTCGCGATAATAAAATATTCACTTGTGAAATATCACGGTTTCGAGTTTGACGTTCGAGAATTTCGAAACTAACATTAATGTGTGGCATTTATTTCACGAAACTTCGTTAACAATCTTATCTCGCTTCTGCTCACGTATTGTTATCCGAAACGTGGTCTTGTGTTATCAATTAAGCAAGCTTCTGATTGTCAATACATAATCTCCTGAATTATGTAAACTTCCGAGATATAGAATATTCGTCTTCTTGCTCGCTAATTCGTACAATATTAATAATGCAATTCATTGCAGTGCAAATTTCTTACGCGTTGTACATTAATTTGTAAAATTTACCGAAATTAATAAAGTGTTATATTAGTATACCTGTGTAAGAGTATTTAAAATTTGTCTGTAATTTCGAATATTAGTGAGAAAAGAAGACTACTTAGAAAGCAGTGATTGTACAATGAAAGTAAACACATTCTATCTATTAATATAATATAACAATAGCGTTAGGTAATTTATGACACACCTGATATATTTTCATTACCCGAAATTCGAAAGAAAATAAGATTATACAGATGCGTCATGCTTTAACTGATAAGTACCGGGGCAAGATTACGATCTCGATTATTTTAAAGCTAATAAGCTAATGACGTGACGTGAACAGATTATATTCCATACATTACATTACGCTTACATCTTCTGAATTAAATGTAACTGCTACGACAGCATAGTAATTTCCTAAGATTATCGCGAAGAAAGTAGAATATACATGACAATTCCATTAAAATCAGAAGCCATTATTTAATGTATCGCGAGCAATGCCTGTGCTGGCAGAAGAAATCACATGTCATTATTTGAAATTTTATTTGAAGAAAAATGAAAACAGATCTATTATCGAAATAATTTCCATTACTGTTGACGACCTTTCCCCATTTTTCTGGCAGCTTACGAACACCATCGCGATAGAAACTCGGTGGCTTTGAATGAATTATGAGAACCAAGTCGGAAATCTGTCATAAAACCGAGAAAAGACGATCTTTAATTCATTCTCACGTTACCTTAATCAGTATTAAACAATCGAAAACGCGTTGAAACGTCTTAAGAAGGTAAAAATCTTTATTTGACCGCTAACTAAAGGCAGAAGCAGCGATCGCCTGCTGTACACAACCAAAATTGGTCTAAAATCCCCAGAATTTTATCAACGAGACTAATTTTCGCCAGTCTATCGTCAAAGCTATTCGAAAAAAAGAAATCAATATCGTTCTCTTCTCACGACATTCCGTTGTATCTTATTGCCCTTGCCAACGAGTTACTCGACGTGGCCATGGCAGGGGTGGCGGAAAAAGCAACGTGTGTGCCCTTAAAGAGAAACAGAGAGGCGAAACGAGGAACCTAGACCAGTTCGTTGTGTAGAAGCGTTGGCACACACGTTTGTATGGTGGGTTCCTCGACAATAGGCATTGTGCACCCGCCATAACCAGGAACCGAACGCGACAGCACCACGCCGGTATTGTCCGAATGTCAGGCAAAGTTCCTCCTCTCTCTCTCTCTCTTTCTCATCATCCCTTGCTCCCTCACTGTCACTCCTCCTTTCTGATTCGCGTGCGTACATTTTCTTGTAACATTCCTCCTCGCTGTTTTCACTCTTCCATATTGTTCCCTCCTTTTCACTTTTTGCAAATATATTTTTCCTCCAATTACTTTCACCTTTCCCCCCAAAAATTTTTACAGCGTCGTTCGTTCGCAGAGATCGGCGATAAATTATTTTACATTCGCTCCATGAATCGTAGAGCGTGTGCTGTTCCAACGAGATACAGTATTGGCCAAATATGAATCATTTAAAAAATATTTGAAATATTGAAACGCGAAAACAATAACTTTTGTATTTATTTTGGCGATACTTAGTTGGACCACACTTTGTTCAACATTTGACAATCGCAGCAATTTAGTTACGTCTCTTACCCTGTTTTTTTCTTTTTAAAGAAGAATGAACTTGCGTTGATAGTCACTCGTTATCAGTTCACTCATATCTGGAATATTTCTAGCCGGTATCGAATATTCACTTGTTTCGGGAAGATCGCTAATGGGTGATTTTAATCCCAGTGCTAAAGGAAAATGAGAAAGATCAAAGGGTTGGAAAAAGAGGGATAGAGGAAAAGATTTAAAAGACCGAGGTAAACACGTGTAAACTATGACCTCGAGCTAATTTCCTCGAAAAATTTAATCACTGATCGATCAATTATCTTCAATGGATTATCACCCACTGAGGTAAAGTGCTTGTACCCTAATAGCATTTATCGTGGCTCGATTGATAAGGAAACAAGGCAAAACTGAAGATAATGGCAGTCATCTGAGTATATAAAGTGAATTTGATATACGTCTATATCATTCAAATACATAAGTGTCTGAATACGAAGTTCCTCTCTTCACAAAAAGGAAAATGAAAGGTAAGCTAATTGATCTTAGTACAAGTCTACCCGGTAATAAGGCGAACAAGCATTGAACAGGGATTATTATTTCTTAACATTTCGTTATTTGTCATTGTTAAGCATGTACTCTTAGGGCAAGCATCGTATGTCACATATGATCGTGTAATTCTGTAAAACACATAATACCTACATTTTTCTTACTTTTAACTGAACAAATGAAATTCTGTAAAATAAGGGAGAACTAATCGATACAACAATTTAGTGAAAAATTCGGATAATTCTTTACAAGGTTGGTCCGCCTAACGTGACCAGCTCAATTATTTTCGTTATTAACAGACCGATGAAAAATTTTTTAAAGGATCTCCAAAGTGACGACCTTAGATTTTCTCTTTTTTTTAAATTAATGTTCAAGATCACGTTCAATTTTTATTAACTCTATAGTCTTTTTCGCCTATTAGCCAGCAGGCACTTGGACAACTCCAACGATCTCAATACAATACATATTCTTTATCTATAAAGTTTATACAAAGAAAAAATTGAAAGTGACTTCGAAAATTTATTTAAAAAAATCTAAGCTCGTGATCTTGAAGATCCTTCGAAATTGTATCCTTCGTGACAACAAAAATTTCGATCGTTAGGCGAACCACCCTGTATGCTGTAAGAATGATTTAACTGAAATGCGTTTCTCGCAAGAGATCAACTACGCGAAGGAATAATTGGATTTGTCGTTATCTTTACAGGACTGATGTTGTTAGTCTTGTCGGTCTGCGTGGCCTGCGCATTCGCTGATACCAATCCCCTTAAACCACAATGTCCAGAAGAAATTGTCGACGATAAGGTTCCAATGGTTGTACATCCATGCAACTGCAGCTCTTATTACGTCTGTCTCACCGATCCACCAATCCCCATGACATGCCCTGATGGCCTTCAATTCGACCAAGTCAAGCAGATCTGCGACTTCAAATGGCGCGTCAAGTGCAGACCACACCCTCAATGCCCAAAAAGGAGTGCACTCAACAACGAAGTTGAAACTTTGTAAATACTTCTTTTCAATTCAATTTCGTATTTGTCTCCAAGTGGAACGCGATTACAAAAAGATGGAAGATAAACGTACACTTTTCAGTGATCACGTTACTTGGTATCAACTTGGAACGTTATGAATATTTCTATAGTCATTTGTCTACTTGTTCAAAAGCTACTGCTACCCATACAATATCTTGTACTTCATAAATGAGAAAGCAATAAACAATTTTATCACACCTTAAATACGTTTTACATTTATACCCTATATGTTCACTTCGACGTTCGCCTTTTGTAAGAGTATCGGTTCAATGAAAAATAGTTTAAATAGAAAATAGAACTTTGTCACGTTTGGAATTTGACAACAAATGACGAATAAAAAATTCGGAGTTAAGAAGGCAACTGTCAGCGTTGATATTTCTACCGACCTTCGATCAAATTAAATTTGAAAACTTTCTTTAATATTGTTAACTACATTTCAAGTGATCTCAACTGCAAGAATTCGATTCACGAGAAGTTATAAATCCTTACCTGAGTATTTTCTTTATATAATTATTTAAACGAGAATGTTTCTAATGTTCTAATAGTCTTTTATTACAATTGACACCTTTCAACAACGATCTCGCGATTTCCGCAAATTGAAAACGATCGATTCGCTACTGACAACGAAATGAAATTGTGTCGAGCTTTCCAAAAGCTCGCAATTCCCCCGGTTGGCAATTCATAATTATCGTCGACTCGCAGGAAACAAAATTTCAAACGCCGCTCCACATCAAGTCACCGTTGCTCATTTACTTCACGCGGAGGATACCGAGGACTTTACAATTCAATCTCCTCTATCGAAGCGTCGTATCGAACTCGTTCGTCCTTTCATGAATAAGTCGAGCCAGCCGGCGTTTGTCGCGAGCAAGTAGGGAAAAACGGTTCGTCGATCCGGACATTATCGCCGCGATCGATGGAAACTGGTCGAACGGATGAAAAGAAGATGAAGACGCGATCGAAGGAAGCCGAAGGAACGATGAGGAACAGATGAAAAGGGGCTTACAAGAGGACTTTCGAATTCCCCGAGGATCGAGCCGTGTATCGTGTGCAAAACAGGAGGAAGAGAACGGTGACCCGGGGAAACTTAGCGCAGAGAGGGGAAGAGTAGCTGTGTGCCGGAAAGTGGGCAACAGAGAAATGGAGACGAAGCCGGAGAAAGAGAGATCTCATCAGAGCGGCGACACTTAAATTCCCTATTTCGTTTGGCGTTCAATGCAGCCAGCTACGGAGTTTGTCGCGTTTCCCCCGGTAGTACACCGCCGAGCGGTGCCCGAGAACCTCGGCGTTCTCGTTCGTCAGTTAATGTCGTATTCTAGATGTAAAAAGGAGAATGAGCGGGTAGAAAGAAACGAGAAGGAGAATGACGGAAGAAACGGCACAGTCGAACGGATCGAGAATTCTTATCGGTACGAGTCAGCTACCGGCTACCCAACTTCCTATATAGTACCTTCACTCTCCCATCTCTCCTATTTTTCATTTTCTTCGACCGCTCTTTTTCTCTCCTTCTTCCTCCTCCACCTCCACCCCGCACAACCGTTTTCCTCTGTTACTTTACCACTTTCGCCCGGTTCCTCGACTTCCTTTTGCCGCTCTCTTCGCTATTGCTCGACGAAATATACCGGCCTTCAAGCACGCCCCGGGAAATGTTAATGGAATCTGTTCTGTGTCAAATTGGAAACCGATTGGACGCTCTTGTTGTCATGAGCTGCGGGACAACTATGCTGCTGTGCTTCTGGCAATTTCTGGGGTAGCTCGTGCTGCTGAATTTACAGCTTCTTTTGTCTTGGCTTGTTGATGGTCGTTTGTCGTTGTAGAGATCGTTCGGAGTTTGTGTCAGTGGCTCGTGAATACTCAGATATTAGGTTAATTTATTTGCGAAAATTTGTAGGTTTGAAATAGAGTCTTTGAATTCGTTTGCAGTCACGATTATTCAATTCACAAGTTTCTGAGTGCATTGTTTAGAATGTTGTGTGGTGTGAAACACGTTCCAGCGCAAGGAAATTCCAACGCAGCTTTGTTGACGTAAATTTAATAGATGATTCAATTCAATATTTCAAATTACGTTCAAAATCATTTTCAACGTAAAATTTACTAGTCAGCTGACTTTGGTTGCCAGTGAACGGTCTAAAAATCGCAGAAGAAAGGTAAGTGTAGCTTACTTAACACTATAACTACCAGCCGAGGCAAAATACCCAGTTAGCGACTTTCCAGGCGTGAATTTTTGTGTAAGTAAACTATATCGATACGAATAGAAGCATATAAATTCGGAAAGTTGCAAACATTCACGTTTCTTCGAAAGATGCTAATGGGTCACTTTTGACCCGGTCGCTAGTTCTAGTGTTGAATTCTACATGGAAATCACGCCGATTCGCCATTTCTCCAAATCTCAAATCATCGATCGTGCGTACTTATCTTTCAATTACATCTCGCTGTTCGTGACGTTACATACGTTTAACGCGTGACACGGACTTCCTGTTAATGCACTTGCATAATCGTCAAACGCGATGGAAAGCATCTCACGTGCGGCTAGGCTCGCTTCGAATCGGTTGCCACGTCTCGAAGTTGTTGCGCCTAGTTGCTAGTATTTAAATTCTCGCAATTTCCTGTTTCGTTTGCCTCTTTCCTTCATTTTTTCCTCTCTCTCTCCCTCTTTCTCTTCCTTCTTTATCCGCGGCAACAAAAGGAATTCGAAAGGTACGATCGGGTAGTTAATTTATGCTGTCTGTCTTGCTAGGTGGTACGTTCTGTCAAGCCGCTAGTCGCGGCAGGAGGTGAGATTAAATTAATAGTCAGACATTTTTCTAACGGAGAAAGCGTACACGAAGCGCAGAGCAGAGGGAAACAAAAGAGGCGAAAAAAAAGAAGAGAGAAGGAAAGAATACCGATTATAAAGCGCACAGATGGCGTGCAAAGAACGCAAAGGGGTCTGTTTGCACGAGGCATGCGGCAAAACTCAGACTTGGCCTGCCCGTAGAGATTGCAGTTTTGTTGCGTGTCTCCTTGGACTTGTACATTTATTACACGGCTGGTAATTCTCATACAACTGGATTATTGTTTTTTAATTGCCCTCCTATGTTGTTTGTTTCCTTTGTTCGCAACGCTACTCTTCCTATTAAAACGCCACTGCGGAGGTGTTTCATAATTAAGGCCACCGATGTGATTAATCATATTTACGATTCTATTTCTTCTCGACAAAAATTACTATTACCGCGTATTAGCGTGAAATTTTCATTTCTGACGAATCGAAACATTTCTTAAAAATTACGATAATATTTCTTACACAAATTTTTGAAATATTTACAGGGAGGTGCGGCTGTAAAGATCTATCATTGGCGTGAAAACACCCGCTTGAAGATCAATTAAACAAACTTTGTCACGTTCTTCCGAATAAAGCTTATTTTATCATAAAACACAAATTGGTCCAAGGAATCATCCTCATCGCCTACTGTTCAAATTATCCAAACGTAGAGCAGCCTACCGAGATTCCAACCTAAAAGTTCCAAGAACCATTAAACTTTACGGTTTGTCTTCGCGAAGATTTTTCAAAGGAACCGTCTAATTCTAAGAAGCCTGATCCTGACACCGAATCAACGGAAGATCTTCGTCATCCAGCGAAGCAGGAAGTGATAGAGAGAGAGAGAGAGAGAAAAGGCTATGATGTAGTTGCTGGTTATTCTCTGGTCTCCCCGAGGAAATCAAATTATTAGCACAGCCAAAGCCAACCGGCATATGTACTCGTGTGACGTAACGAAGAACGAACACAGGTGGTCCACTGATATTGGTTTTGCTTCTGAATTTTGTGTACACCCCTTATACCAGTAGACGCACCAGAAACTCGCCACGAAGGGCAATTACTCCACTAAATATTCACAAGTTCATTACGAGCCGAGTTGAACGTGCGTACCTCCTCTTTCTCTTCCCGGTCTCTCCCTCGTCCTCTCTGCTCTTCCGCCGTCACTGCTACTTCATATACACTCATCGTCAGGTTTCCAGGCATCCTGGGTGTACGTTAAATGCGTACAACTTACGGGCACGTCGTACCGGGAATCCCCTGTGTTTCGAACAGTCTTAATTCTCGAGATTGCAAGGTTCAGGCTCGAGCATACGAAGCCTGCGATATCGAAGATTGTTATAATTTCACGCGTAATATCGCTCTGGGAAAAGTGAATCTGATACCGAGGATCGTCACCATTGATTAAGTAGCTTAATCAGGATTCCATCAATATTTATACTCGTGCAATTATTCATTCTTTTCTTTTTTTAAACACTCCTTTTCGTAATCTGTATTTATGCTCAGATAAGATTTTGATTCTCGTGCGTGTACTCGAAAAATTTACACGTGCGCCAAAAATTTGCTTTAGCTTCCTTGTTGCCAGTACATAGGAAAGCTGAAGAAAATATTTGAGAATTAGATAGATTGCCGCAAGTAGCGTTGGAAATTAGAATTATAAGCTTGTGATAAATCTGGAGAAGCTTTGGAGAAAGTTTGCACTTCAAATATCGTCTTAACTTCCGTAGAATATTATAGAATGAATTTTTTTTTAATACAATTATTGCACTCATTTCTGTAATTACTCGGACGAGGTTAATTCGGCGTGTGAGGTAATATTTTCAAATACTACGCGTACGCAACGAGCAACTTTTTACAATATTGAATATTAGCAGAGTTTTATGGTTGTCAGCTGAGTACTTTGTACTTTTAAAAAGTATGTACGTGCCACGTGTTCCGCGATAAAACCGACAAACTTTGCCAGCATTCCGGAGGTTATTCTGAGCCAAAAAGGTTACATAAAGCGTAGGTCGATTAAGTTGCATTATCGAAGTATGGACTGAAATGAGGCAGTCTTCAATCGCTTTACATATCTTCCTCAGGTTTTTGTTCAATTGCGTGAAACTTACGACTGACTTGGATCTGAATAATTTGGTTACTAATAGCGACAGAAAAACTACTTCCCACGCAAAGTTGCTTATTTTTAAGGAGGACATATTTTGACATCAATTTTGATATCAAACGAACTTCATCTTCTTAATGAAACACTGTACCATTTTCCTTGCCTTCTGTTAAAGAATTTCACGATACGTATGACTTATTATTGAAGATTATTCAAAATTAATTGAAAGTTAGTGAAACACGACTTAGAATTATCATTACACCCCTAAAATATTCAAAAATTTCCAACTTTATCCAATACCAACTGAACAGTTTAATTACCAAAAATCACCTTTCGAATAACCAACTTTTCCCGCAAAATTCAGTCAATTTCATCATTCTAATCGTTCAGATCATCTGTCCACGCTTTATTTTCTCCAAGATGAAAGGAGATCGAAGGTTTGAAAGCGTTGGGCGACGAAAACGAGCGAGAGGGTCCCTATCGATTTCTAATCCATATATACATATATGTATATATGTTTTTTTTTTTATCGCAGTTCATCCGTACAAACTTGAAACGGGAACGAACGACAGGTTTGATCGGGCAGGTGAGACGCGGCACGAGTTTTCCGACAAAAAGCTCATAAAAATTTAATAGATCATCCGGCCGGAATGCGACAGCGAGCTTTTTACGGTTTATAAATGCTTCGTTTGACCGAAAACAATTTTGCTGCCGGTTCGCGGGGGTCGTGGTAGTGCAAACTCGAAACCGGCCAGTTTAGAAACGCTTTCAGCGTCGAGCCACTTCTAGCCGACCAGCCGAGTAACATGAGTTTTAATTACTCGCCATTGGATTGCCCTCTCCGGTTTCGGTCACCTAACGCGATGAACTTCGTAAATAACTGAATCCCCAAAATTCCATCGCGGCCTTTCGCCACATTACCTTTTTTAACGACCCGAGAAATTTTCAGTTAATCAGCTGACCGTCCTCCTGTTTTACAGAAGAACTTCGCTGTGAAATTGCACGGTCGATTACCGATAACATTCGTATTCGTTACATCGGACAGTTGTAACATGTGCCCGTGGTATCCACGATACTAACCTAATCTAATCTACGTTAACTAATTATGCTCGCAGTGTGTGTTCTCTAAATGTGTTCAGTTACTTCGAAATGGAATCTGTGCACTCTGCCAGGTCACTCTATAATAGTCTTTCGTTGAACCTAACCGGAACTTTTACGCTAATTGTTTCTGTGGTGATTGTTAGGGATGTTTTCCAGGGCGCTGTTTCCATATTTGGAACTTTCGTGCGTGAAAATTCGAAACTTCTCGCTTCGCTTTCTTATTTCACGCTTTTGAGAGATTTAATGTGACTTTTAACGATACGTCGAGAATTTAGCAACACAAATGCTTGCTGTTTTCAGTCGAAATTTTTAGCTCTTGGAATTCGTCGAATTCGGAAAAAAATTATGCATTCACTCTTTATGTGTACATTCATGACTCAGGATTGAAATATGTAGCTTTAAGAGGTTAGGCTACCGGTAGCGCTTCTTTGTAACAGTAAGAAGTAACAGAAAGAGTAATTTAAAAAAATTTAATCTCCTGTTATACGCAAATCAAATACGAAGCGTTTGGCATTATCAAAAAACTATTGACATGTATAATACAATGATCTATAAACTCTAAAAGAAGGAATGATGCAGAGTGTCCAGCTTATCGATCTTTATGTGAATTTAAAGACCACGATGGCGTTAGTGCAATTTCTCTAGAATTTTTGTAATTAGTTTATTTGATTAATTACACGCTTTCAGTGTTTGCCTATCGACTCACTCAAATACGACGATTCAGAAACTCGATACATATTTAAACATAAATTAGTACTTTTGCACAGTAACGTAATCAGGAAACTCGTGTAACTCTGCGGAGTAACTATGACGCAAGTTACCAAGCAAGTTAGGCTTAAACATGAACATACTCTGTACCGATTGATTATCCGTACTGTGAGTTCACGACAGATCAATTCCTATTAAGTATGCAAAAGCAAGACATTAACCTCTCACATGATCTACGCACACACATCATTCCTAGATCGTAGCTTCTATCCCGAATGGTCAATTATCGTAACGTAAGGTCTACAATTAGAATGCCGCCAAAAGTATATTTGCAAATGAAATATATCAAAAATCATGAATCTATGATAAATTCAATATCGTCTTAACGCAGACTGTAACATCGAGAAGAAGAAATAAACGCGCGAACGAAATTCTGATATGCCGTATTTTGCTGAGAGTTTCTGATTCGACACGTACAGAGAGCGATTCACAGTTACATATTACTACGTACAAGGCCAAAGTCGACGATGACACATCGGGGATTGATTTCTGGCATATCACGTTTTACGTGGATTTTCGAGAGGATCACACGTCAGCTATCCAATTCAACCAGGTCTCCGATTAAAATTCGATCGGTTATCATCGAAATGTCGGGTGATATTCCGGCCGAGTTTTATGTACAAGGCCGATAACAATCCACTGGATTATTGAAACCCACGCATCGATTGATCGACAGCCACGATATCAGGAATTGCTCTGCCCTACACGTGCGTCTGTGCTTCGATAGTGTGCGTGTCGTTTCCGTGCGCTCAAAAAAAAAAAAAAAAAAGAACCGCCGTCGTTCCTGTATGCTCACGAGTTTCGAAATTTCCGCACTTTGACCTTTTTGCCGGCGAAAAATCTGCTACAGGATGTCGCCAAGTGCTTGTCGATAAAACGTCCATTACCCTGTCGTATTATAATATGTTTAGAAAATTCTTGCTTCCATTGAAAATGATTTTTAACAGCAGACGGATACGTATTGTACCTTCAACTATGAATATTTATTGGTTCGATAGATACGAGTGAAAGGTTGTAATATTAAGTGACATCGATACTACCGGAAGTCTCTTGAAGGATCTAGCTTCAATTAAATTGAAAGTATCGACTTTTCGATTTTATGTAACCAAGTGTAGTGGAGAATGAATTTTCAGCTTTTACATCATTTGCCATAATATTGTAGACTTAATATAACGAGATTATCATATTTTAGAGCCGTTAATCGTAGTGCAGCCTTAGGGTCTCTTTTGACCCGTCGTTTTCTTACTTTTTTAATCATTTCTGCTGTTATCAAATTTAATATTATATCGAATGTTATGTATTACATCGAATATGTGTTTTTAATATTATATCGAAAGTTTATTGTCTAGGTTCGTACGGCAAACAAAACTTGTATGCATAGATCATTGTCAACAAATGTGGACGTCGAAATTAAAAAAATTTGGAAAGTGGAGGGAAGAAAAACAGGTGCGAAATTTTTCCAAAGAGCGCAACTGCGAAGACCACTTCTTCAGCCACGTTCCACAAGAAGAAGGAACAATTCTGTAAATCTCGTTCACACACTGTAAAACCGATTCTTTTCACTGCAACGTAAACTCAATCGAAATCCGGAGTTGAAACGAGAATATACAGCGGTAATCGAAGAATATCCCGCGCTCGGCCATGTGACACAAACAGGAACGCTCTTCTTACAAAATTTCTACCTACCCGGAGTGTCTACAAATTGTCTACAAATACTTCTCTCTTACCGTTCGTTGTTTCGTACGAAATAAACGAAATACCTTCTACAATCTTCGAAAACTAGATAATGGCGAAATGTACAACGAACGAAGAAAATTATGGGAAATTGTATCAGCTGCCATTTTTTATTGTAGGGTATTAAATATGATATCAATTGATTCCTTAAATTAATTGAAATTATCGATTTCATATTCGTGGAATTCAATTTTCGAATCTTGGATCATTTACTAGAATATCTTAGATTTAATATAACGAAATTATCATACTTCAGGTGTATTAAGAGAGGATTTGAAGCGATAAAAATGTCACTTGGATGACGAAGTGTGGAATACAGCACAACCGTGATTATATTCGAAATCAAAAGATTTCTTTAACAGGGAACCTAAAAAGTTCCATCTCTGGGTTTGAGCTACACGTTAAAAAAACGCACAGCTGAATTTGAAATCTTTATGCATGAAACAGGAATGCACTAATTAAACAAAAGTATGAAATTAAACATATTTGTGATAATTAACCTTCGAACGGCGGATGTCGGGTCACAATTGACCCGAGTTTTAGTCGTCCTTTGGACACACGACTCTCCTCTCTCTATATTATAAATACGTTCGTTATATTGATTACAATACATTTGTACAATTTTAAACAATACAATACCCAGTGAAATAAAAAGAACGTGCTTTCTTTTGCGTACGAAGAAGATTTTTGTAGTGGGTCACATTTGACCCAGGATCTGTCGTGCATGCAACTATCATGCCATTCTGAAAATTCTGAAATTAAATAGCAATTTCTCAAAATATTCACAACTGCTAGATTTTGCACTCGATACGTAATATTGTCAATCGTCTAATCTCATAACCGAGGAAAAGTAGAAAGGAATTGTACAAAGATACAAAAGACATCGAAAGTATTCCGCGAAAGAGTTACCATTTATCGCATCGAAATCGAATGCAGCAGCATCTTTACGGAGACATTTGTAGAATTTACGCAGAATCCGTGGCCTCATAATCCCATCGTCGACTTTATAAAGATATTGCACAGATGCAAAAGAAGACAGCGCAGCGGTTATAAAGGAACGAGACGAGATAGAAGCGTTCTCTCTCTATCTCTCTCTCTCTCTCTCGAAGTCGATCTGGATTTACGATATTGGTTGCAACACCACCTGAACCCAGCCCCAACCGATCCTGCTTTAAACCATCTCAAATCGGTTACCTTACTCCGTAAGCACGTTAAGTCGGCTTCCTTTATTTATTTCCACATCTTGTATTTCCCTTTTCCGCTAGGCCGCACCTATCCGCCTCTACGAGTGGACTTGTCGGAATAAGTTATGAGTGTCCTTTATAACATCGTTGCATTACTTATCGAAGGAAAATGGCATCTGCCGAACCGCGTTCGCGTCTATAAATCGTAAGAATTGCAAAGGCGAGTCGTTTACCACGCGGACCAGTTACACTTTTGCCAAAGCTATCGATTAGAAGTATCGAATAGAAAAATTCCACCATTCCACCTTTCGAACATATTTTAATCCTTTTACTTTGTTTTTTTTTTTAATGGATTTAGAATTGTTCATTTGGTCTGTAGTTATTAATTTGGCGTACAACGTGAACGTTATCATAATACTCTACTATCTTTTGTTAGCACTATATGTATAATACTACTATAATTCTGCTTCATTTCTAGATACCTTCATCGGGGGATTTATTCATCAACGATAAATATTAGCAAGAACAGCACTAATAATGACACTTTTAAATACAATCTTCAACCTCTGAGTACAGTAACTAATATTCACATTCAAATAGCAAAAAGTATGTATCAATACGAACGTAATATCGTACATATACACTAAATTAAGACAAACTGCACATTGAAAAATCATAGCTTTTTGTCCAAAAAACTATTAGTATAAGTATTAATATTTACGAACTAAATATGATAAAATATAAATACATATATAACAAATACAAACTGGAATCCCCTCTTAACGAAAATCTGGACCAAAAGTAAATACTCAACTTACTTGGCTTCGTCAAAGAAACAAAACTAACCGACAAAATATACCCAAACAACGAGCACTGTTGATGCGACGAAAAACAAGGAGAGAGAGAAAAATTAACATGCATAATCCCCGAACTGTGCTACTTTCACAAAAAAAAAAAAATTGCCAACGTTAAAGAACGAAGTTAAAGTAGCAACTTCATTTCTCAAGTGTATAATTTACTTCCGCAATTTTTTCCCCACACACGCGTGCACAGAGAATTTCCAATGGATGAATTTATGTACCGGCAGATAGCAAGGACAATATAAATGAGATTTTAAGTATACGTATCGTGTAGCTTGTTATCGGGTGTGCGCGCACCGAGGACCTGCTCTCCCTTTTAAGCATATTTTCTATTTTCCACGACGAAAGGGACGCGATAAATAATCGACGCATAAATCTCGTCGCATGGCACGGACGTATTCGATCGTTTAAAACGGGAGAGGGCAACCGCGCTATTATTTTCTCCGCACACTCTGACGACGGATTTTCTCGAGAAAATTCACGGCATGCCTTTCTTCCGCAAACTCGAAAACTTTACTTGGTCGTTATGAATATTTAACGCGAGAAATGACTTTTCTTTCGCCGGTAATCGACCATCAGCTGTGCGACCACGACACCCAGTGTATTCGTTTCCTTCGAGTTTTAATTCTGCTGCCTTTGAATTAAACGCGATTCAACGGCACGCGATAAAATCGCGGGGAAAAAGGAAATACCGAGCAATGTTTGCACGGTATTTTGAACATCCAGTTTCTATTTAATATTTAAGAATTAGTATGTCGATTAGAATTTGGAGAGCAAAGTTATTAAATATACATTGCGTTTAAATTTCGAATTATACTACTGTAGAATTTTTGACGATGAGCAAAGTTTCGATATTGTAAAAATAAACGGACGAAAGTTTAGAATTTTTATTATTAATCGTTGCAGAGTGTATTATATCGACAAGGGAAGTGTAATAAAAATATACTTTCTACGAACATAAATACTTTGTAAGATTAGATTACTCGTTCCCTATTTATAGTATTTTCACTTCTTGTTACCTGAAATCTTGGGAAGACAGTTTACGAGGTAACGGTGTCAAATAATTTTGGAAATACGATAATTTTTGTTGTACCCAATTTATCTTGGTATCGAAGACAAAATTATTATTTGGCTTTAATTTACGTTTCGTTTTAACGATGTATTATCACTCCCAAAAATATTCTGTCAGTGACAGAATAACCGTTAAACACAGGGCAGGCAAAAATGTGCATAATACTTAAAATATTGTGAACATTATACTATGAATATTCAAAACATTCATTTTTGCTAAGTGTCCAAATATTAGTGTGATATAGTAATTGGACATAATTAAGACTAATTTGTAGCACATTGTCATACACGAAAATGCATTAAACTAGCGAAAAAAGCGTCAACCTAATTCTATTATAATCAACCAAAATACATCACTAAGAAAGGCAAGCTTATAATCGCTGGTTGGCATAACTCAAAAAGTGTCAATTTTGATTTTTTTTGCATGGATGCAGTGAAACGATACATTTCTAACTTCGTTAGTTTCATACCAGAGAACAGACGAGATTATACGATCAACTATCGGTGAAATGCAAATTTTAAATTTTAGAAAATTTGTAAAATTTCAGCGTCCCAAGTGTAAAATGTTAATATCAAATTTTATCGGTATAGTGTCCCAATATTTTTGGAAATAACTCAATTATCTTCCAAACGTTCAACAACTCGAACATAAACAAAGTTAATAGTCTCGTCAACAATAAAATCCATTAAATTTCGCTGTTGAAATACGACGGAAAACCTAGTTACCCTAAACAACGTGTGAAACGTGGAAACGCCTTCCGCAATGTCTAATAAACTTCCAACGTTCTAGATGCGCAGTTCAAATCGCTTTAACTGCGAAATTAAGAATACACGATGTCGAATTAACATTCATCTTACAGACCACGTTCTCTCCGTTCCGTGAGCAACTTTCCTGAAAGTATTCAGTAACTTTGTTCCCGGGCAAAGAGGATTAGTGCTCGAGGATTAATAACTTGAAAAGTTCAAATTAAAATAGCACTCGTAATTCTCAAAGACGTTTTATAAGTGTCTCTCTGCGTTTAAAAGAACAGCGCGTGTCACACACGGTGAAATATTTCACTCCGCTGGAATTTCGATAGTTAATAATAAGAAAATATTCCCGGTTAGAAATTTTCGATACCTTTTTCACCGCCAACGAAATATATACAGTACCGCTCCAAACTTTTAATCGTATCCGTTAAAACACAGCGAAACTGAAAGTAACTATAGGGAAAAACTGAATTAGACGAGAATTATAAACTTCACTCGGTCGAATTCGATATGAAACTTTGAATTTTATAAAAAAAATTGAAATTTCATCGACTTGAGTCAATTGAATTTATTTACATCGCATAAGTTGCTTCGAAGAACACTTATGAGCCAAACAGTGACGTGAAGGCAGCAACTGATAAATAAATAATTGAAGGTATTTCTTAAATTGACTGAAATTCATTCGCTGTAGAAAGTGGTAAGAAAAAGTTAACTTTCACAGTGATAAGGAAAAATGTGGAGATGCAAGCCAGTGCGAGATTCATTAAAAGCGGCAAACGAAGCTGCTTACTGCAGGATCCATGTCGTGAAACGAATGAATTTATAGTTTTTAATGTTTGTTCATTGTGCTGTCTCGTAGATGAGAGGCGCTCGGCTAATACGAGAATACTACCGGAAGATCGACGGAAGACATAAACAGTGTTGCGAACATCTACTCAACTCGCTTGTTAAGAGCGCAGTTTTCTTATGTGCATACGGAATTAGCATAGTATGTACTTGGTAGTACACAAAAATAACATTGTTCCACGGAATTCGCTTTAATTCCAAATTTCATAGAGTTTGGATCGTCGTACTAAGCTTCATCTTCCAGTATTCACAATTTTTTCAATTTTTCCATATTTTCAAACTTTGTAATCAATTTTTCGAGTATATCTTACGTCAAGGAAAAATTTGGTCGAAAAACGAATCATCATCAATCACACTTTTAATTTTAGCATATTTCACCTCAGGATTCTTCTTTCTAATTTTTTTTCTTTACACGTGTGCCCTGTTTTTACCATATTTTTGCCATGATTTTTTAGTACAAAAGCGCAAGCTCAATGGAAAGCTCACATCGTTGTATCGCAATTCACTTCGATAATTGCTACAAGTTATTAAGCACGCAAGTTGCCCGCTGGCTCATTTATCTCTGTGATATTTATCAACGGTGATTATAGGATCCATCCGTACGAAAAATTTATCTTACAACGTGCAATATTTATATCGCGAGTTCTAAAAATATAAAGCCCATTTACGCGAGTGTCGATACGTTAAATTATACTCTCGTTAAAAGCGGCTGAAGCTGCGAAAATGTAATGGCTGCTTTTAGTAGCTACGTTTCATATGCAATGTTCAATTGCCAAAAATCGTACATAATGTACACCGCTTCGACACACGACGTTCATAATAAATTAAGAGGCTTTCAGCAGCCGCGCCTATTAACAGCAAACGGGAAAACAAAATGATACGCGAATATAATTCAATACGTATGCAAACCCGCATATTCCGTGTATTACAGTTCGCGCCCGGGAACATGAAAACACGGGAAAACGCGGAAATGTATCCCGTAACACATGCAAACATATTTATGTCACTGACAGTAATTTGTTACTCGATACAATGCAGCGTTGAAAGCAAATTGCAGTCACGGTGGAACGTGTAGCTAGAAATATAGTCTCTGGTTGATCTTTTCAATTTTCAATCTTAT
>NW_017100150.1:1454032-1468672 GCF_001263275.1 Habropoda laboriosa
TCGGCGTGAAGGTTTAATTTTCCAGGTTGTAAAAGTATTTTTGAAAAGTCGAAACCACGATTTGCGATCGATCCTCCGATCACCGCGGAATCTTCTGTGAATGTGCAAATTTTTGGGATTAATGTTGTCTAATGGAACTTTTGGTATTAAAAAAGATTCGTTATCTAGTCAATTCTCCTAAAACACGGTGAATTGTGTTGTATAGAAGACGTGTTAAGCGAAACTATGAACTAATAGAAATTAGGGGAATACGTTTCTTGTTATATCCAAACCGTGATCTCGGAGTTCGTGAGTCCAGATATTTTTTTAAACGAAACAGTATATGCATACTTGAAATATTCGTGATACGTGAAAGGTTCCCAAGTTTATGAAATATTTCAAGGAAGTTGTCTCAGTCGAAAAGACTAGATTTCTCTTTCTTCAGCGAAAGTATCGTTGATAACAATATTCAGATGCAAAGAAATCGAACCATTGCGTTTCCAAAAAAAAAAAGAACCACTTATTCACTCCTGCTGCTACAATAGTCACAGCAATATGTCGTCGCCACTTCACTCGTTCAGCGATTGACCAGTGTCAGAAATAAAAGGAAGAACAAGGCCATCGTTTCAGTAATGTCAGAGGTAGCTGATGCAAGGCCAAGTGTTAAGGGACGTTGAAAAGTGGCGTAGGGATGGTAGGAGAAAGGGTGTGGAGGGTGATTTTCGAGAGCCCAGCAGGACGTGCCGTCGGTAATGTCGATGAATAGAGAGGTAATGAATCGTAGTGGACACCAACACGGAAGAGGCGAGGCAATTCTAGGCGTTTGGCTGGCCCTCTTCCTTGAAAAATATATATATATATATATTCGTCCTTCTCTTTCTCTTTGCCTGCTATCTCTCCTTCTCTTCCTTGCAAGACCTCAACCTACCTTCTATCTATACCATGCACGATAGCCGCAGTAGGTGAAATAGAGTACATACGTAGTATACCTATTCATATTAAAGCCTCTGTGAAATCCACCCTCTTATTCAGGCCTATGTTGGCATTCACGTTGGTACCAGACACCAGAAACTGACCACCTATGCGCACTGCACACGTTCTCGGTATTCTTCTTGTTTCTCTTTATTTATTTCACTCCTCTTCCCAACTAACTGCTGCGTTCTCCACGCCCGTAAGATACCGCGCCCCTTTCCTGCCAGAACCACCACCGTAGAGAATTAAGACTGTACGGCGGATGCGACTCGATAAAGAGGGTGAATTATCATTGAAACGACGATACGAGGAATACTCAATCGCTGTTTCTTCGGGTGATTCTTTCGGGAATTTGCGTTTGGAAATGTTTTGTCGTTGGAGCAAACGTACGGAGGAGGACAGTGGAAAAATGAATCTAATTAATTGATGTTTAGAAGTATGGAATCAACACCTTATTCTAACACGAAACAAAGGCTCATTAAGTTCGCTCCAGATATTCTCTTATTAGCGAACATTTATATCCTCCTGTGTACGTGTACGCGTTATTAAGTACAAAAGTTTCAAGTAGGAAAAAGAAATTTGAGACCTGAAAGGTCGTTTGATTACAAATTTCAAGTATTTTAACGTAATTCATCGTTTGAAATTATAAAAATTACAATTTCTAACATCGTTAATGTTCCCAATGATCGTCATATTCGGTGCGATTCGAACACACACATGGATCAAAACTTAAGCACGAAACAAACATGTATAAATTACAAAATTTGAACGTAACGCGGGGCAGTAACATCCACATATCACCTAAACCCCTTTACGCAGCTCTCGATCGTCTCGTCCGTCAATTTTTACCGTTGTTTGCTTATCCGGTACAGGTATATTAGAATTTTTCCGTGAGCCAGCTTCGGTATCGCTGTGTCGTCGGTTCGCGCGCTCAACTGAACGATCGATCGAATTCGGGATTACGAGTACGAGGGAAATCACTTTGCAACGAGGCCGCTAGAAGAGAAACGCCTCCAGCAACCTTCCAGAAATAACCGAATCATTTAGATTTCGAGGATCTGGCAAGAGTTGGGGCGCAGGCGAGCCACTGTAGGGGGCACGAGGGATGGTAAAAGTAGCGAGGATCGAAAAACGAGGAAGAGGGTGGTTAAGGGTGGGGAAAGGCGGCGACACTTTATCGATACCGACGGCCCTGAAGCGGCTACGAAGCGGCCTCCTCCATCGTCTTTACTTTGCCAAGATATACAAACAGCTATATACATAACCACGTAGGTGATCGCAGCTCTTTGGTAAAGCCGATTTAGAGGCTGGGGGAATGCAAGCAGCCCGGAATCCATTTTTTAATAATGAAAGGGAAGATGTGAATTAAACCGCGGCATAAAGTGTATAATAGATAGGGAGCATAAGAAATTATGGAACAGCTGCAACGTGTTTAATAATACACGTATACTTCTCTCTCTCTCTCTTTTTTTTTATCTTCGTCTTTCGATAGAGATAACTCTTTCATTTAGGAATTACCAGCTTTCGTGTGATTCGTTTTGCGATGTAAGTAATTTTGTGCGATAAAATTAGTAATTAAAGTGATAAAATTAGAGTGCTTGAAGCGTTACGAGATTTTATTAATCCTTTTGATAGTGCGTAAATTATTTTAGCGAATATTTTATTTTATTGTTTAGTTTTTGAGAAATGAATTTCGTAACTTTGAATATTTCTAGATCTTCGTTGTACTAAAAATGAGAGTGAGAAGAGTACAGTATCACAGCTTAACAATTATTTTCTAAAGCTAGCTAAATATTATTCTGAACTCTTAATACAATTGAATTTCAAATAACTGATTAATATCTTCTTAATTATTGAGAATTGTTTTCCCCCAATGAGGTCTTAAAATCATGAATCGAATCACATTTAAGCAATTTTTCCAAGTTTAATAGTTTTGACTAACTAAAAACAGTGTTTGATTTACTAAAAAGATTTTTCAGAGTTTGATCACACACAAGTTGCGCCAAAATCAGAGTGACAGAAAAATAAAATTAATCTTCACCTTGTGTACAGATTCAACTTAAAACTGCAATACACGAAAAAAAAAAAATAAAAACGAAAGCAGCATACATTATCATACACAGGCATGCAGAAAGCAGATTTAAAAATGAAGCTTCGTTCATCGTGAATAACCATTTACATAGCACAAAAAATGGATTATTAGTTGATCCATAGAGTGCGGAGGACGATTGATTCGACAAACGTGCGAAAACGAAAGCAACTATATTCCAGTTTTGGAAAGGCTGGCCGTGGTCAGCGCGCGCCCGCCTATTTGCATACTTCAATGCGGCAGCTTCAATGGTAGATTCGCAAGAGACCCATTTTAGATACAGTCCATAATGCAGCATTCAAACGGCACCGTCGTCGTTTTTCATTACTCTTTTTTGCGCTTTGCAACGAAGCCGTCGGTGAAAGGTTATGCATGGCCTCGTGGCATCCGTGGAGTAACACGGCGTTGTAAAAACCCCATAAAAGCTCGTTTCCTGAGGGACAATACCGACCGGCTCGAGGCTCATATCCGTAGCTTAACCATCATCAGATATTACGTATTTTCATAATATTTTACACCCTGGTGGTGCATAGCACAGTCACCGGATACATTGTCGTTTGGATATCATTGCGCGGAGATTTTTCATGGGGCACAAACGATGAATGAAACCAAGCACCGCTTGGACGATACGTTGAATATTCAGACACGGCCGTTCGTCTCTGCTCATTTCCCTCCCTGTCCTCTTCTTGTTCAAATTTTTTGACGATTTTGAAGAATTACACCGACGTATTGTTACGACAATGAATCGCGACGAACCAGAGTGACGCGTAGCTAAATGTTTGGACGGATGCTTCTATTTTTTTTAAAAAGCCATATCAATTCTATCGTGTCCGTTTCTATTTTTAATAAATCTTGAACTTCTGCCAGATTGTTAGAATAAAATGTTAGGTTGTGTAATATGAAACGTCGGATTTTTTAGGTGGAATGAAAATCGTTTTGAAAATTCGAAAAAATATTAACCAAACGTGAGAATTATGGGATCTTTAAGTTAGAGTAAAGAAGCTCAGAACTTTTCAACACTGAAGGAATTACTTGCGCGATCAATTTGCAAATGATTAGAAATTCGACATTTCTTTTTTGTATGTATTTAGAGAAATTATTAGAAATTGATTTGGAATTAAATTATTAGAAATTGATTTGAAATGAAATTATTAGAACTTAGGCGTTCTTTTCGTATATAGCTTGCAAAGAAATGGTGCTTTGGGTTACTACGCGGAAGAAACATTGGACAGCGATATTTAACTTGTCACTATCGCGAAACTCAAACTATCGCGTGCATGTCAAATGTTATGTTTATGTGTATTCTTCTGGTATCTAGAATACGAAATAAAACTTCCGGGGAAAAGTTATGCCCTTGTGTGTTGACAACGTAATAAATAGCAGTAACGTCGTACGAAATACGTAGAATGTGCTAAATTCTGTTATTGTTTCTTATAATATACAAGCATAAGAAAAACTGTATATGTAATTACTATACTGTTAAATTTATTTGTACACATATTCAGCAATCCCTTGTAGTCCTTAAAAATGAAAAGCTATACTTTAGTAATTCTTTATGATCGGTTCACATTCTTTTATTCTTATCATGCGTTATCTTTTTTGCAAAAATCTTCCAGACAAGTAATCTTCCGTTCTTCGTGAAAATTTCAATAACAAGAATGTCCCAGATACCATACTTTGTACATTCACAAGGATAAAACTATGATAAAACGGTGTAAAATTTCATTTTGTTAATCGCTGATGTATAATTGTATTTTGTATTTTTTCTTACCTTCCTTAGAGTTCACATTTCAGAACGTAAATAAGTTTTCGCGTAGGAATTTATTAACTTTATGTCACACATTGGACCCGCAACATAAAAGCTTACAAGATCACCTGGTACACTTTTATCGTTTGCATTAAGGACAACGTGGAAGCTCTTAACGGCGCCCAGCGTTATGTTGTCATGAACGCATTCAGGCTGTGAGAAAATATTTAATATAAAACGTGTATGAACGAGTATGCAAATTTATGGAAACACATCTTAGACAGATTTATAGGCTGTGTTTAATTAGTGCACGAGCTGACTAGTATTTTCAGCATTATTTATAGTATCCTTGCCGTCTTTAGATTTTGATAGAAAAATTTTAAAAGTAAAGCATCAGAACAGGGGAATACATTTTAAAATATTAACCAAGAATTAAATAGCGACAAAATTTGATGTAAAATTAACGATTAAATTATGGAATAAGGATTATTTTGGTCTGCGATTATTTTGCTATGTTACTCGTCTGTGATTATTTTAGTGATTATTTGATACTGTTGGTCCAAAAATGACATGTTATGTATTTGAAATATTCAGTAAGAAGATTAATAATAGTAACAAGTCTACTTCCATACCAATCACTACACATAATAATAATAAATTTAATAATACAAAAGAGAACACGTTCGGAATTATTTGCTTAGGTTTAATCAGTGTGCTTAATTAGGTAACCAATTCAGTTGATTAATCAATTTGACCGGCTGACCTATTTAGTTCATTAACCTGTTTGACGGGTTAAGCGCTTAGCTGATTAACCAAGTTGACTGGTTTGGCCGACATGTTTTAATTATCAAAGTTTCAACAATTTTGGTATATATCATTCAGCGTTCATTATTTTACTACTTAGCGATAGATATTTTCTGAATATGCACGTGAATTTTTATTCAGCTATTTAAATTCTTATAAATTTTTCTACATTTTGCTTTTTCAGCAAATTCTAAGATATTTCATAGTGAGATATGAAAAAATATACTCTACTTAAGCTAATTTCACTTGAATCGAACTGAAATAAGAAACAAAAGGAAAAAGAAATAAAATGAATTTTCAGAATTCCAACGATCTTCCATCGTGTTAACATTATTCTACAATATATTAAACTATAATTACTAATATTTATCTAAATATATCTTAAATATTGAAAACTTCAAAAACAAAAATTAAAAAGTTTTTTCAACATAAAAATCACCGATACCACTATCGAGATCGATATATCGCGATCTACCAAAATGATAAATGCTTCAAAATTGGAAGAAATTAGGGAAAATAGATCGATCGACTGTAAGTACGATAATTTTCACTCGAATATAACTTCAACGTTACTTCAAACTAAAACGAATGTTTTCCCGCTAAATACAGCGTTCCATTTTAAACTATCAGCGCTACGATGCCCCTGCCTGTCTTGCTTACGGATAACGGAAGCGGGCGCGATAAAAAGCGACGAAAGCACAGAGAGCAGCCAGAGGAACGAGAGATCGACGAGATTCGCCGACTTGAAGCGAGCTATCGAAGGTGCGAGATAGTCCGAGGTGCAGAGCGGAATGGTGAATGGGGATCAAGTCGGGGCCGGCTGGTAGTCATAAACGACGTGAATCGGAAGAAAAACTGCTAAACGAAAATGCCTGCGCCGAAAGATCGGACCGAGAGATCTAATGGGGAAAATAATGGATTTTAGGCAGTAAAGATCGCCTGGCCAGATCGGGTCGTCCACCCTTCGCCATCTTGCTTCCTCGATTTCACACTTTCCGCAGCGTGCAGAACGTCTCAGAAAGTGCAACCGTTCTCCATCTTGCGGATGAAATACAGCCTGACATTTTGGTAACGCGTGTCGTTATACGGTTATGGCAAAAATTCCAGTTCGACCATTCTAATTGCAGATATATCTTCAATAAGTTGTCGTTAGCGTTTAAAATCTATCTCTGATACAGCGATGAATCAAGTTCAGGTTACCTTGAAATCATCGATAATATTCCATTGACACCAATTCTCGTGTTTACCGAAACTCTGTTTCCATCGAAATATTAACTTTCTCGTGTAAAAAATAATGACGTGAATAATAAAATCCTCTTGCACTTATAATCAGTGATTAAATATCGGAGAAACATTTGTTAGATCGTTCCTGTCGATGATTTAGCGAGCACCAGATAGCGAAGAAACCCCGTCCGATTCGCTCAGCAAGGGTTGGCGAAAATTGAAAAAGCGATAACGATTAAGATTACCCTACACTCTCGTGTACACCGGCGTCCCTCTATTCCTACCGCGTTCCGTGAGAGGAAGCCCGAAGATTTTCAAAGCAGCATGTTCAAACTGACCGGACGGATTATCGAGGCTTCCTGTGGGCTAATTGATTGTTCGTCAAATTTTATGCAAGCCCCTTTTCCCGTGTATAAGGCGAAAATTTACCGTCCCCGGGCACGCCAACTTTCTTGCGCGAGCCGCGTCAGTTTCTCCCGGGTAGTACACGTAATACACCTTTCATGACGAGAGCACAGTGGACTGTTCGCAGGTACCGGGCTGCATGTAGTTGTCCGGAGAAGAGGGCGGGATAAAAAGGGGCACGGGGTGGACGAGTGGAAAAAGGGTGGAAAAAAAATCGGGAAAAAATATATATGTATTTAACTGCGGTACACCGGACGCGCGAAACTTTCTTCTCTGTTCTCGAACCTCCGTGGAATGTTGCATCGCGTGACGCAGTCCGGGGACGGAATTTTATTCTGAAATTTTCGTGTCCTCTGAGGTTGCTTTTAAAGCTAGCGGCTTGTGCCGTATGAAACTCGAACATTTCGTCCATTCGCCTTCTCCCCTACCCTCCTCTTTACAGTTCTATATTTAAAAGCGTTTCCCCCTGCGTTATGCATTTCGTGTGCTTTAACGTTCTCTTATTTTCTACGTTTCGTGTGATTTCGCCGCTGTTAAACTGATCGCAGTTTAAATTGCTGGCAAAGGACTCCGCGAGCGTCGTTAGCCGGATTCTAAAGAACTTGTACGAACAGCGATTAATTATACGAGTTATTATTGCTGTTTAAATTACTACACAGAAACTGTTATTAATTTCTGAAGGTCCCTGCGTTAGTTTATCCGTTCCGGTGGAATGAAGTGTGCAATTCGCAGTGCGAAACTTCTCCAAGATATGTACGATCACTTTCGTCCTACGTATTTCGCACTTTTGTTTGCCAGACGTTGCTACATCTCGCTTGAGAGCAAAAATGTATAACGACGTGAACGATTTTGAGATACCACTTTGAATTTGAATAGTTTTCCTTCTGCGTTGTACCAGCTTCGCTACTCGAAAATTAATATTTCACGCTTGAATTCTATCAAAGTAGCGTTTCCTACGTTTCACCTGATCGTTGCCAGTTGCACCTTTATACGCAAAGAAAGGTATCATCGTCGAAAATTCAAAAAGCTAACTTTCAAATGTCAACGAAAGACACAGAGACCAGTCGGTGTACAAAAGTAACATCATGACTGTACCTCCTAGGCGTCTATTCATACTAGCTAGCCTCACCTACGAGTCCACTAGGAGGCACAGCATAAAAAAACCAGCTACCCTTTCTAACTTCCTATCCCTCTATCCTCCCTCCGCATCTCCTTCCTTCTTCCACGAATAACCACCGCCGTGCTGCGGCACATGCGTGTTCGATCAGCGCAGCAGCGGTAACATAAGAGTAACACAGAGCTTACGATCCGAATTGGAGAAGGAGGATCGTCATAGAGCATCGAGGAAATCAAGCAGGAGAGGAAACGTAGAGAGGTAGGATAGGAGATAGAGGATGGGGAAACGTGCAGTCTATCAGAGATTAGTGGGTCGATCCATTAGAGAGTGATTTAGCTCGAGGTCCCCAAACGTACGATGCTTAGACCATCTACGCAGCGCACGTCATCCATACCACGGTTGGTACACAATCCTACTGCTCACTACGCCAGTCCATACCGTGTGGTATCGGTATCGAAGTAACAGACGCAACGTAAACTATATCTCGATCCTTATCAGTTAAGTAGAAATCTACAGCAGAGAGCGTACGCAGGAAAGATCAGTTAGGTCAGACGCGCACTTGATGGTTAGCGGTCAGTAGCCGAGCACAATCAACCAAAATGAAGTATGTGCGCGTCGGGGCCACATTCCACGAGAGGACGTTGAGCGCCTAGCATGCCACCCTCCTCTAGTGTGCCGAAGCTTTCCCCTTCTCGGCCTCCCTTAACCGCTTCTCCCTTCGGTAGGATGAATTCCGTGGAGGAGGTGCGTTTACCCTTTCCTCTTGATCGCTGCAAGACCAGATTGCTGCTGGGACTAACGGGCAACTCGCAGCAGCCTGGGGAACGCGAACAGAGCACCGGATGATCGAGGGTGGACGGCTCGAGTGGAGAAGGTTGCCGGCGTGGTCCCAGGGGCGCGATGTGTCGTGCCTAATTACAATGTCCAGCACTTCCCTCTGTGCAAATACAAACAGCGAGGCTAATGCGCTGTGCTGCTGCTGGCCGCGCCGTGCCGCGCTCTCTCTGAAATGCAGGCAGCTGGATCGCACCTTGCAACGCTTTGTCAATATCTGTCGATATTGTCCGCTGCTGAGCGTCACCGTCACCGTGTCGCTTCGAATGTCACCGAACGACTAAACTGCGAGCCGCGAAACAGACTGTGCGACTCGAAGTCGTCGACGTTTCGATTAACAGTTCGTCGTGTTCCAACTGTTGGAACATCGTCGTGTTGTTGTGTATCCTTGTTTCCGCGTGATTTTAATTTCTTCTTCTTTTTTTTTTTCGTCGTCGTGGACAAAGAGGGACATGGTGGAAATGATCGATTAAGTAACAGCCTCGACAAATTGTTCGGGGTGAATGTTGGGTAAATTAATCGATGAAGCAGGCAAATTGATTTCGGGTAAAAGGTGGAATAACCCTGGTGAATTGGTCGGGACTCGAAGGTGGAATGATTAAAATTGGTTTCGGTTAAATCGTTGCAGCGGAAATTGAGAGGTACGGTCGATACACATTTTTACGAGCGAGGAAGAAGGTGGGGGATAGTGAAAACGTTACTTTTCCTACTCCTACAAATTGTCTCCTTTTTATATTTACATCCAGTAATGAAATTTATCGAGCAAGAATGTTTTTTCACTATCAATAAGGTATTTTTGAAGGGTACGAAGGATGTGAATTTGGTCACTATTAAAAATTATTAAAAATTGCCATTTCTTTGCCATTCGTAACAAATGGATCGCAAGTTTCACTCGTTTTGTTTATATCGCTCGATTAATCTCGCGAAGGAGAATTCTACATAGTTGCAACTAACGTTAAGCAGAAAGCGAAACGGGCATTTCAGCTAGCGATTAAACATGAATATTCTGTCAGGAAACAGTATTTTCATATTCGGATGAATTTATCTAACATATCGTACTAAAGCAACAACTTGTTATATAATTAATGGATTAAAAGCATCCGGCTTTGTGCATCGGATGCAATTATATTAATAGCACACAATGGTGTTGTTACAAACTCCGTAGCCGTAACATATTACTTCCTACATTAACCCGGATTATAATGGAATTAATTTATCACGATTGTAGAAAAGGACGATGGTACGTCATAATTATTCACGCGCACATTTACCTGAACAGATCGGACAATAATAAAACCGGCTACAATTAATCGCTTCGAAACCGTTTCTTTCTGTTCCTCCTATTTTCCAGATTTCACGGTTTTCACCTGAACGTTAGACGCGTCTGCACACGAAACAGCGATAAAATCGTGCTTTTAAGCCGTTAACACGTTCAAATTGTAAAAGAAAGAAAGGAGAGAAGAGCGAGAACTTGGAAATTTCGAGAAAATGACAAAACAACGGAAATCCTATAATTCGAGAGCGGAGTGTAATTTTATATCGCATTTTATCCATGAACGATGAAGCTGAATCGAAGTATCGTCACGGGACAGGAGAATGGCGAGTGAGGGGGCACGTTTTCGAAATGCAAACCAATTTTCGTCCGCGAGATTAATGGACGGTACGAACGAACGGCGCCAAATATCACATATTTTCCGAGTAATGTGCAACGCTCGTAAATAATAACGGGTTGCCGGGTAGTTCTCACGTAAAAACCGACCCCCTCGGCCGACGAAAGGGCGTTAAATAGCATTCATTAAAAATCTTTAACGGCCGCCAGCCTGGGTACAGCTGAACCGTGTATCCCAATTTGCGCCTAACCGATTTAAAATTCCACGCGACAATCTCTCGCGCTTTTAAAGTGTATCGTGTCATTTGAAAAAGAAGTCTGACAGGAAAAACGATGGTAATTCGCGGTGTAACGATGTAAACGGGGGGTGACGGGAAAGGGGACGCGGGGGAGTCGCGTTGATTAAAGCGAAAACATGACAAAATTCGAACAAAAGCTGAAACATGATAACCGAGGCAACATTGATCCAACTGTGCGTAATGTTTATCGGTGAGACGAAAAGCTGTTTTCGCAACGGGGGTGTTTTTCTTTTTTTTTGTTTTAATTAACTTTTCACGTTGAAACGACAACACTGCGGAATAATGTCGGTTCGGAAATAATTTTTGAAAAAGTGTAAATATTCTATTTCTACTCCTGAGAAAAAGAAGGAACCAGAGAAATAGATATAGGGAGCTCTTTTCTTTGAAATCTAAATAGAGAAATTCTCAGATCTAAATCTAAGGAAATACCAGCAATTCTCAGCTTCTAAAATTTAAATGTAACATAAAACACCTTGCAATAATCTAGAGAAAACTAAAATTAAATTTCGTTCTGTGTGTACTTTTGTTATGGTTAGCGAAGAGAAAAATTTGATAACGTCCTATCACAGAAAACCCGGAAACAACAAATAAAATTTGCAAAACCGGGCAATTTTTATACTAAATCCTATTTTATTTATTTGCTAAGCTGCATTGTTAAAACATTAGACGTTCGCTCGAGTCAGAATACGTTCCACGTCGGTTTCGATCAAAGTGAATCAATAAAAGTGGCGCTATTAGATTAAAGGAATTGAAAACTGAGCGGGGCCCATTAAGAAAGTTAGCGGCAATTCTCGATCTCGCGCTAACTTCTTAAATTGGACATCCGGGCTTCGCATCGGCGTTTGTTCGTTCTGTCACTGGTCCGTGGCGCTTCCGTTTCCCGCTAACTGCTCCTCAGGATCGCCTCCGCTGAGTTAAAGAAACTCCTTCGACTCGAATAGGAAAAGGCTGTACTTCGATATTTCGAAATTTTACTATCCGCAAGCTGTAGCTATCGGGGATTACATAGGTAAACGAAGCAACGGAATGGCCAATTACCGAAAGCAATTACCACCGAGCAATTAACGCAAAAGTTACAATAAGTAATTAACGCCCTTGCGAGTAGCTACTTGTAATTAACTTACGCCCAGCTGCGTTTTTCCATTATTACGTATTTTTTGACGCAAAGCTACTGCCGGTTCCTGGCACGGAACCGCGACTGCGCTCGACGCCTCTCCTCCCCGGTAAATGGTGCCATGAGTTTAAAATCCTTTTTTCTTTTCAACGGCTCGGCGAAACGCATTAGACGATATAATACGTCCAACGGTAAAGGAGGAACCGGCGATTACAATTACGCGGGCGTCTGAGTTTTCATGAGAATCCAAATTCACCAGTTCGGAATGAATTACCTTATTCACCGTGTCCAGATTTTAGTTGTTATTAATGTTTGCTTGCTTGATTAATGCGTACCTCGTTTTTTATTGCCGGTTGCTACGGTGAAAAAACGGTAATGAGTTGATCTATTGCCGCGCGTAAACTTTAGATGGCTAGTCGGTGATTATTTTCGAGGAAATTGTATAAGATACGAGGAGAGAATAGGAGAATGCGATAGTAGATAAGATACGAGGAATGAATAAGATGAGGAAAGCTTTGAGAAATGCTTATAGATGAAATTCTGTTACAACGGGATGTTTGTTTCAGTTTATTGGCGATTTTGCACGACAACTTAATGTTTTTGAGTGAAAATAATGAAATTGGAGATTATTTTCTTTTGATACATTCGATAAATCGTTCTTTTACGATTGAATACTTTTCTGATAATGATATGATTCTGGAATTTTTTAAAATGTATGATTCATTTTTTGTTTCAAGCTTAAATACTATTGATACGATACTGAAGTACTATAATACTTCTATATAGATAAAATGCAGTAAAAACAAATTTTTATTGCCCATAAGAAAATTTATCAACTTAAACTTACAAGTCGTACAATTCTCACCGACAAAATCTTCAAAAACATTTTATCTTTTAAAGCTAGAAGCAAACAAATTATATTAGAGTGGGAATATAATAGATATGTAGTTGTTATCAATACAAGTGGTAGTACAAATGATAAGAAAAGAAGTTTTAGAACAGTAAAGACTTGAAGATCAAAAAATAAAATGTAAAATTTTATAGGAAAGCAGAAAACTGTGCGTTTCACTATGCAGACAAACAGTAAACGTTAACTTTGGTTCGATATTTATTCAATTCCTTTATTGGAAGATAAAACGAAGTGTACGTAGATAGCTTAATCTAGCGTAATGTGTCGAATACGGAATATTTCTATCGATGTTACGAAATTTACGTTAAAAATAAAATTAAAATTAAAATACTCCCTTACACTACCAAATTCACCTATCAATACTTGCACAAGAATTTTGTAAAATCCTTCACGTCGCAATAATAACAAACTTTCAAATTTATCACTCTGATCATATCGTACTTATTTGATTCCACTTCGAGTTACAGTAGAAACTTGTTTTTATATTCTCCAGCATTTTTACTGCTTACAAAATAAAGGAAACTTGAAGCTACGGCGAGCATATTTTTTCGGGAATATATATCTGTGCTTGGACCATAAATGTTAATAAAATTTACAGCATCTCTTTACCACATTTCTCCTCGTGTCACTGAAAGCGATAAAGCTTTACATAACGACGCTTCGTGGTAAACGTAAAGCTGCGGCATTGTTGAAGGGCGACAGATGAACGCTACATATCAACTGCACACAGGTGTCTATACTTATATAAACGCGATGTGTATGCCCCTCGCGAATAAACTTGCGTGATAAGGTTTACGATGCTTATTCACCGGGAGCATTTGTCTTATTTTAGTAACCACAAGGGGCGGTTCATTGCACTGAAATTCTCACCTTCTTATTAAACGTGTTATTAACAGAGACGATAAAGTCAAACTGTCGAAAGATAAACGAAATACTCGATACGAGCTAAAACCTAATTTCTATACCTACGAACTGATTACTACACATTCGTCAAGTTTAACGAATCACTTCAGCAATTCTCGAACGGAAACTTTTTCTGGACGAGCTAAGTTACCTCTCACTTTCTGTAAACCCTTCTTCATCCACCGCAATCGTTTATCTCGATCTCTCATCGAGTTTACAGCTGCTTTATCGCCGCTCCGCAATTTTGCCTCGAATCCCTGCCACGGCAATCTCCTCCGCCGCAGACTGTTTGTTTCAATTTCTTTCCGATACCCTAACAACAGGATAGCAGCGAGACAGCGTAAAACCGGGTACGCTCGAACACGGTTTCTTAACACCCTCGCCGCACGTCATAAGCCGTATGGCGCGACAGAAACCGCGTCGACGCGGTACGCGATAAGTTTGCTCGGATTTCGAGGCCTTCCCAGTCTTGGAGGCGGTGTTCCTTCGTTCCAGAGTATCCCAATTCTATGTACGGTTAAAGTTCGCTCGTTGACGGTCACGAGCCGTGTTCGCGGTGCACGCTGTGAGTTGATTGCGGGAGAATCAGCGGTGGCAAGCAGGCAGAGGGGTAAAGTGCGGTTTTAGACGAGAA
>NW_017100150.1:1468683-1482852 GCF_001263275.1 Habropoda laboriosa
AGAAGAGGAACAAGGCAGGGGGTAGGGAACGCGGTCGTACTCAAGGGGTCTGCCAGAGGTTGAGAAATGGTATTGGGATCCAGCTGGAATAGCTAATGCTCGAATATGTCATAGTTTGGTAGGATGCGGTCAAAATTATACATGCTTCGAGACATACGCGCGAGTTACCTCATTCTCCTCCATTGCTCTCCCTCCTCTCTCTTTCGCCCCGTACCTACTGGCCCCCTCCAGCTGTTTCCTTTCTTCTCTGCTTCTTGCCTCATCCCAGTCATGCTTTCCTGCATCCACCTGCTTCACACCCTCGATACGAACTCCCTCTTTCCTCACCGAAACTCTCCTCCTCCTCCGCCTCTTATCCGACTGTCTCTCCCTCGCCCGTTCGAACCCTCCTCTCTACTTTTGGTTCGCGTTGCAAGGCCTCCATTTCATATACTACCACCATCAGCAGCCACCAATTCACCATCCTGCTGCGACGTATATCGCGAACCGTAACGCGGAGAGTTACTCGGTTAGTTTAGATTCGCTCAAGCAAGTTTTGATGTCGTGCTCGCCTACTTCCCTGTCCCTCTTTCACCTCCCCGGTCGAATCTCTGTCAGCCGCTCCGTCTACCCCTGGCCGCCGAATCTCCTTCAGGGAGACCTGCAGCTACTGCCTTTCGCGGTAACCACCCCTGCCGCCGACTCTCTCAGCCCACCTTCTTCCAACCCCCCCCTCTTTCAGACAACCCCTACCAGGATCTTCGAGTTCGCCACTACCGTCGACACATTACTAATGCCGAACTGGTCGTAATAGATTGGATGCCTGGAACTTGGATACGCCAACTAGTGTGCCAGGCTAACCCCTTTCACTCGTCACTTCCCCTGCCGCTATCGCGCGGCCCCCCTTTTCGCCTTGCGCCTCTGCCCGTTTTCCCTGCATTTCGGCCAATTATGAATAGAAATTGGGAATATTGATGATTGCTTTAATTATTTCAGACAGCGACACGCGTTGTTCGCTAAAATTCTCTCGATTGTGTGTCAGTTTCTGGTCCGAATCTGTTCGTTCACGTGTCATTAGTTGAAGTAGAGTGTTAAAATTAAACGGAAAAACAGTTTATGTTTATATTCGAGTTTCACTTTTATCCAGAAATTATACGTTTACACATTCTACATGGAAGAAGCTTAGTTTTCGAGAAAACTGAATTTAAATATTCCTCGAGTGCGTGTGCATTTAACGACCTTGAGTAACTATGGTCGTTAAATTCGTCTCGGTCTGAACTACATTTACGTACATTACAAAAATACGCAGTCCCATTAAAAAAAGGCCGACGACCTTGATATTTCCTTCATGTCTCCGCTAAATTGATAATATTTTCGATAACATTCAATTGTCACGCTTTGCAAGCCTCACCCTGCATGCATAATCACAGCCAATCTCCGTAATGCGTCCAAGTAGATCGGAACGAAAGAAGCAGCAGTAAAAAGGAAAGGAAGGGAGATCTTACGTTCGAGTCGGTGACTATTCCGCAATGCAGTTCTAAGCGTGCAGCTGAAGGATGTGATCGCTAAGGAAAGTGCGCTGGCATTTCATTATGTAACGAGGGAAATTAACCCCAAGTTTAAGCGCGATACAGTCGCCGACTTTACTTACCTACCACACCACCGCCCGTGTGCCATACACCACCGGCCCACTTCGTCTCCGCAACCTCCGCGCCACTTCCCTTACCCTTGTCGACGCGTAACCCTTTCCCACCCTCTCTCTCTGTCGGTCGACGTGATCGTGCCGCATGAGTATAGTCTCTCCAGCGCTCGTTAGCTCGAATTATACTTGCTCGGGATTTGCTAGAGAAATGGCAAAACGAGCGCGATCGTGCGTGGCGAGCAATTCCCTCGCAGAAGAGATTATTAATTATCAGACATCCTGATGCCACGGACACCGTGACAAAGTCAATGGAGGGACAATGTCACGGAACCCGCTTCGTGACATCGTCGTTATCTTGTTACCCTTTATAGGATGCGTCGGTTGCCGCACCGTTTCCGCGTTATTGTCGATGATGACTGATAGCAATACCATGAATTACACGTGAGCCTGCGCGTTTGTCTGGCAGCGCTAAGGAGATCGTCCGATACGCAAATCGATCCCCAGTTGCATACAAAACAGCCCACAGATTTATTGCACGGTGTGCGTACACGCAGGGTAAAACACGTACCCTGCGTGCACGCTAATTGGATTCGTTGTCGTTCGATAGAACCGGAGTCCTCTTTTGATTTAGACGGCGAAAAGAGTTCGTCGAATGTTAGATTGTTCGGAGAGTTTCTGGCGATTTTTCAGTACGTTGGAAGGAATAAAAACTTGAGGGAAATATACGAATTTCGGGTATATATTCGGAAAGATTATCTTTTCGGTTGTCCTTTGACGAGTTGAAATGGTAAACGATGTGTCAGAAGTGAAAATTTTCGGTATAAACGAATTTTAACGCTTAATCGTTTAAGATTAGAACGCTGTAAACTTTCAGCGCTTACAATCTTTATAAATTTAGAGAAAAATAAATGGCCACGAAGACCGTTCAGCTTTTTCCACTGCAGCAAAGTTGGCACTCAATATTTTAGCTCTATCTCACGATAACTCTAGAAGCTGAAATAAATTATTCTAGCACTCGCACAATTTACCACTGTATTAAACATCTAATTTATATCATTTTCCACTAAGGAAGTAATTTTTGGAAGCATCGTTTACCGTTTCAACTCCTCGATTACTTCTTCCATTTTACACTCACAGTATTTTGAAGAAAATGTATATTTCTCACACTTGCTCGTGACGTTCGTACACCTTGACCAAAACAATAACATTTTTCGTCCCTTTAACCGCAATTTGTACACACTTGGAAAACAGCAATTAAAAAAAAAGAAGGCGAACCTAAGGCAATACACAAAGTGTCGGAAGCAATTTATATATTGTTTATACAAGAGTACGTATCCACTTAAGGTGATTGTGTCCGCGTTGTGTATCGTGCAAATACCAACCTGGACACGCACATTGCTTACCGTAACAGATCTATTAACTGAATGCTGCGCGAGATGCACCGACGGCCATTCGGCACATTGATAGTACAATGCTCATATTGAAATTAAATGACGGGCAGATGGATTGGCAATACCATTTCCAGACATTATGGGGATGAATGCGTTTGATAAGAAAAGCGGATGCTGTGGTAACACTCTGCTTCGTCGTGTATAAAAATCTTTTTACGCGTACCGAACGTAGAATGGTAACTAGCTTCTGTCAAATTATCCTCGTTACAATGTTAACGAAATAAAACTAACGGAGAGACCAATATGGAAGTGGTGGAAGTTCAAATTATCGGATTTTCGAGGATACAGGTATAATTACTTTAAAATCGAAATAACAACGAGGCGGTAAACGTGCATGCATATATTAACATTATTTTACTACGTAACAATGGCAAACGATTAGGACGTCGTAGTCATGCGGTTGAACATCTAATCGGTTAGTCAAATTGGCAATGGCACGGATAAATAGGTCAACCGTGGCTGGTTATTTGCCTGAATTTCTAAACGTTAGTTCGATATACTGGACAAACAGTTCTGGGTAAATTGGTGCATTGTAAGGCGGTTTACATGGTGTATATTAGATGTTGCACGCTACGCGATATAGTGCAATGCATATTCCTGTGGTACGAAGGACATTTAGAGAAACGGAACGGTGAAATGCACGCGTAAAAATAATTGCTGTCTAAAAGAGTGCAAAATAGTCTTTGTTCGTTCCTTTTTATTCTGGAAAAGAGATAAGGAAAAGAAGGAATTGTCGATGATTTTCGTTTTATATTTCATGTAATTATAATTATGCGAGTAATTGAATTACTAAAAATTCGCATTTCTTAAATTTACATATAATCATTAATAAACTCAAGCTTATTATTATATCAAAATAAATACGGATAGTGCAACGTATTAAAAGATGCAACGAACTTTACAAAAAAGGACAGACAGTAAAAACGACACCAAAAAGAAAAAAGAAAAAAATGAATAGAATAAAAAAGAATGGAAGGCACTCGAAATGAAATATGAGCTTGAAACTGATGGCTGATGCTACCTGATAGCGTTTAGGTGAATGTATAGAGAGCTATAGAAACAGCTAGGAGTACTACATATCACGTTATCGAAGTTATACGATTCGACAGATTCACTATTCCATTTAGCAATTGATAAATTGCTTTCCAAAAGGCTGCGTTCCTTACATTTTAATTAACACTTGAATACTCCAGATAAATTTCTCACAAACTTCCTCGTTCAATTCTACAATTACACCGATACATTAATTTCTATTTAATAATTCGACACTTCTCTCGTTCCTCGCGAAAGTATCCTTCAAACTTCTCGAATTACATGCAAAAACTGTGGAAAAGAGAGATCCGATAAAGGATCACCTGGTCTCGCTTAAATCACGCCTCCGTACTTATCCGTAGCCATCGATCCAATAACGAACCCTTGGGAATCAAATTTCCCGGGTAGCCGATGAGGGAAATAATCCGACATACCGTAGAAATCATGTCTACCCGCTGAGATAGTGACGAAGAGGAAGAAGATGTTGCCAGATCGTTGTTATTTGACACATTTCCTATCCGTGTTTGCCTCAACTTTAGAATTTTGTTATCAGAAAACTACTAAAATAGGACGATAATGTAGACGACAATTCTGGTTATTGACATAAGGGTTAAAGTGACGCCCCAAAGTCAACGGTCACTCTTAAGTGCCCCTGCACCCTTGAGTGACGCACGCGGAAACTCCGCGTGTCTCGAACAGTAGACGCAGCAGGTAACAACTCGCTTCGACGCTAATAAAGCAT
The DNA here is from genome assembly GCF_001263275.1 of Habropoda laboriosa. Lineage (NCBI taxonomy): Eukaryota > Metazoa > Arthropoda > Insecta > Hymenoptera > Apidae > Habropoda > Habropoda laboriosa. The sequence continues at coordinate 1,473,530 of NW_017100150.1, forward strand.
GGTAAAATAGAAATCGAAAGGACTAGAGAAGTTAAAGTATGGCAAGCAGATGTGAACAATAGCTATAGAAAAAACATCGAAATTTGAAGTGAAAGTATATACTCTGTTCAATTTAAGAATAACCTCGCTCTCGGACCGATTTTCGTCCGTTCTGCGCAGTTCCCGCAGTTAGACAGAGAGCGTAGCAGAGGGTAAGACGGAGAAAAACGTAGGCGGTTAAGTGGGGGTTTGAACGTCTAGTGATTCTAGCCCTGCCTTAGGCACGTCCTATGCGCGAAGCGAGGTTATTCTTAAATTGAACAGAGTATAGTGCTCGATGTCCTCCCAAGTTTATAACCGCTGCGAAAGACCGAAGAATTTCCAGACCCGCGGTCTGGAAACGTAACAACCTAAACGACTTAACACAGTCGATTTTCCGATAACGAGATTATCGAAGACGTTCTAAACTCGATCCGTTATCGGTGACGAAAATCTTGCAAAGCACCTTGCTGCAACGTGGCAGCAGTGAGAACCGAGAACAACTGTCCGACGTACTTAAGACACGGAGGACACACTTGTCTAGACTTACTTTCGTATTAATGCGATGCAACACCGTGAAATTACCAACATCCGAGACCGTTCGCGTGCTCTGTCCCTTTGTTCGTACCATTCGAGCCGCGACCTTCCCCGATTTCCAAGCCTTCCCAACGATCGAATTAACAAAGTATCCACCAACGGAGACGCGTTTCTCGCGCGCGCGCTACAGATTGATCGCGCCGAGTTTCTGCCGAGTTTCGAGCCTTAATGCAACTCATCGTTCTTCTTCGTGTCCCGTTCCAAGGAAGAAATTTGTTCTACTCTGCGGCGCTGCCTTGAATTTCTCTCCCTGGGAAATATTCTTCCTCGGCCGCGGAGCTCGTTGCCAGCCCTGCCAACTGTAGAACCGTTTCTCGTGACGAATTAGGCGTTAATAGAAGTCCTGATTAAAATCATTCCCAACGTGCGTTTCTTCTGTATCCTTCGCGGAGTATGATGCATTTCGTTTCTTATGGTTCGTTCTTGAATCGAGGGAGATAAGTAATATTCGTTGGTGTTACAGAACGGCTTAAGTGACTCTTGGAGCTGTGAATATTAGTTTGATACGGAAAGAGACATTTATTCACTTATTTGAGAATTTTGAATCGGTACGGCGAACATGTATGATATATTATGAATAGAATAAATTTCCACTGAGCTCTTTGTACCCTACTTCTCTCTTTAAACTTTTTAAACATTCGCTCTGTTCATCCTGCTCTCGAAAACTTTCCTTTAAATTCGGCTGTTCAGACATACCTACTGCCCCTAAGAACTCTCGCCCCTGTACGAGCCATTCCACGTCAAAACGCACGAGAATTGCGGTTATAGTTACCATTTTTTTTTCCTTTTTTCTTAACTCGCTGATTCCGTTGACAATCTCTGGCAAACTGTGTCAAACTTTAACTTCCTATCTCGACCCGTTTTTGGGGGATAATTTAACGTTAACGTTTTGATAAATTGAACGAAATGAGCCGGAACGTTAAAATTTTAGTATCGGTATTTCGCTGTGTGTAAAGATAATAATTCATACTTGTCTTCATTTTAAAGTAAATCAAATGCTGCAGATACGTATGTACGCAAAATTTTATTTGTGCTTACAAATGTAATGATGATTCAATTTAACGCTGTTTCCGCTGCAGCAAATCTTGCTCTAAGCTCTATTAAAATTAAAATTTTCTTGATAATGTTACTCGTTGATGAAAGTCTATCTTAAGATTCGCCCAAATTGCCGATTAGTATACTCTAGATAACTTATATTTTTACTTTGTTTCCCTTGTTTATTAAATTATATTTCCTAGTTGTTTAACTGTTCTACTGTTTTATACTTTTCCTATGAGAATTTAAGCTAAGCCATAGTACAGCTGAATCATGCCGAAATATATAACAAATTTATCGAATTAAAGAGACTAATTTTTAGAAAAATTGAATATCTCAGATCTCCATTGAGAAAAAAGCCGTAAATGCTAATGGTGCATATCTTGATTAAAGAAAGATAATTATTTCTGAAAATATCTTTATTTAAATAATTATTTTTGAAAATACGTTAATATTATTTCAACTTAGAAAAATGGGAATTTCACGTGGCGCAGCCTAATGGAATAAAGTTTGGACACCTAGAAGCAAGAGGAATTTTCGTTTTTAAAACGGAGATGCGACGTCACCGTGAATAGAAATCTTCTGCAACATTGAAACGTTTTCGCGTACAGGATACCTGAATCAGCAATCAGAAAGCGGATGCTTCCTGTAACCATGTAGAAGATACATCAGCGCATAAATATCGGAAAGCAGAAGATACGAGTCGCAGAAACGGAAATCAGTTGGGAGCAGCAAGTTACGATTGAGATTTAAGTTATTGACAAGCTACTTTGGCGAACCTCCTTCGAGATCTGCTTGGTTTATCCCGAAGGCCCACTGCTTTCTGATTTCCCTAAGGACCCCACCCTTGAGAAACCATTCTTCTGCCCACAATGACTCCTTGCCCTCGCGGCACTTCATCTCCATTGAGATGACAAGCTCTCGCATTCGCTATTGGCGGCTACGTGTCACTACCACCAGCGAACCACTTTTCACGTTCCTCGAAATCTCAACACTTTTCAAATAATCCCAAACTGTTAATCACTCGACAACCCATATTTCTTCTTTTACACACGTTTGCTGTGCTCTCTTCAATATTGCCCTAACTAAAATTGCACTTCTACATCGAATCCCTTCTCTAATCCCTTGGTTTCCCTTGTTAAGATAAAAATTTGCATGTGCAATTCTTGTACCGATACAAAGAACTTCTATGCAAGTTTATTACTCCTCGTTGTGGAACTGTTGTGGATCAAGAATCGAATCCTGGGGATTAATTCCTTCGTGGAGTTGCAAGGCCAGAGCTCACCTTTGTGGACACGATTTTATCGCGAAAGTTGATCACCAAATTAATACTAGACGACTGTTTTCCAATAGACAGCTAATGATTGATGTGAAGTTAGAGTACGTTGTCTTCACGAACACCTAATTCGTTTCAACTCTGACCGTTCTGAACTTGCCTTACTTTGCCCGCGAGAACGGTCGTCGAAAGACTATCTGTCCAAGACTGACGTTGAAAGACCTGTATTCATCGCTACCGAAGATTGTCACACGTTGATTGGTTGCAAAAAAAAGTTCTAATTGCTAATCAACGTGTCTAATAGATATCGCCAACGCTCTTCTAGCACTTAGATAAGGCTCCTTAGCCGATTCCACAAAATTCGCTGAAAGTGTATGCCTGTTACGTCATACAGAGGCAGGCTATTAAATACTTTGAACGTGATGACCGTCTGATTCGAATCCTAGAGAACCGTACGGTTCAGCCACGATAGCAATAATAATGACAGTAATAAGATCACGAACCGCTATTACCGCAATAATGACATTGGGATTGGTACGCTGCCGGACTTGCCTCCCTAATAAAACAGAAGTTGTTGCAATTCCATCGTTTATGACTGGATGTCACGCGACCACTTCGCTTCCTATTGTAAATATCAGCTGCTACTTGTTTCGAAGAAAGACCGAGAAGGTCCTCCTCCTGTTGATCTAGTTACGAGATTACTTTTCACAGTATACCGTAAAGAAACCGATTGCGTTCGCTTCTTCCAATTAAATTTTCTGTAATAATTACCAGGATGATGGTATTTAGAAGAAGAAGAGAACATGTACCAAGTGTTCCAAGCTACTTTTGCACTAGTGTGAATATTTTACTGTTTGTGTACATTTAGTGCGTAGCATATAATTTCCATGCAAATGGCAGATTTGAGAGCCTAAGTTCTGTAGTCACAGTTTTTAAATGGAGCAAAGAGATCAAGTTGTGTATCAAACTTGAAAAACCGCTGGAGAAACTTGTGCAATGTTGAAAACTGCGTGTGCAAGTGAAATTTTGTCAAGATCGTGTGTTCCCGAGTGAAACTCGTCGCTTTCGCGAAGACTGCGAAGAATGTGACGAGAGTTGTAAACATTCCTTCTTAAGAATAACAGTTTGAAGCTCTGTGTCACTGATATGTCGAGTGTACTAATGTCATAGGGAACTGTTTTGACAATATAACAATTTGTAATTTGAGAAGTTTGTAATTTTTTATGGCTGCAGCTTGAGAATTTTATTGACGTAACAATTATGAATGGAAGCAGGAGTATAAAAATATATCCTATTTAATAATACAAGTTAGTTCTCTGTTTGTTCGTTAAACGCAACTACGTAATAAAACCGTGAGCGAGAATTCTCCTTGCGCAAAGACCACCCCGATTCGAAAGATTTAAAAACACATTCACCGTCCGGGGGAGGCAATTTTCAAAGTTAACATGAGCTTCAATATTCTCCGGCTGGAATTAGGTAAAACAGGAGGACCGATTTCTTCTCCTCATTCCCCGGGAACAACTTTTCCTAACTGTCTTTAAGCGAATAAAACGGCAAACAAGGTGGAGAGCGGCGGAGGAGAGAGAAGAGCGGAAAAGAGCGGGAAAATGCAAATGAACGGCGTTTAAACTCTTTTTAATGTTACCAATTTAATTAAAATGCAAACACGCGTGCCGGTCGTCAGCGGGATCGTTTCGCCGTCACGGAAACTACTGCTACTTCGTAGGCAAAAATAAAAAAGAGAAGTGTACCGATCGGTTCTGCGCGAATCGCCGAACGTCACAAGGAGAATGGCCCTTTTCCATCTCGGTCGATGTTTCTTCGACGTGCGTCTATCTCGAACCGGTCTGTCGGTAGAATAGCTACGAGATTGGACCAACGAAACACGACTGTGCGGCAACGAACGAACGATGGTCAGCAGCAACGAACGGTGGACATTTTGCCCATTTACCCGTATCCCCCTCTATCGCTCGACACGTAGTATATTTTATCGCATTACTGGCATTGTTGCATCAGTTCCCGGCTATACCCCTCTGGTCACCACTCTTCGTGTACCCCTTCGCTCGTCCAGCCCTCCTCTTCCACCCCTTTCTCCTCCACCTCCACCCTCCAGCTCGAACACCATTCCACGAGGATTAAATATTGACTGCGATTCTGATTTATAGTAATTGCCGGAGGGAACGGGATAGCGAGAAAGTGAGATGAAACGGGCTGATTCGAGTGGGACGGAACGATCGAACCGTGGTGGTTCGAGGGTGAAAGAGGAGGGCGAACGGAGAGCTGGTGTGAGAGAAGCTGAACGGGTTTTCGTGGGTGGATGGGAGGCGGGGGTGTTGGAAGCGGTGAGGGAAGAGGAGGAAAGCCATTCCCGTGGTGCTGCTGCTGCTGCTGCTTTCCCTCGCTGACAGATGCATTTGCCAAAGCGTTGCGGACGTTTCTGACTCGTTCTATGTCGTCACGCAGCCTGTCGTTATTATAGCACATTTTTATTTAGCGACTGTTACCGTTCATCGCTCGCAGAATTCCTCTGTAGCGCTATCATACGGAATAATCGAGCAATTTATTGCCGAGCACCTTTCGCTGGTTGAATGACAGTAAATCATCAGGTTCACGGGTTTCTCGACGGCGTATCTGGCTAACTCATTGTCCTGAGACATTCCAGGGTGTTTGGCTGTTGTTTCTTGACAAGTTGATTCGAAATTTTTAAGGGGTGTTGTGTGATGTTCCAAGTTTTATGATAGATCGCTGTTATCTGCATGCAACAGAGCATACAAAATTCACAGTTCGAGTGTTTAATACGTAAGTGCAGGCATGCATTTTAGTATGCAAAACTGATGAAAATATACATATGAAGAATGTGAGGAAAAGTAATACCGACGATGGTAGGTAAAGTGTTAATTGTACAATAGTTCCAAATGTCTAGAATAGAAACTTTTTTTTCTATTTGCTTCATAAATGTTCTCGTCACCGAAATCAATCGAAACGAAGTAACCTGGCATCGATCTCTTCAGCTTCAATATCAAATCTATTTTAGCAGCAGATTCAATATTGACTGTAACCTGGTAAATGGTCCCAAAATTTTGACCACTCGTGCAAACGTGTGCACGAAGAACCAAATGCTCAACAAATGACACATCAACGCTTTTGTATCCAGCAGAAGTGTTCCATATCTGAACAAGTAGTATCGCACAAAAGTTCCGCTGAGATTTTCACGCGATTATTTCACCGTATCCCGAGCACGTGCACCTCTCGCGATTAATTATCTGATAATTGCTACTAATTAAGGGAAATAATGAGATCCCGGTGTGGTGGAGGCTAGAGAAGGCAAGTGATGCGACAGGACGACGTAGGAGGTGGGTAAGCAGGCCGGGAAACAGGAGGAGAGACGAAAACTGGTCACCGGCTACCAGTTGAGAAGGGTGATTTAGTGAGGGAACAGCAGGCGGCGCCCGATTATTTTTGGTTTTAGCCGTGGCGGCCATTATTTTTGGTCTGCCGCTCGCCACAACTTGGACTCTGCTCGACCAGAAATTTAGTGTGACCAAGTTCAAAGTGCGCAAAAAGCCCGGTGCCTCGGTGAAAATTGCACGGGGACGTGACAGACGAATTCGAGACTTCTCGTGACATCGTTCGAGACGAACTTGCTTGCGGTGAAGCCGAAATGCTGTATCGGTTGTTCGCTGAATAACAACATTGTTACGCGGAGGTAAATTCGCGATGAAATTTTGCCTGTAGAGAACGAGAATCGTTGCAAACGTTGCTTGGAATTAGACACTTTCGAAGGTTGAAGAATTTCTACTTGGTTTGGGTGTTTGAATAAATTTTCAGGGCGTTTAACCCTTTTCTCAGGGTTTCAGAAACAATACAGTCGGAAGCTTTAAAAGTAATTGCGAATTAGTTTGCGTAGTTTCCTAATACCACACAAGTTTCGAAATACTTCGTAATTTATGCTATTTTTCAAGGCAGACAATTGAATCTTTTTAGAATTATTAAACTTTTAGACGCATACGATTCACATATTAGATACATACACAACCTAGCAGGCTTTGAGCAGTCTTACTATTCAACACACGCAGTATCAATTCGGATCACTGAAGCAGTGCAAGATTTATCATAATTAACATTTCCTTCGAAAACGTATCTCTTCCGCTTTTTTAATATACGTATACCATTGAAAGGAACGAAACGTCCGAGTGCAGACGTGTAGGATTACGTTTCGAAGCTGATAACTTATGAAGCTGAATGTCTTGATGACAGACGAACATCGGTGCTGTAGAGTAGAAGAAGAGACCTACCGGCAGTTTGAGAAAAATGAAATAAATGATGGAGAAGCACCCTTTGGTGCTGCTAGCAGTTCGACCCGTCAGACGTTTTTATTAATTCCTCTCAGATACAATTAGTTGGTCTATTCGTCAGACGTGTTTCATTAAGTTCCCCTTTCCATTTTTCTTTTACCAACTCTTTACCCCCTTTCTCGCCTGTCGTCCGCTTTATCCTTCTTTCCTCCGGAGAACGGAACGGGCAACTGCTGCGAAAGAAATTTTCCCGTTTTCGTAACTTCTAGAGACGATACCGAACATATATCACGCGAAACGATTCATTTTGTAACGGTTGCAGCTTAGAGCTAATTTTCGCTATTGAATTTTATTAGACTATAAATAGTCGTGAAATTTAGTCGCGTTTTCTTAATTATAATGGGACGTGAGACGTTCAAATCGAAATAGCGGATATTTGAATTTTGCGGATGACGTGAGAATTGTGTAAGGTATTTTAACAAACACAATTAATACGCTATTAATATTTGCAATTTAAAAGGTTACGTAGTATTCTCTATGCGACCATAAATTAAGGGAAAGATCCAAATTGTAAAAATTTAAAGTTTAAAAAAATTGGAATTGTTCATGATTTCAAAAATATATTTTCCGAATATTAAAATTCAACAAATTGCCAGATGTATTACGTTTTAAAGCAGTAAAATAGACGACACTGGACGGTACACTGTATTGATTGAAAAATTTGCCAAAAAATTGTGCCAAATGCGAGTGTCTCTTCTCTAAAAACCGCCATTTCGTCGAATTTATCTCTTATTTATTTCAATATCCACGATAGTTACATTTATACGGATTAAAATCAAATTTGAGGCTTAATTAGAGTGGCATCGCGAGTTAAAGATTTTAAGACGTGAAGCGTAATGGGAAGCAACGGACGATTTTCTACGAAAGGAATAGCTACGTTTTCGCGAACTTCGTAGATTGCCAGGTATTGCCAAGTGACCGTTTAGCTCGCGGCGCTGAGAATTACATGCACCTCGATTCGTTCGATTTAAATTATCAGGTACTTCGCGGCTCGACGAGCAAATTCTACAGTATCTGCGTCGAGGGAGCAAGAAGGAAAATATTGAAGCATGGGCTAATAGGGGAAAAGGCGAAAAGGGAGCACACGAGGGAGAAAGATACAGCTAAACAGAGCGAGAAGAAGTGGGAAAGGGAGAAACGGAACGCAATGATAGAGAAAATGTACGAAGGTGGAAAGAGAGAAACTGCGAGGCACGAGGAAGGAAAAATAAAGAAATTCGACAGTATCGTCTGCAGAATTTTAACCGTTCGAGAGATTTCGTGTCTTTCGTCGTCGTTCGTTTCTTCTAATTTTGAAGCATTGTCGAACATCTTTCGCCTAATTATACGTACAAAATTACTTCAAGAGAGTTTCCTTTTCACGATACTGTAGACTATAGACGATCGAGAATGCAGAATTAAGCACGGTCAATCATACGAGGAATTCTGAAATTATCGAATCGTCGAATTTAAGTTTACCCAAGCATACCGAGGGGAAAAATGTTCGCGTTAGGAAAATTCATTCTCTATCCATTTCCTTGGTTCGCGATGCGTTTAATTAAACACCCAGTTAAATATCAGAAGAAGAGCGTAACAAAGTAGCGCGTTCGTAGAATTCGTTTTACCGCTAGCACAGAATTTATCCCCCTATTAAAAAAGAACGAATACACAAGGACTGGCGTATAAACACTGTACAGCTTCTATTTCCAGTGGAAACAAGCGGGTGCAACTCCAGCGAAATTTCCCATATTTCTCCGGTTTTTCGAATTCGCCAGTGAAAGAGCGTTTCGAAGCTCGAGTCGAGCTTACACGAAATTGCCGTTACAGCGGCCAAGTAGTCGAGGCAAGGATACAGGTCAGGCTTGTAAGGAGTGGTAATCGAGTCGTTTGTTCAAGCATAGACAAAGCGTGGCACACACAACCCGACGGTAACAGAAAGAAGAAGAAGAAGAAGAGAAACGGAAAATCGGCGGAGAAACGAGACACACGGAGGAACAATTGGCGGCAGGTAAAAAAGTAGTCGAGGAGAAGAAGGGGGGGGGGGGGGGGGGGGGGGGGGGCGG
>NW_017100150.1:1482971-1521455 GCF_001263275.1 Habropoda laboriosa
TGGCCTCTAATGGAAATTAAATAAAAGAGAATCGAATGAACTGTAACCAAAATTGTGTTCGTCCGATGGAAAACAAAGAGCCGACTATAGCCGGGAAATCGCCGCCGGTTGGACGAAAAGGAAGACAAAGAGAGACAGAGAGTCACACGAAAAGGTTTGCGGGACAGAGGGGACGATGAGCGACGGACTGGAAGCACCGACGCAGGGAGAACGAGGTCGGTACTGGTAGGTGGTGGAGGAGGTTGGAGGTGGAGGAGGTTGGAGGTGGAGGAGAGAGGGTTTAAAGAGAGGGAGCCTCCAGTCTTGTTTTACTGTCGGAGGGAGGACAGGGGAAGAAAGTGGTGGGACGCTGGAGAAATGGAGAAATTGCAGGAGAGGAAGTCGACTGTGGGCCGGGGTGACGACCGGAGAAATACGTATCCAGTTAGTTTTACACTGTGGCTCCAATTGATTCGAAATCGATTGTCGTTCGAACGATTCTCAATTGATCGATTACGGAGGGTGGGCCGCAAAGAGAAGTACAGCCAGCCTCACGGCACCCTCACGTCGCCGCGCTGCGCCGCTGCTGTGAGCTGCTGGAGAGAGAGAAAGAGAGTTTGGCTTGCAGGAGGACTTACTCTAAGCCAACTCCAATTGCATCCCGTTTTTTACGCTCGCTTGTTTCGACATGCCTTTACGGTCACCCAATCGTACTCTCTCTCTCTCTTTTTCCCTTCCTTTTCTCTCTCTTTCTCCATGTTACTACCTTAATTTTTTCGCCGTCTTGCTCGAATTTCTTCTACGATTTTTCGCTCTTCGTCTTCGTCCCTTTTTTCAATTTACGCTGCCGCTCCCGGCTTGTTTGCTCGACGCATTGCGATCACAGAGTATCGATTGGTTATACCGTCCTCCTCTGCACGATTTTATCTGTGACGTTATATATTGCACGATCAAAGGATGCTTAAATGGTGTCAGTGTGATTTCGAGAAAAATATTTGTTTCTTAATCAGCCGGAGCTAGAAACTAGCGGTAGTTTTACCGTTCCAGGGATGTTTGAAATTTCCTGGAAATTTAACGGATCGATAAATCTGAACGAAAATACTTGCATCGAGGAAATTGTTGAAATTTTCTTTTCGAGGGAAATACACATTGTCGCAGCTAAACTTGCCAAGGAAGTGTAACTTGAAATTTCTTTAATAAAGCATTATTGACAAAGTATATTTTTATATTAACATCATATAACTGTTATTAATATGCGAATTCCTATTTCACGGGCAGTAAAACAAAAACAGTGATAATAATTAAATTGAAAATAATTAAAACAGTGATAAAAATACGAACGATATGAAAAGTAGAAAAAATTCCACCTCGTGAAATATTAGTATTATGAAACTAGATTGTGTATGATAATAAAAGACGCCACTTAAATTCATAGATTACGAAATCAACCAAATCTAATCTAACTCCTTCAAACTACGTCTATTTTCTATACTACTTTGATTTTCACCGATGAGAAATGAAGAACACTCTGTTACACAAGCTAACGATACATCGTGTTGCGATTTAAAACTTCGTTTAAATGCAAGGAATTATCGCGTTTATTTTACGTACACATTTTCCTTTCCCACGGTTTCTCTGAAAATATTAGCGATAATTCCTCGTCAAACCCTTTACAAATATTACGAGATAAATAATACGATCACACGACCAGCATGTTCGAATTTTAGTTCGCGTGTTAGTGTTGGCTGTTTATTACGGACAACGCAACAGGAAGCACAGGCTGAGCCACAAGCCGTTCTCATCATTAAACGCGTACGACCAGCCTGCCACGATCCATGTTAATTAAATCAGTTGACGAACACATCGTGAGTCCAACGATATACGTGGACTAAGCTTTGTATCCATTGCTGCGTACCGCAAGTTAGATCAGCCGAAACTTTGCACGTTGAGAGGTTGACGATTAATTTGTCCTTTGTTGCGGTCAACGAAACTTCTAATGACTGAAAATATTCCCTTATCTGACTATAATTTTCAAAGTTGTCGACATTTCATTATTTCGCGTATTCCTAATTATTTTTCTAAAAGAATTCACATGTGAATGTCGAATGCTGGACAGTAAAAATATCGACGAATGGAATGTCAATCGTAATTATTTCTTAAAAAAGTGATTTGAAGTACTAGAAGTACTCAATAATGAGTAACACAGAACGAAGTATTCCATTTTTTCTGACACTTTTTATGAAATATTTTCAGAAAATTTTCTAGTACAATTTTATCCTCGTAATTGTAATACTTTGAAAATGCACATGGAATCTGTTTAATCTTCGAGCGCGAAAGGTACTCGAAGGGAGAGCTCCGAGAAAGAGAGAATTTCACGTTAACAAATTGGTTAAAGGGACTGTTTAAACCTCGAGTAAAATTCAAGTAGCTTCTACCAGAACGATTTTCTTCCGGATATACGACGTTGAAGCACAGAAAAGGTAGCCGCCAAGATACACAGCATGACAAATCCTTTCCTCCGGCGTGTAACGTATCGGTAATCCTCCCCGGTTCAATAATTCAATCGTCCCGAGGAGCGACCGACACAAATCGTTTCCTTTTTCCATCGATCCCCTCGATAACTCTGTCAATAATAATCACATTCACGCTCCTCTTCCACTCACCGCGGGTAATCTCTTCGGCCGGGTTGAAATCGAAGCCCGTAAAACTGTTCCGCGACGAATCGATTAAGCAGGGACAAGAAGGAGAGAAGGAGAGAAAGAGAGAGAGAGAGAGAGACGCCTAGAGAGAAAGACAAAGATAGTCAGTTGGTAGGTTTGAATGCGGAAAGTACAATCCGTTAAACAAGATTTTTGGTTACAAACGCAACCTGGCCCCGCAGTCTTGCAAGACAACGCGTTCAGAACAAAGGACAAAAGCGCGGAAAGGGCGGCGTTAACATTGGAAGGGACTCGTTCCAGTCCGGAAATAATGAAAGGGTGTTTATCCAGAATTAGGTACCCCCATAGTCCATCGTTCGCTCATTCAGACAAATTAGCCCGGCGGCGGCCCTTTGTAGTTTCGCAATTCAAAGCGCGTGTTACTCTTACCCGCGCACATCCGTGTTGGCAGAGCTCTTCAACACTTCATTTAGACGGAACGCGCGCTCTGCCTTGCCAAAAGAATATAAAGGATCTCCCGCTCTTTTCTCGACTGTGCTCTCGGTTATCGACGCAACTCGTACGTCTGTCCGCCGTTTTTCTTTTTCTCCTTTCTTTACTTCTCTTCTTTTTAGTTTTTGGATAGAGACATATCCGGTGCAAGAAGAGTATTTTACTTGCCGCACCACTTTCTTCGTTCGGAATTCGCTTATCTGTCGACGTTCGCGGATAAGGAGAAGAACGAGGTGCACGAGAGGGAAGTGAAACGTTTCTGGGTAGCCGTGAGATTTTTTCTTTTTTCTAGGTAAGGAAGGCGGCTAGTAAAGGTTTGTCCGTGACTGTTGCTTCGTGGTCGGTTTACATTAGGATTGCATTGGAAACGTGTTGCGACGCCGCTGTTGCATTTTAAAGCTTCAGGTTCTGGGGTGCGGTTTTATCGGGAAAGGTGAAGGCTGTACCCTTCTAACAAGAAGCGATGCTACCAGTGAAACGTCCTTGTATGTACTTCCCAATTCGTTTCTCCGATATTTATTGCGAATTTGCTGTCTCTTTGGAGCTTTCTGTGGTGAATGAAACGATCTAATAGTTCCGATTCCAGAGAAAATGACGTTCGTTTTTTTTCTGTTATGGAATTATAAACTATAACGACGAGCCGAAAAGAGATTCTAAAGAGTAGTTATCTAATAAGAATAACGAATGAATATGTTTATTTTAAAAAAAGAATATTTCTTTAAATATTCGATAGCATTTTCTTTTCATACAACTTTTTTTATTTATCACTCAGAATAATGGATTTCAAAGTAGTGCCTTATTAATTCAGCTGTATTTTTAATTTCAGTACTATCAAGTATGAAACCACGTATTTTTTTCTCTATTCATCTGTGACGATTAGTGTATTTACACTTCTGCACTTATCTTTTATAGTTCATTAATGCATGTTATACGTAATTAAATTTATTATTTCTCGCGTAACATTCCGCGTGCATAAGCGTCCGGTAAACTTCGGTATAAATTCGCATAAAAATTGGAATTTGATATTTCGTTGCACAGTGAAAAGCCTGTTGCTATTTGACGGTTTCAATCCGTGAATAATTTGATCGTCGAACAAACTTATCATTAAGCCCATATAAGCAGTCGCACGTGTCGTACATTATATGCAAAACTGTACAGACATCTGTGATAGCATATAGTTTCCACGTCGAGCAGATATCACGAGGCGTATTAATTCATCGAGACAAATGTGCTCTAATTCTAACGAAACGCTTGACAACCTGATAAAGCAAAAAATCCTCCGGTGACAAACAGAATTGATTTGTCATACGTATAGTATTTTCGAAATTTCAAACACGATAGTCGCGCGCGGATTAATATTCGAGATTGATGCCCAGCTTTTTCTACCATATTCGTGTGCATCTTAATTCACCGATGTAACATCTTACAAAAACCGAATTGCAAGAAATACGTTGTGCTTCCAAGAAGCATCGTAAATTTAATATTTAACGTTCTTTATTATCAGTCAACCTTTGAAATTATATTACATTTAACAAAAGATCCAAGCATTCGCGGGGGAAAAATAATTTTAAGAAAATATTTGTACTGCCTGTTACTAAAATTCGCTAAAATGTTGAGCTATCCGAAGTGTAATTGTGTGACATATTAATAAACTACGGTCGATATTTAAAATGTTAATTCAGAATTAACGAAGCAAGTAGAATAATCTTTTATAAAGTTACAAGAGTAAAATGTAATTTACAGATTCAAATCTTTCTTCACGAATAAAATATTTAGGCTCAGTTAACTTAGCAACGTTTCATCTAGCTTTTTAATTTATTGCTCGTGCAACACGGTAAGTTTATTAGAAAGTAGAAAGAGTGCGTGTTATTTCGCGAGTTACACGTTGAAACACATGTGATCTTAACGAAATGCTAATTCAAACACTTCGCTCGATTTAATTAGTATTCGAATACGGAATGCTTAATATCTATTGCAACGTGAGGTGGAATCGAATTCGACGCTCAGCCGAGGGCTACGTTTACCGTCATTAATAATTACTGCTAATCAGTCAAACCAATCACTGTCAAACGGAATCAATAAGCTACTTGATATAATACATAGATAATTACATGATTCAAGCTAGTAAGTGTTATTGCACGGATGATATAAGCACCGCGTTTACCGAATACTGCCAGTAAAATGAACCAATAAAAATTCCAGCTTACAATACAAAATTGAAAAAAAGTACATTTATGTGTATGTACAGAATATTATGTTCACTGACTCGATAGGAATTACTATACCATGTTAAATATTGTAATAATTTACAAAAATTTGATATGGCTTTAATGCAAAATACAAATTTTAAAAAATGATCCTGGGCAATTATGGTAAAGATAATTTTCTATTACTTTCACTGAATTTTTCTGGATACTATTGAACTTTATGGAAAATTTCTGAAATTCGTGTAGATATTAAAATTCGTACGAAAATTTGTATTAATATAATTACAACCGATAATAGTTGCAAAAGTTGAAAAATTCTTCACTTTGTGTTCTCAGGTGGTAGAGAATTTTGAGCACACTTTAATTAATAGAGATTAATTTACAAATGAGTTTCCGGAAGTTGTCAACAAATAGTAAAAAAATCGATTTCACTTGAAGCAGTTTTCAACCGATTATTAGAAACGATCTGAAGAAAAAGACTTTTTCTGAACGGGCCTGGTACAAGTTTAAAGATTAACTGTATATTTTCACGTCTAAATTTAGTGCAAAGTGAACTATAGAACACTTAGCGGATAATATGAACGCGACAGCTGGAATAAAGTTACTTTATAGCTTCATTTAGTAACAGCTGGCAGCAGTGACAATAGTATTATTCCTGTGCATCTGAAATATGACGCGTATTTAAGCTAACCTTGATAAAGCAAAAGAAGAAAACTTCAACTGTGACGATGTTACTGAGCATAATGAATGACATTGTTACCTGTAAATTTACAGCGGGTACTTCGAAAATGTCGTTCCTTCGGTGAACTTTAGAAAGTTATTCAACACATCGTCAATTCAACGTCAACGTATTTTATTTACGCTTATTTACTGAAACTCGCTGGGAAAGAAGGTCTTCCAAAATTATTACAAAATAAATAACGAAACTAATCGAGAAAGATTCTAAAATTTTTGCCGGTTACTTTACGTGTACTTTGGATAAACAAAAGTACTGAAAGTAAACAGTATTCGAATCTTCAAAGACATTATTAACGCTTCATACAATTTTTCGTTACTCAAATCATTTCAAAACGAATTCTAACAAGTTGCTCACTTCGGTTAAGAATATCGATTGTTTTTCATTGATCTCTTGATGTAATAATCATTGATCGATTGACTATCAATTGACATATTCGATATAACAATTCCCGATCGATTTATTATCGATTGATTCTTTTGGTATGACAAACGATCGCGAAGTAGGCCTACTTCTAGCTATTTAATGGAGATGCGATTTTTTTATTGGAAAATTACTCATCGGTCGCCTAAAATTATCGCGTTCACTTATCGCCGACGAGTCGTATAAAGCTTGAACGTTTATTTAAAAAATAGTTAGACTGATACCACAAAGCCGTAATCAGAAGAAACTATGATCAGATATATTTGGATTACAGTATTTCCCGCGTGAGAACGTACGAGCCAAGTATTAAGCAATAAATAGTTCTGCCGCAACCGTTGCCTATCAAATTAATATTAGATAACTTGTTTTCGATTATGTAGATGAATGATTAGTAACACCGTCGGCTGTTGGACGGTTCGTAATATCATCGAGCGTTAGGCGACTTGTAATGTTATCAACTACTGGACGATTTAGGCTGTTTCAAATATTTCACAATTTCTCACTTTTACGATAATTTCGTTACGAATGCTTCTTGAAGACTATCTTAACAATTCATTTGCTAACTTTTATTTCGAATTACGATTGAGTATGACTAACTATTTTCTTGGTGGACATACAAATTTTCACGTGGCAACGAGAAACTTCTAATTACATACTGATTAATTGGAAATTCTAATTAATATAGCGTTGAATTTTCAACGTGCCTTCCAAGAATCGATTCGATTATCTATTGCGTTAATCTAGCCGATAAGAATAGAAGGAAATCCCAGTAATTTCAACGACACAAAAGATTTGATTTATGATCCAGATTTCTTTCTACCAAAAATTTATCGAACGTTTAGTACTTTCTCATATAGTACAATAAAGATAAACTTGTTTTCGTTTAATTTCAATTTTATTAGTATCACATCATTGCATATCGAGTTTTATTTTCCTACATGATTTCTCTACCTTTTTATTTTTATTGTCCTGAGTATTTGCCAAATGCCGAAGAAATTTCCAAAGAGATCAACGAATGCACCTTAAATTCATTCGTTCAATGAATTACACCGCGTCAATCCAGTAATCCGAATAATTAAAAGAGAATTAATCACAGTTGCTGGAGCTTGAATGGACCGTGATGATAAACGGGGAAGTAAGAAAAAATTTGTGTAGCTTAGAGAAGTGAAAAAAGGAAGGAATATCAACGTAAAGTCAAGTGTCGTAAGTTTTAAAATACGTTTAACTTCATTTTCATCGTGCTTGTGGGTTGAAGATAATTCGAAGTTAACGAGTAGATCCAATAAACACTTGAGTGATTTGCTTGAAAAAATTGATTGTGCAACGGTGTAGGTAGAATTAGATATTTCTCACGGAAGATAACAATCGTCCCGCATATTGCAGGGCCGAACGAGTGCTATTAAATATAACTACGTACCACTCGATTCAACAAAAATACGGGATCTCTTTTTTCGGCGGAATGAATATTACAGAGGAAGGAAGCGGAGAATTAAACACGACCGGAAGAAAGTTCTACCTCTGAGTGTGTAGTTTAAAATTACGACAGGATGGGGTTGCAAGCACTTGTAGAAATATTCAAAAATTTTCAGCCCGACTTTTGGCGCAGTGCGAAGAGCTCCGTACACAGAAGCTTATTTTTCCATTCGAGTACATCCTTTACCGCAATTTTTCCTAGCATCAAAAAACTTCCTACCTGTTTTCGATTTATTGTATTAATTTTACTTAGAATTATCGCGAAGAGGAAAGTGGATTAAAGTATCCTTCACGCGAACTACTTCGACGAACATAACTTTCTGGATATTAACAGCTCGACATTTTGGTCAAAAAGAAGTCAAGTGTCGTACACCTACACGCGCACCTTTGAATATTCGTATAATACGGAATTCTGTTCGCAGAAATATTTTTCATAAATAAAGATTGAGCTAAGGTAGTTTACAATTCCCTACCTTTTTTCATAGTCTTCGTAGCTTTCGTGGATTTTTCATCGCCACTGTATTTTTCCTTTTCTATTTAAATATTCACAGTTGGTATTTATGACAATACCACAGTAACTTCAATATACTGAATATACTATCAGTTTTGTATAATTTTTATGAGAGCTGAATGTAAGTACAAAAAATAATAAATACGCATTCTCCAGAAAAATATCACAGACCGGATATTTACATAAATCTCAAACACACCGGCCGAAAGTTTGGAATCACCGAGCATTGCAATTTCCAGAAAAAAGTCAGCGACTTTGAGAATTTTTTATCGTACGAATCAATTGATACGAGATAAATTGATAAATGTAGAATTGAGATAAACTTCAAATCTGTAAAAAGTTAGCAGCAGATTTAATATTGATGAAAAGTGGGAGGTGATTCGAAACTTTTGGCCGGTAGTGTATATATGCAAATATAATTGCATATTTTTCCACGTAAATTTTCGTCTTCAGAAAACAGCAAGAATTTCACTAAAGAACGCTATTTATTGCCGTTAGAACAAGAGACACTGATGCTTATCAATTTATTCTCCGTTTCACCTTCATCCCCCTCACCGTACCACGTTCGTTTAGAAAAAATACTCCCGGTGATCTCAACAGAGCCGTCAAGATTGACCGACAAGGGCTGATTGGAATTCTGTTAGGCACGAATCGACAGGTCGTTTAAAACGAACGCAAATCTATCAGCCGGAAGAGGCGTCTCTGTTCATTCCCACTTCATTCCTTGCCCGTACCTCTCGCCGAGGCAGGTTAAATATTCAATTCCGGCAGGTTAAAGATTCGAGAAGGCGGCCAGACTCCCTAGTTGTAGCCCTGGTTGCGTTATGCCTCGTATAAAGGAACACGAAAATCCGTTTCCCGTAAATTACACCGACATCCTGTCCCATCTGTTATCCGAGCCACCCCCGTTTCCCGGTAATTAACTATCAATTCGTTGAATCACTGCCTCACGGCCGGTTATATTTTCGACCTGGTTTTCTACCCTCTTCCAACGCCCTCCACTTGACCGTGTATTTTAAGACAGGGGATTGTGTAATTCGATCGTGTCGATATTCGACAGAATATCGAGATATGCCACTTTGAATTGGCCTTTTAACCCTTTCGCGACCGAATCACTTTTTTTTAATTTGTTAGAGAAGAGTTTGTTATTTTTTTTAGCAATTATTGGGTCTGTAGTGGATCCTAAATTTCGATCAATTTTTGCTCGTGTACCGAAGTAGGAAATGTGTCCCATCGGTCACGAAAGGGTTAACCAGAGTTAATGATGTAATTTGTAAGTGATTGTAAAGTTTTATTTTGAAACTAAATTTATTTCTTATTTCACCTTCTTTCTTTTTGTATTTTCTACTGTGTAATAAATACTTGTACAGGTGTGTTTTGCTGTTGACTTTAATTTTTAAGTTTTATATTTATTTATATTTATGTGCAAGGTATATTTGCTTATTTATTCAATCTACCTTTAAGTATTTGCAATTGCAAGTACGTTTTGTTAATCAAGTATTTTCATTTCATGTTCCAATGATTCTACATCGTGAAACAAGCAAAATTTATATTTCCAAGAAATAATATTATTCTAAATAAATATTTAATTAATTCGTCTCTGTCAAACACACGTAATAATTATATCTATTTATTTATTCCTTTAGCAACACATAGATACACACATGCACGTGAATTATTCACGATATGACACTTTACCAATCCTCTGCTCATTTTTAATCTTTATGTCAACTGTTCGTAGGCAAATTAATTAATCCCATATTTCAGCATTTTCAAAGAAACATAAACAAAAAAACGATGAATTTTCATGTTCCCCTTTGCAGCGGTAAAATATATATATATAAAAAAGAAGTAGAAAGAAATTGCATAAATATTCATGGAAACGGAAATCCCATATTTATCTTCGCAAATGGAGATACGTTTATTATTGATGCAGCTTGATGGCGAATTCCATTAAAACGTCATATATCGCGTTGAAACAAACGATTATTGAATTAATCAATTAAACAAAAATTATCAATGCCTGTGATTTTCAATGATTTATAACAGAATGTGGCGTTCGTTTGTTCCTTTTTTTTTTTTTACCAATTTTTCGTTAGCCTGTCTTTATGCATGCTCCCGTGATAATTGCCGTTCGCTGGAACAAGGTTCAAGCGTTTCAATTTTTAATCTCCATTTAGGGTAATTCCATTAACGCGGTAATTGTATTGGTGCTCGTACGATTCTGGCCTTTTGCTTTTCATGACGCATCATTCTCGGATTCATATTTAAAACGTACAGCACGGCGGAGCCGTTAAATAAAACAAACGCGCCGCGTTCCGCGATCGGATTAAAATCTGAAATCATAATTGGTTTACAAAGCCGAAATGAGCGTGTGCGCGCGCCCATTTGCACTTTTTAACGATACACACGTGTACGAGGCGATACCGTCGAGCTTTTGTTTCTATTTAAATATGACGGAGATGCGGTGTTTCGCGACGTTAACGTTATTTCCAACGGAAGGAACGCCGGCTTTAAATACTCGGCCGGTGAAAAATTTTCACCATCCCCCTTCTCATCGGTCGTTCGTCACTGAAACTTTTCTTCATGCACTTCACACGCGTAATCACGTTACGAAACTTCACTCGAACCTCTTCCAACGTAAAGTTCCGCACCATTGGAAATTATTTGTCGATGTAATTGTTCGAGTGCATCGTGTCTTTTTCTGCAACGCGAATAATTTCTACTTCTGAATATATTTGTCGCTGATGCATGCGGTGGGGACAACGGCGGAGGAAAATGTACCAATTTGTTTTCCTTTCGTATTGACAGTAATTGCACAGATACAAAGTGTATTTTTTTTCTTTTTTTTCGTAATTCGTAAGACGTGGAACTCGAAGGGAAATAAATGAAATGTTGGGTGGGATATGAATTCGAACAAATTTGAATTATTGAATCTATGCGAAGTTTCCATCGTTTGTAAATTGATGGCACTAACAGGCACTTATGTTCTTGAAATTTTATACAATTCAACAAATTTGAATTATTAAATCGATGCAAAAGTTTTTCCATCGCTTGTAAATCGACGGTGCTAAAGGACACTTTTCTTCTGGAAATTTTTACAATTGCTGTTTGTGACAATACTACAGTTAATTCAGTATGACGAATTATCATTATTTTGATAATAGTGATAAATAAATACACATTTTCCACAAAATATGTTAGAAACTTTGGCACAGACCTACTATATGTATAATCATCCTTAAAGTATTGTGGGGTTTTTGATATGAAAGAGTGAATGTGGGGAGAGATGGGTAAATGAAGAGAGTTGGCATGAATGGCCTGGAAAGGAAGAACGAGTGAAAGACGATTGTGCGTGGCGCGTTTGTTTATGTTTAGACAATAACATGGGCAGTCAAGCCGATCGCGGTGTGTGTAAGTGTGTGTGTGTGGATGCGTGTGTACGAAAAAAAAAGAAGAAGAGTATGCGATTGACCAGCGAAGGAGAAGCATCGAACCGTGAACATTAAGAGAGCGAATTACATTTTCTTGTAGCAAATAAAAATAATATTAGTGAACAGCATCGGCGACGCGTGAGGTACTTTACTTTTTATTGAATAAAAAGAAACCAACAAAATCCCACAATATTAATAGTAATCAAAGAATAATTGAAAATGATAAAACACAACGAAAATACAATGAAAAATAAAAGAACGAACATGTGCGTTAATGCCCGTGGTTGTGGCGATAAACTTTCGAGCTTTGTAGATGTTTGCACGATGTTGTGCCGTCTGGATACTGGTTCGAAGGACCACCCAATATGATTGGGACTTGTAAACTGATCTATTTCTATCGCGTGATGTGAGCTGGTTGCTCCTTGGTTCTCCTTGTCCGTGGTGGTTGAACGACTACTCGACGACTGACTCTCCGACGTCGCGTCTCTGACGTCCGTGAGAGGGAGTTTTTGTTAGGACACGCTGATTGGTTAATGGTTAACGATTGCATTTGCCAATCAGAGTGTCTAATATCGTCTTTACCGCCCTTCCAGTGCGCCCTTAGCGCGCTGTCACCTTGGATGGGTGGGAGACGATCGCGAGGGGTGAGCGGAAGGTCCCAAAAATCTGGAATTTCCTCCGGGTGACTAATCGGCAAGCGGACCGTTACATACAGATGTGCCGTTCGGAAATTCGTGGTTTATGGTATGTTCGTAGGCTATTGAGCTCGACAAATTACTAAAAATCTAGCAAAGCAATTCTAGTGACCCTCGCAGGATTAGACCCGTGCAAGCAATAAACGAAAATCCTCAACTCAAAAATAACCGTTCCCGGTCGATTGTGCCATAAACCGTTTCTACAGAAAACCTAACAATGTGTAATCAAATAAAAGGAACCTTCAACAGTGAACGTTTCATAAAACACAGAAACACTCTTCGCGGTTAGCGTTTCAGTAAAGCTAAAGGGAACGTTTTGTTCCCCAAACGCGTCAATCGACTTTATGCAAACAAGTGAAAAAATGCAGGAAAACGTAATGCCCCCGGTTCAAATGTTTCCCTCATTTCCAATTCGCGGTATATTTCATTCATTTATTCGCGCACGAACACATTGGTCCTGTGAACGGGGGAATCGTTTAAGATTCCGCGAGAACGGTTTCTGCCACGAGCCGGAGGGATGAAGTATCAGGATCAAGCGGGAAACAAGTTTTCTCGAAGTACCGAAAAATTTTCCGATGATTTGTGCGATGCATCTGCATTTTAATTACACCGAATAATCCCCCCGGTGTAATCTTAATCACGGAAACTTGCTAAAGTTATTACTCACCGTTCTTCCTGTCTCGATCCTTCCTTTTCCCACTGTCCATTCCGCATTCATGACGGTCAATTTGACTAATCACGATTATCACAGGAATTATATTACCGAGCCCGGTGTTAGAATCCATATGAATCTGAAATTTCTGGTCGAAGTTTCTCCTCGAGCATCGCCCTAATGAAATTATAATCGTATTTATGTTTTGAAGTGGCGCGCCGCGTACCGTCTTATGAGAGGGGGGAATGTTCGAAATACCACGTCGTAAATATTAATGCGAAACCGATCTATGAATATACAGGGTGTTTCACCTAACTACATTGCGGAAAGTTTTCATGTTGTCGTGATGGCTTCTTTAAAAGCCTCCATATGAATAATTCCTTGCTACGTAGAAAAACCGCTTCAAAGCTCCCTTTAGAAATACCTGCTCGTGTATTACAGTGTAATACGAATGTGTTTGATAACTGTTAGGACCAATTTGCAAATTTTTCTGAAGCTTCACTGCTGTAGGTATATTTTGTAGGAATTTTTCCGAAATGTGCAAAAGCATGATTAACGTATATCTGTAAGTGTTGCAAGTATGAAGTAAATGTTCCCATTAGCATCCAGGTGATTATTTTATTTGATTAAAAGTGATAGATAAAGCGACTCGTTAGAATCTTGAAATGTTAAAGTTACAAGAATTTCTTTTCGCTATTTTATAAATTTATTCCTTTATTGAAGTGTTCGTTGACAAGTGTAATTAATATAGCGTGACATTGCTCAGTAGTATAAGAGCAGACATATTTTAATAAAGTAGTAAAAATAAAATGCAAGGACAAGCGTAAGCGAATTTTCTATCGGTGAACCAGTTCTGCAATGAATGTACCAAAATGTGCATTCTTACCTAATTATTTGTAAAAGTATTATTTGGAAGTTTGTAACATAAATTATTCAAAAATATTTACTCAATCGCTATTGAATAAAAATCGACGAGCAATGAAATTAAGTGTTTCTAGATCGTTAAGTTAATAAAATGCTCCACGTGAAAATTCGATCTCCTCGGAAATAGCACAATTTTCCTGTCATAAACTTTATGTCAATACTATCCTTAACATAAAGATTACGTTTAGCTACGTCAAAAAATAAAATTGATCTCGATCAACATTTAACACGATTTTCAACGCAATGCTTGAAAAAAAAACCCAGATTACATTTATTACGTTCATAATCCTTGACCGGAGCATTAATCAAACCCTATCATCCTGTGCATTTTTCAAAAAAAATATCCAAATACATCACACAATGTTACAACCAAAATGAAAAATTCAAAGCATTGTTTAAACGAACAATATAAATTGGCCTCCACCCTTTTTTTTTTTTTTTGATCTTATAGTTTAAACTCTCGCTCGCAGGATAGCTTCTTTTTATTAACCAGCCGCATTTATCACAGTCGAGAGGATGGATGAGTCTTGAGGGCTGAACCCTAGAGCCGTCACGTTATTTTTTCCCTTGACTGAATATTTGTCTCTATCCGACGAAGAAAGGGTTGGTAAGCGGATCGCAACAGAGGGGTGTTAGTCGCTTATTAAAAAAAACCCCCTTTGGTCTTAAATACAGCCCGGCTTTTGTCTCTTTCTCCTTCTTTTCGTGACAATGCGCAATCATTAAAGCTTCTTTTCCCACCACCCGCACCCCCTTATGGAAGCAGCACCGAAGGAAGCAATCAAATTGCAGACCCATGAAACTTAAAAGCGGTCTATTTACGGTCGCGGCGTCGTATATACTCGAAATTACCAACGCCGAGGAAGGAATAGAATAATTTATTTCGTACATTTCTAACACACCCGCGTGTTCCGCTAATACGTTTTTGCACTCGCCACCGGAGGGGGAATAACAGTCGGTGGATAAATGGAATTTATGCTAATCGTAGTGATTTTAAGTTGCGATTTCTATAACTTTCGCGATCCATATGCACGAATTATCATTAAACCCTGTTTAATAGTTACTGTAATGTATACAATCATTAAACAGCGGCCACGGATTTCGGTTCAATTTTGCGTTGGCAAGCTGCTAAGTACCGGAATGCGAAATTACAATTATTTGTTAATACCCGCATAAGGAAGGCTAGGCGCAATTTGCATCGCGCAGATAGGGGAAATTGAAATGATCGAAAGTGAAAGAAAGCTTCTTTTTTTTTTTGTTCAAACGTATAATTCGGTATTGCAAATTGAAGCAAAATACACACGCACACTTCGAAATTGATGGGGGAAGAAAACACGCGGAGAAAGGTCACTATTAAAGCAGGTTTTCTGCTCGATAAATTTTTATTTATTTACCGGAGATACTGAAAATCGTAATTGTTGTTCGCTTTACAGTGTATTAGAAAAGTGTGTTTAGAGAAGATACTCCAGAATGAAAGCAATTAAGCCGTTATCTTCAATTCCTCAATACCTTACGAACGCTATCAATTCAAAATAATCGAACCTGTATCAAATTTTCAATCGCAAAAAGCTTCAGCCAAACGTTCGATTAGAATAGAAACGTTCCCCTAAAAAATCTCCTTATCAAACGAGACTTACTTATCGCCTATCCCGCGGAAAAGGAAACTCTGCTCGTAACCTCTCAGACACGGCAAATCTACAACCTTCCGCCACGCGAGAGAGATCTTGAACGCTGGCGTACGACTCATTTACACCAGAGGTGTAAAATACAGCTCATACCGAGCTACCCCACCAATCATCCTGCTCTTGTACATCGTTAGCGTTTCTTATTCACCAGTTCCCGCTTACATACGGAATAAATGCATCCTACGAATGCTGCTGTTTTTCCTCGCAAAAAAAAAAAAGAGCAATCTCTACGATAGCACCGCATTGCCAGAACTGACCAGTACTCGATGGTTATGGGAGAAATAGGAGCAAAAGCAGGGAGGATCGAAGAAGCCGTAAGAACGATCGTACAATAGCCAAGTGGAAGCTCTCTCTATGCACGAGCAAATCTAAGGAGGCCATTACTCGAAAGACGACAAGACTTGCTTAGCCATGAAAGTACTTCGGTGACCTTGATGGTATTTCTCTCCTCTCGAAATTTAGATTCTGACGGAGGAGCGGAGATTGGAGGTGAAAAAGGGGAAAGAAGGACACGAAGGACAGGTGTACGAATGAAGATAGGGTAGCAGTGGTTGACGTTACGTGTGCAGCGTAAAGTGAGTATCTATTAAGGAACGTGGCAGAGGAGTGAAGGAGGAAGCTGTTCAGTCTAAAACTTGTACCTACCTAGTCAGCGGAACTTTGTGTGAAATGCGCCTGGAGCACATCCTGCCGCGTCTCCTTCATCCTGTCTTCCATATTAACGCTCCTACTGCTGTGCCTTCTGTACAGATTCCCTTTCTTCCCTCTCCTACGAGCCCTACCAAACTGTTCGCGCACCTGGCAAGGGTGTTCTTCCTTTACATCGGTCTGGGTTTTAATCGATGCAGCAGTTTCGCGTACTATTATGTAGCTTTGTGGGATATCAGAAATCGATGTGGAATCACCGATGTGATTTGAAATGTATTTAATGCTTTGGCTAAGGATTAGAATAGATTCGTCGAAGAAGTTTTATGTGTTAAAGTTGGAAAATGTAGAGAAAATCGGATCTTGAATTTGTCAATAAGTGGACATATCCGCGAATAATTCTCTTCGTTAATAGACGTAAATATGTAGATTAATCAGCATTAGAAGAAGCTGTAAAGTTTCCACTTTGAACTTGTGTGATTATAATAAGTGTACTTTGTAACTAATCTCTTCGAATTTCCTTCCTTTCTTTAATCCTTGAAACGAGATTTAGGAATACATCACATTCGGACAGAATTTGAAATTAAAACTTCAACAATTTCTTACAGCTTCTCTACACGATGACACTTGTAACGCTTTCGTGTAACGCTAATTTTCGAAAACAATCCTACGCAGACCAGATTTATAAAACTACCAAGCAATTAACAAGGAAACATTGCTAAAATATTCTTCCTATTTTACGCAGCAACGATACTTCTCACAATAAAACGAGCGTGCGTAACGATGTAACGAAATGAACAGCTGTATTTGAGGTCCTAACGTCAGTCATGTTCCTTTCGTACGTACCGTGGCAAAGTACCCTGACCACACTTAATTGGATTAAGAAACTGGAAATTCCGAGTGTACTTGGTATGCCGACCACGAAGGACAGTCGGTTTGGACGACAGCCTAATTCCTCGAGACCGAATGCCTGACGATAGCGCCGGTAGATCGGGTTGAACGAGTGATGTTTGTTGAAGTCAAGCAATCAGCCCTAGCCCAGGCGGCCGGGCAAGAGATTATTTCTGGCAACCGTTCGCAAAAATTAAACTGTCCACTCACTCTTCGGTCACTGTTATCCCGTATTACCCCTCTGTCACACCGTGCCTCCGTCTCGCTTTAACCAGAACTTGAGACCAAAGGAGGGAGTCCACGAGCCACTTTACTCGACCAAGTTACCCAACAGTTTGTGTCGCTGATGGAATAATGGTCCTTTTGGGATGCACGTGCTGTTGCAGTATCCTCCTAAACCCGTCGTGTTGCAGTTCTCCCGGCACGTATTTACATGTTTCGAACAATTAATATTTATGCCCTCCTGCATTGTTTCCTCTGCTCTCCCCGATGCTCTTTCAACGCCCAACCATCTGACCTTCGCGACGAACTTTCATACCGCGGTGAATACGTTTAGAATACGTGTTCATCGATCCTTTCGGGGTCCGTATTTCGGCGAAAAATTTTAAGGTATTCCGTTTAGTTCGTGAACGCGGTGAATGTTAAACACCTGTTAAAATTATTAGGATTATTCGGAGCTAACGTTCGGGAACAAGAACAAATTAAGAATTCGTGAACGTATGCCCGTTAAAATAATTTTTTATCTAACTATTATAATTATTATATCCATGAAAAATTTTTCTCGCGTTCCTTGATTTCGAAGTTAACATTGTGAAATGGTATAAAATTAGTAGTGATTAATCGTGAAAGAAGATTTATACTACGAATAGAAAAATTGCTTTTTCATATTTTATTAGGTTAGTGGAATTATTGGATCGATTCGTGGAATTATTTCAAGTAAAACCGGACTTGGAATTTTTTCCGTAATTTTTGTTAATAAATTTCCATATAATTACGTGAAAATGCAATCGAAGGAATTATTCGCGATTCGCATTTTTAGACACGCACAGAGTAGTTCCTCTACGTCACAGTGCTCGGAAGCACCGCCACGCTGTAAGGTTCGATAGCGCTAAAGTAAAAAAGACAAAGGACAAAAAAAGAAAGAGTACGCTTCGTAGTTTAGAGCAGAATAGCAGGAGGTAAAGTACATTTTACGACGCTGCGTTGCATATAACGTAGTTTCGTCCAAACTAAATGCTCCAGGAGAACGAAGTTAGCTAGTGTCATGTCATTATGTCATTACACTGTTATCCCGCGCATAAATGTTCATGCAAAAAGGGAAAAATGGCACACACGTTCTCCGATTTATCAAGGGAGAAAAATAAGTCTGTTAAAAAGAGTATGATAGATTAGTGCGGTACATTAGTCAAGCCGGTATCGTGAAATAAACGAATATAAATGTCATCTGTGTTTAATTATGGACCATGTTTTTACTCTACCAAGCATTCTACTAATTTTCCCTCACTAAATGACATAATTTCGCTATTACTCGAGAATAGGTCACATTTAAATCCACGAAATGTCTCTCATTTATTAGCATGATCAATCAAGTTTTTCAACGTTATCGTTATATTTGCATTTACCCAAAAGAAGGTGTTTAAATAAAGAATGAAAGAGGAGGTAAATTTTTAATTTAACGACTATTATTGATTATTATTAGAGTTGTGAAAAAATTTACTTTTAAAATTTACACTAACTTCGGTGTCGTGTATGATACTTCCTTAATACAAACGCGAATAGCTGGGGATATTTACAAGACTCTCATGTCGATTGCATGTAACTTCAAGGTGAGGAAACTTCTCAATCTAAAGAGCTCTTCGAGAAGAGGGTTAAAGGACAAGTGGCGAGTACTTTGACGCGACCCGTAACATTTCAATGCAAATAGAAGGTTCGCTTGAAATGGGGTGTATTGTGCGTAAACAAGTTGAAAAAGTGCACGTACCGTGCGTTATTAATATTAAACTTCGGCGAAGGAGAAATGCCCAATCGAGTAAGAGGAAAAATGAACTCGCTCTTCTCTTATCCTTTACAAGTGCACGCGAAATTGACAGCCAAATTATACGAACTTTATTAACGCCTGCACAAATGTAACGATCGTTAGATCTATATTCCTGTATTAAATACTATAACTTCGACTCGAATGTATGCCTACTTTCAAACAGTAAACAATAATTAATAAATCATTGAAAAACCATTGCCCTAAAATCTCGCGATGTAGTCTAAAAAAAATTAAACTTTAAGGAGCACACTTTTCGACGTAATTTAATTTCTGTCGTTTCGAGATCATCACTTTGAAAAAAAGGACTATGCGACTATAGTCGCTCAAGCTCCATCCTCGATATCTTCGCCTAAAAGTGTTTTTCCCAAAATCCTCCAATTCTTCGTATCGCAAACATTTCTAACACCATTCAATTATCGCGTTTTCACATCACCTACACCACAAAACTAAAACCCGATCTTCCTAAAATTCGCCGCAGCACGTATTTCCGCTTACTCGGCATTTTCTCAATTCGCTTGAGAACGGCTCCTTAACTTAATCACACCTACAAAACAAGGCTTTCCAGTGTGTACGTGTGCCGGCGCGGATAGACGGTGCTATAAAACAAGGTCGGTCCGTTAGGAGGGCGAAATTTTCATATTGAAAAAGAGCGGCGCAAGATAGAATCCACGAGCGAGCATGGAAGGCGCGTTCTTATACGATCCGCTGGCCGTAAATACTTCAGCACTGACGCGCGCAATATTAGAGGTGCAAAAGCTATACGTAGCAGCATCATCCGGCCACTCAACGAGGGAACGGCCACGGGCATCCGTGCGCACACGCGTCTATACACGAACACGCCAGGACTTACCGGAAGATTTATGTTGCTTACCTTCACGAGGGTACACGCGAAAGGCGCGAACATTTACGGGCTGCTGTGTACGAGGAGAAATCATTTACTCGGGCATCGATTTTCTCCTACGCGCTCCCGCCATTCGGACTTTAACGATTCATTTGCAACACTCGGCCCCGGTCATCTGCCCCTGTTTCCAGCCCCGCTCGCAAACAAACAGAACCGGAGGGAAGAGAGGGGCGGCGAAACTTCGTAGGTGGCCATCGTATTCCGCGAGAATACGAGCCTGGCCGGTTATTAGAGGAACTGCAACGGGTTTTTACTTCTTCTCTCTGGCTTGATTCTTTGTACTCGACTTCCGTGACCCCGCGCTATGTAGAAACGGACTCGCGCGCAGAGATTTACGGACGCGAATAGAGACAAGCTGCAGAGATTACTTCGCCTTTTTTAGATGGCCACTTTCCGCGTGAATTATTGCCCCACCCTGTGTAGTGATTGCGTTTTAAATTTCTTTGTCGGAACGCCGGGCGATTGGAAAGTTCCTGCTTGGGAAACTGTTTACCCCCGGAACTCGGTTTTATCGGACTGTTGAGAAATTGTTGGATCAACGGGTGTTTCATTTTGCATCGGTATTAGTTGACGAATGCTGTAACGAAGCTGTTACTTCTCTCTGTTCGGAAAGTGTATCTTTCGGCAGCAGTGGGCAGAAAATTTCTAGGACTGTGAATTGTAGTTTATTTTATTCTCAACTGAAATTAATGTCTCTGAACTGCTGAAAAAGGTATAGTCGATGGAAGGAATATAGCGAGATCGTAAAATCGATCGGGTGCCAAACTTTACACGTTTGAACACACCGACAAGAGGATCGACAGAAATCTGAGAAGATAAAGACCCAAAACCTCGATCACAAGTATGTCTCAACTGTGATTCAGCCGAAATCGGAAAAAGAAAAATTCAGCATTTGATGCTGCCACTGCTTAATATTATCATTTACAACCCTTCCATATTTCTTCCACCGACTATACATAACTACACTTGGTCCTTTCCTACACAAAAACTGCGACAAAGGTACCGACGTAAATACCTCTTAGAGATACGCAATTTATTAAGAATTTAAAGAACTAAGCAAACCTACTATAAGTTATTTCACGCTGCAACACATCGTAACGAATAATCACAACCGATTCAACAAGAATTGGCCGCAACATCACCCGTCTGAGAGTTCCCATCTCTCCGACTAAAAGCTCCCTATATTCATTCAGTGAATCGTACAATTTATCGTTCGAAATTGCCGTGTCACGCGTATCATTATTGCAATACACGTACCGGCGTAGAAATTCCACGAATAGTCGACATTTTCTCTCTCTTACAAGCTGTAACGCGACGACGTGCACCCTTGTCGTTCGGTTTCACTACATAGCTCGTCCTAACGATTTAGTTCGCCTCCTCCGGACGCAAAGAAGCTTCCTAGCCGCGCTTTCAATTATTCCATTCGTTAACGCGTACCTTTCATCCGGCAGAAATAAATGATGGGCAAATAGGAGGATATTTATACCGGATACGTCTGCACGACGTCGATACAGCCTCTTTATCCCACGCACGATACTGTTTTTCGCTGGCTTACGCGCCACCATTCGACCATGCACCGGTTACCACGGTTAAAACGACAAATTGTATTTACCTTCTACAGGGCAAACACCACCGCCGCGGTAAATATCCATTAATTGAAACGCACTGAGTAAACAGCAAACAAATTGATTCTAGAACGACGAACAATATATTAATATCGGCTCCTCGTACCAGAAAAAGTCACGGTGCTGCCTAATGCTTTTATATTGTACCACTCGCGTGTTTTGCAATTTCGCACTTTTTGCAAATGGGATAAACGGAGCCCCTTTGTTGTTTAACTTGACGCCGCGTGCAATTGCGAAGTAACGAATTGCGATTTTTGCGTTTGTAAATGTTTCTATTTTCAAATCCCTAACGCGTTGGAGTGATTAATTAGTGCATTCTTTTTTTTATTATTTTGGAAAATTGTGAAATGGCATATTAATTCATTTTGACTTAGTTTATTTACAAAATTGTGAAGTAACGAATCGCGGATTTTTGCGCGTGTAAATGTTTCTATTTTCAAATCCCTAACGCGTTGGAGTGATTAATTGGTACATATATTTTAAAAATTATTTTGGAAAATTGTGAAATAGGATATTAATACATTTCGACTAAATTTAATTACAAAATTGCGTTCAAATTATTTTCGAAATTAAGGCTTCGTAGAGAATATGATCCATTCGACAGACAATTAGCAGTCATAAGTGCAGATAAATATAAAGATACCATATTTCCCAAGAAATAATATCAATGTACAAAATTTGAAAAAGCAAATGTAAAATTCGTGGATTAATCCTACCACAGATAGCCATAATAAAATTTTTTATTCCTCCAACACGATAAAATGATATTTCAATTACTATGAACAAATAGTACCCGGAGGACACATACAGTACCAAGTGTTTTCACTCTCTTACGCTTTATAAAGTTGAAATTGAACTAAACAACAGCAACAAGTGACTTCGTACTCGAATTATTTACTTCGACAAATGCCATTAACTAATACTCGTATTTATTATATCACGATCCAGAGTTTCCGTTGGATATAATGAGATAGTCGATATAAGTACGCGATATTAATTGATGTAATTCTGGGAGTGATTAACGACACGTCGATAGAGAGTTTTCAGCTGACTTCATAGTGCACGGCAATTTAGAATTCCGCAGTAATATTTTAAATGCTATCTATGAGTATGCTTGACTAAACTGGGTTAGACCGCATGGGACATCCCAATATAGGAAGAATAATCAGTTTATATTGCGCCATTGCTGGTGCAAAGTTATATGTTATTGCCAAGATAACGTAGCAATGGAGTGTTTATTTAACCCGCAATGCAATTTAGATGTTGATCAGCCCGATAAATCTGATATTGCATATCAATACATCGATACCGATATCACTTTCGCGGCTCGGCTCTACCTTTTTTTCTGTTTCGCGTCGGTTCGTTTAAACCGGTTTAAATAAAAAGTTTAATATTCCACCCTGTTTTTTTTCCCATCCCGCGATTCAACCCTTTCAAGTATTCGCTTACACAGGGAATATGATTGTTAATTAGCTGGAATGGTTTTAAAGGTGCACATGTGTCGGCACGAGAAAACTTAATTGCAACATTTTTTAAATTAATGAAATTAATAATTAATGAATTTTCAAGGAGAGCACACTTTTCTATTTTATTGCATATTTTATTCAATAAAAGTATTCAGTACTATTGGATTCGTGAAGAAAGAATTTTTCACGCTAAAAGTACAGTATTCTACTTAGAAAAAAGGACGAAGTCAATTCTTTAGCTACCAGAACGTGCAGGTAATTTTAACAGCGTTTTCCTTGGGACTATACAACTTTCGAGTAACCCATAATTTTCAAGTTACACTCGAGACATGATAATCGACGAAACGACAAAAATTCTCAGAGCCATTACAACAGATAATTAGCAATTTATATTTTTACCCTGTACATTTCCATATGCAAATCTGCGATAGATGAAATCCTTGTTATTACGCAACCGTGTCATTACCGAATCGCCGGTAAACCTAAAATTATTCCTTCCACTCAGCTAGCTAAGGCCGAAACTCGACGGCTCGACATCCTGTGCACAACGTTAACGAGTAAACTCATGATCCGTGTAACGTGGCGTACACGTAACGTAAACTATGAATTACAATATCTGCGCGTCGATCAAACGATAGCGGGGTGGAATAGGTGTCGGCCGTGGTTCGTTTCACGAGTCATTTGTCCGAGGACGAGCGCTTTGTACACCGCAGGATTCGCATAATGCGCGTGGCAGGATGTCGTTTAAGCGAATGGCTCTATTTACCCATCCGCCGTGACGTCGGTGAGAAACAGAGAAAGTGAGCCGGTCGGAGGGAAAAAACGTAGGAAAACGTCAGACGAAGGAGGAAGGAATAGGGAAAAGGAGAAAGAGGAAAAGAAGATCGGGGGTGGTGGTGGAAAAAAAGCATCCACGACGGGGTAGTTAACTTGATTAATCGCATATTTATGTATCAGCCCACTTAACCGAGCCGGTAGCTTTCTTCTTAAGCCTCGACCTGCTCCTCTTAGAGCCAGCCCTTGTGCACTACTCAGACGTAGAGCTCCGCCTTGTCTTAACGTTGAAATAATGCAGGCGAAATAAGGTCGGCTAAAATGTTTAGAGAACTAAGAGCGGCGCCGAGCTTTAAATCACCGTCCGACGACGTCGACTGTCTCCCCTGCTCTTCCTTTCTCCTCCCTCTTTCCTTCTCCTTTTCCATTCTTCAGTTTTCTTTTTGCCTTCACATTTCTCTCTCTCTCTCTCTCTCTCTCTCTCTCTTTCCCCTTTCGTTCTATCGTTTTTTTTCTTCTTCTTCACTACTTCTTTCTTCTACTTTCTCCTTCCGTTTCACCATCTGCCTCCATCTTTTTCAAACTCTTTCAGCTAAAGGAATCCGTCTCATACCACCCACTTTGGCTTCCCTCGTGACGAAAGCTCCGAAGTTTAAAAAGCTCGGCGAAGCTTGAGCGTGGACCACCGCGTTTCTGATTCGTGAGGTATCAGCGGCTGGATACGAAAATTAATTAAGGTCCTTCGGGGTAGTTGCGCGATGCAGCCATCGGCGATAGAAGACTTCTCGTCATCATCGATCGCCCCCGTGATACGCTCGCTGCTCATGGCAAGGTATTACCGCGCGAAAAAAGTTCGACGAGCAAACGACTTCGTGCGATTCTATGTAATTTAAGGTTAGCTTCCGTTTGGTGTACATAATTTTGTCTAACAAAATTAATGTACCGTGTTGTTGGAAGTATTTTGAATATGTAGATGAGTGCTGTGTCTGTTGACAGAAGTGAATCTTTCTGTCACTAAAGTAGGCAGAATTTCTGCCAGAAAAATTCATTTTTGTCACTGAAATAATCAAAGCTTCTGTCAGAAAAATTCATTTCTGTCACTAAAACAGTCAGAATTTCAGTCAGAAAAATTCATTTCTGTCACCGAAATGAAAGCATGTTAAATTTTTCAAATATGGTAATTAGATTATCCCTCGCGTAAATTGGAAATCTGCATAGTGAAAGAATGTAATTTCGCATGACGTTACAAAGTAAAGGTATTCAAAAATATTATTCAAATGAGTAGCTTTTTATTATCCTCGGATTTCTCTCGTGTGAAAAGTACAAACTTGCAACCTCGCATAAGGCAGATAAAACCTAACGCGTACACTTGTCGGATGGTTCCTCCAGTTTGAAACTTAATTACTACTTTCACAAGGGCAATTCGACAACATTCGTAATTAGTGGATGGTAAAGAAATGTTCATTAATGTAGATGAATTTTGAAAGAATGCAGCTTCTGCTATTCACTCTCGTGTCATAAATTTTAAATGCATGGAACTGAAACAACAAAGCAGGTACAATATACAAAACTCATGAATCGATATCCAAGCGTCTGTGATTACGGGACGCAATTTGTTGGCAGGTGAAGTTGGGTAAGAAATATTCAAATAGACTGTTTAATATTCAACGATAATTTACAAGTAAATTGTAGATTTATTTTGCAGTCTTCTATGAGCATTTTTTCACACATATTAATGCATTTAAATTAGTCACTTTTATTTCACGTCACTACTACGGTAATGCATACATTGGATAAACCAAACTAAAACAGAGTGCATAGTGAGTAATTAACGGCACAGATTATTTTTCCCATATTTCGAATATATAACACTGAGATTATTCATCCCTGTATTTCAGAATAACAATTCCTTGTCCTTGAAATAAAATCGTACAACAATTATTCTCTTTACAGTGTGTAATAATCTAAACTATTGTGGAACATAATTAACGTTACTCCTCTGACAAATTATTGTTGTTGGTGGAATAAATCAGGATGGTTTAAACACGAGATCTGAGACTGCCAAAAAGTTTAGAAACACGTCAAGTTACGCCAATTTTTAGTGGATTTGAAATTATTGCTACAGGGAACAATAGCAATTAATTTCGTTTTCACAGAGTCAAATGATAGAAAATTCCTAAATTTACATATCCTTGAAAACTTTTGGTCCATAGTGTACGTTACAAGCATGGGTGTAAATTACATACCGACGAATTCGTCACGTCATGTACACGTAACACTCGATGTTTATATCCATTGAGTGTGGGAATTAAAAGTGTTGCTGCCAGAAAGTGAGTGGCAACTTGAAAAATTGTGAAAACTTGTAGAGATAAAGTTTGACGATTCTCCTGTCTGCCGATGTTGAATGGCTTTCGAAGGGTAAAACGAAAGAATACTATTATACTTTCCAGTACCAAACAGTAATTACTTTTAACATTAACTAACTGTGATTTTGCTTAAGTATAAACAGTTGTGTGAACGTGAATTTATCCACTGAGTAATTTACAATATAATATGAGGCACATACGTACATGTTCGTAAGTGTCAGAGTGTGAAACGAACCTAAACAGTCATTACAAAATTATTCAGCCTGGAGTTTCGTAATGTAACGAATCCATATTAAATTTGCCGAAGAAATGTACGTAATTTAACCCTTTAATTCCAGGCCACTCATCTCAGAGCGGAGTCTGAATTTTTATTTCACTATCACAACTATAATGTGGAGAATTTTGGAAGCTGTAACGTTTGAGCAGCTTGATACACTATGTAGTATTCCATAAAAAGAAAATTCTAATTTTATGATTCTATAAAATACTGTAAATAACCCTTAACAATGAACATATACGTTATTAAATAAAATAATTGTAATAATTTTATATTTACAGCACAGTGATTTAATGAGTAGTATTGCCAAAGTAGTCGGATAGACTGTTTCTGACGAGAATACGCGTCTGTCTATACTCGCGTATGTCCTTACGACTGTTTAAGGTTATAAGGATATTAGAGGTGTGATAATTAAGGTTAAACGTGAATGTACGAATTGATAGTAGACTATTTTAATGAAGCAGTGGTGTGGATGATGTGCGTTGAACTAGAGATTATGATGTTTCTCTTTACGGTCTGATGGTGAACTGATCTGCCTCACGAATTTCTGAGTCGAAGGAAGTTCGTGAGCCGGTCTTGTCACCTGATTGGTACGTATTTTTGCCAATCAGGTGATAGACCCACGACACCCACCTATTCCGGGCAGGAGAGGTGGTGTCAGGGGAGGTGGAAGACGTTATGTGGGAAATTTGGCAACGAGGTGGAATTTCCGCCAGGCTTGGATCCTGCGGCCTGACCTGGTCGACGGTCACTGGGCCCGGTCTCGATGACCCTTTGGAAATTCACGTTTATGGCACATGCAATTAGTCGTTGAGGACGAAGAAACTCGAAGAAATACAATTGCAGGATAAAAATAAAGCGACTCTCAAAAACGACTTTATTGGCTTGCGTGTCATAAACGTGCTTGCAATTTGCACTTCGGATGTTGTCCCTTGTACAAATTGCTAGCCACTCGTGCTATTCAATACGGTCAAAATCATGACAAAGGGAAGGCCAAGATCCCGTGGGTATGCCGCGGAACATAGACTACACATTTGTGGTAACGTCTTAAAGACAGTAATCAAGGGTTAAATCTACGAATACCACGGGTGTCCTAATACTTATGAACAGCAGTGTAATATGTAAAATGTATTCCCCAATTTCTTAGTTACTGGACTACACAATTAACTTTTACCATCTCCTTCTTCTCTGCTTCCCGGCTTCCAAACTTTAAAAATTAAGTAACAAAAATAGAAAACAATAGGAACAAAAAAATACTCTGCGTACACACTACTTCCCCATACATCACAGCACGAGAACGTGTATCAATATTCTATAGAGTGGTACGATAGCAACGGTATTTAAAAGTAATCCAGAAAAATCACCCGGCGCGCGACATTCGAGGAATTTGTTGTTGCTTTCAATAACACGAGTCGCCGCGTGAAATGGAACGGCTTATAAATCCTGCAGGTGCGACAAAACTGTTTCCGCGATGGAACGAGAAGCTGGGAAGTGGGAGAGAGAGAGAGAGAGATGAACGAAGGACAGAGAGAAGGGAGACGAAAGGGATGGAAGGTGCAGAACGAGAAGGCCGAAAGATACCGCGTGGAATCCTAAACGATTCGTTTGCCATCCTCCTCCTCCTCCTCCTCCTCTTCGTCTGTTCTAGAATCTACGCTAAGCGACGCGTGCCGAGCTGCAATCTAGTACCTTCGTCTTCGTACTCCGCCGTGGAATCCCTTTCCCTCGGATATCCTCGAAAGCTCCAAGAAGCACGATGATTCCGTTCGTCTTGAAACGGTCTTCCTAATCTTCTCTGGAATCTCTTTTCGGAACACCAGCCCCGCCTCTCCTCTGCGCCGACATTCGAATGGCGAACTCTGAAAAGGCTGCACGACTCCAAACTTCGCCTCCTCTCCTCACCCTCGCAGATACTCCTCGAATCACCGTTCACGCGTTCCTTCCGACGAGCGTCGTCGGATTTTGAGGAGCCGTCGATGACCCGATCCGCTCGAAGGATGCCGCGGCGTCTTCGATTACCCTGGAAGAGGCGAGGTAACCGCGCAATCGAGAGGAAGAAACGCTTGTTTGATTGGGGAAATGTTTGGGTGAGAGCGGAATTGAATTCTTTCGACGAGGAGATTCTCGTTTTGTGCTTAGATGTCTCTTTGTCATACTCGTCGTTTATGACAGAATATGTGCTTTTGCAGATGCACGGTAGATTGAATTGATGCTTAACCCTTTCACAGGGTTGTTAATTCAACGAAACAGTTATTATTCAACGTATAAAAATAAAGATACGTTTGATTGAAAATCGACTGTTTCGTGATAATCAAATGTCTGGTGAATTCTGGGGTCGCCTGATTTCCAAGTTGATTGCGATATTGTATTTGTGGAGACGCCCTCAGTAACGAAAGGGTTGAAATATGAACAAATCATCGAGTATACCTTTCGATTATGCGAAATGTTCTGATTATTATGAAACATGGCTGGTGAGAATGCAGGAAAAGAATTTGATTCATGTTTGAATATAATTAAGTAACAGAAGTTGAATAGATTATCAATGAAAATTAATCGTTTGCAAACTTATTTCGTGGTTTCGAATAAAGTTCAAATTTGTACTATTAGTTCTTTCGAAGATTTAACAACTATTCTATAGGTAAACAGTTTAATTGCCATCGATTTAAAACGAATGAAGTATATTTACATAAAAAATTAGAGCAGATTTTTCTAATTAAAAAAAAAATCCTCCCTGGATAGGTGTTGCCAAATATTTTCAGGCGACACAGCCCCGGGCGCTGTTTAAAGTTACAAAGTCGAGCACGCGCGTAATACATTGTTTATACATCGACAGAATATAAATTTTGCAACAAAACGTTCTCTGTAGTTGAAAAGTTAGCACGAAGCAAAAGAGTGTCGGGGCCGTGCTATGGATTATCGATATCCAGCTGTGGAATGGCCACAATTTCGAATTATTAATTACGTTTCTGTCTCCATGCCCAGTTTAATGGTAATGAATCCCCGTTCGTGAATTTTGTGTATAAATTATGAACGGGCTGGCGATATTCGACGTTGAACACGTATATATACGCATATGTATGTATGTGTGTGTACGTTCTGAAAATTCGCGGCGCAAAAGACTTCGACAAATGCTGTCTAAACAAATGCGAGGCAGAGCCGCGTTCGCGCCGTATAATTTTACCCTCACAAAGCGGTGGGATTCGGCGCTTTGTTTAAAAAAAGGTACCGCGGAAATTGATTTACGCTTGGTATTTCGCGCGATTTACAATATCAGTATCGCGGAACCGGAGCGTTTTGGTAATCAAAAGTAAATCTATTCGAGCCGGTTGATCCGCGAGCGAACGGTTAATTGGCAATTACATTGAAACAAATTATTCAAGTCGTAACATTTTCGTGGGTCCCCGATGGCTAATATCCGGGTAATGGAACGAGGTGCCTCCGTCTCAGCTGGCTGCGGACGGGATGGATGAAAGAGAGATGGAAGATAGGTCACAGTAGGGGTGAACAGCCGTGGAAGGAGAGGCCGAGAAGTGTGAAGTTATTCCGACGAAGGGCAATTGATAAGAGGGAACGAAATGATTGAGACATAAATTCACGGTCCGACAAGTTGAGAAATTAATATTTCTAATTCATGAGCCGCCCGAGGAGACTTAATTCGATCTAAACAGCCGATCGAGGAGTCCGTTGGAATGCGGTCGATGTTAATCAGCTGCGAATTAATTTACTTCGTAATTATGAATATTGTGAATTTTTAAATTTTATTTTCTTTCTCTGAGATACCGTAATTCGATGAGTATTTCAACTGTTCTTTTGTATGCAATGTGTTTTAATTAGAAAATTTGTAAAAGTCGAAGTTGTGCTACTATGGCGAGTGACATAGTACTTTAGGTGAAACTGGTGTTATTTCAATTTCTAGCAATTATTAATAATATTTAACGACTATATATTAAAATTGTTAAATAAAAACACTGCCGAGTTGTAAAATGTAAAAAAATACTTTGCACTGCTGATAAAGAGTATTTCATATTTGAAGAATTAAATTTACAAATAATGTGAAACAAAATGGCATTATTGTTACAATTTTTCATATAGTAATTATTAATTAGGCTAGTTCTTAACAGCACTGAACTTCAAAATATTTGTCACGTACAAATTTCCAAAGAAATGTGGTTTCTAGTAGAGGCAGTCAATACTTACATATGATGCCTGACTATATACGGACCACTATCACTTAATCGACGGTATATCAGTGCTCCACGTCTTACGTTATTTATTTCCTCGAATTGAGTCTAAGAAATCGATTTTTCTATCTGTTCGACATTAACGCAATGGTTCCAGAGTATTCTGTAGCAAAAATTTTCGAGAAATTCCAAATATTAACAAAGTTATACAAGTTTAAAGCCAAACGTGCAGGATGCACATATATTGCCCGAAGAACTTTAAACGCGTTTTTCTCGAAGCAACATTTTTCAAACCGGTTGACATAATTTCCCAGAAACAGGTATCCCCCTTAAGACCTGCAGTAGATTACCATTCACCAGTAGCAACATGATAAAAAAGCAAAGAAGTAGAATTAACCTACGTCGGTGAATTTGACCGCAGGAAATCGGTATATCCGTCTGTCAATATTCCTTCTATCGAATCATGTCGTCAGTTTATTCCATCGAAAGGCACCGCGGAAACGAAGTTTGCGGAACATTCCAAGGCGGATAGGAGACAAACGAAAGAACAACGCACGTAGCATGAATCGTTGGCAGGCACGAAACGCAGAATCGTTCTTTCGACCGGGACGTCACGGAGTCGGAGTGGTGGTGAAGCGAAGCGATTCCTGTAGGTATACTTGACTTAATTTTCATTCAGGACATTCCACGACGGCAGGAATTTCGAGCCATTAAGCACTCGCTATCTTTCGACGGGCTTGCCGTGCGTAACGTGAAGGACGAGCCTATAACCACGGACTATGCGGTAGTTAGACTATACGCAGCCATCCCCGTCGCCCATTTTAAACGAGACTTCCTCCTCGCAAACTCAGGACCGAGCCTCTCCCTTCTCTCACGCCACTCGGCCAAGCTCGAACCGTCGTACCCCAACCCTTGTGTCAGAATTATTCCGTATAATTATATTCGTTTTGGAACGACACCCTCGGGGCTCGAAATTGAAATTGAGCTTTCTTGCGCGATCGCGAAAAGGAGAACCGCGTCGCGACGAAGACGATCAGAACGTTTCAGAGAGAGTTGGAAGAGACAGAGAAGTGTGTACGTGAGCGTGTATTACAGGAACAGAGACACGGAGATTCCTTTCGCGTCTACGAGCAGGTTGGCTACGATTTTCTGTAGCCGCGAGCTTGCTCCTGTTCTCTCTGCCCTTAGCTCCTGTTTTTCCGCTTGCCCAACCCCCAAATCCGCACGTCTTAATCTTCCCTGGAATTTCGCCGCGCTCCCTCCGGCTATGCAAAGGACCGTGCTGAGGGGCGGATTGTTCGTCATGCTTCTCCCGCGTACCAAGAAGCGAGACGTCTATATTACCCGCACACAACTTCATCCGGCTCTCCTGTCAATCGGTCGGTAATGCTTTTGTTTACATTTCCCCGTTGAAAACTGCGACACGGTCACGCGGATACCGATTTCATATTTTAAAGAGCAAGTAGCTACACCTTTCTGTATCGCGAATTTCCTGTTTCGTTGCTGGCAGAGTCGAGCGATAATGTGGAAGACGAAATACTGTTTTAGTTGAAATAAGGGTCGGTGAAAATTTATTGTTTGTAATGTAGACTTAAATGTTTTGTATTAAATTCTTGAATAAATTGCTTGGTTTAGATTTAAACGAGTTGAATTTTCATTTTCACCCTGCACAGTACTGATTATGTGTACTGGGTGTTGAAAACAGTTGGGGCCAAGTTTGAGTAAATACGTGTGGAAGAATCATCAGTTTTGGAGTTACAAGATATTTTCAAATATGAGCCTAATGATTATTAATTGTTATCTTTGGTGAGTGATCGCAAAGTTTGGCCGCAATTTTTTTCAAAACCCTGCATAATAAAATTATTGCAAGTATAATTCAAAATACTGTGATATGTTTCAATGTTCTGAAGACAAAAAAGTACAAGGTGACAGAAAACTTTAGATCTTTGGCTATGAGAGTAAAAATATGTGCAATAAAAAGTTCAATTATTAAGAATATTGTTACCTGTGCAATAACAAAATGGTACAATTCCTCAAATATTTCCAACGCCAACGGAATTTATAAACATAAGGGAAGTTACTATTACACCTCCATCTAACATACACTCCGAAGAGAATTCTGCATTTGTAGAAAACTAAACAAAAAGCAGATGAACGACCGTATGTTTGGAAACTTGGCTACTTGAACAAGACGTTCTGTATTTACTCATGCAGCTTTTTATCTAAATGGTCAACGAAGCATTTACCCAGGATCTCCACGAAATTGTTGGATCGAGAAAGCAGCGGATACGCCATCCTCAAACGCTTTGCAAACTTTCTCATGCCGACGTTCTTCCTTTCCTTTGGTTATTCCTCTCCTTTGTTCGGCCCGTAGCAAAACACGTTAAACTCGCAATTATTTAAAACAGTTCACGGCTCCGCATTTGAAAACACGATCAACGGGCGTCAGGGTATGTTCTAAAGGAAACTAATGACCGTGCCTATTAGTTTTTATCGTTTCTACCTTCCCTCGGTTTGTCGTTGCACACTGTAACGGGGCAAGTTCCAGAAACGAAATTTAATTTATAAATTTCACTGTATTTCACGAACGATTCACTTCAATAATATCTTTTTCTTTATGACACTGTGCAGCATTATTTCTTGAAATGTGAGTACAATTGTTGAAGCTATGCAATACTGTTATTGACAGAGATGGACTGTTGCTTCAAGAATTTTATAAAAAATTGAAACTTCGAATTAATGGTTAAAAGATGTACAAAACGTATATTGTAATTTTCTAGCAGTTTGTAAATTACAAATCATATAAAAACTATAAACTATAGTACGTGGTAAAGAGTTATTGAATTTATTACAAAATTACACTTGTAATAGAGGAAAACAGTTTTCTCACAAAAAGAGAATAAGATAGGTTACCATTTTTTGTATACCGAGCAGAAAGCTTAGAAAATCGTGACTACTATTATCCCTATCAGTTCTTAATCTTACTGCGTTCTTCGTTTTGACTGTACACTTGAGACTTTTGGGTCAAAAAGGACCTAAGACCTTATGTATAATAATTTTTGTTTCCAACGCGACATATCAACCTAGACAATAAACGTTTAAAATAATGTTAAGGAACGTAAACTTGATAAGAGCAAAAATTACTAACAATATAAAAAGGCGGTGGGTCAAAAAAGACCCAAAGACCGCTCTAGGGTTAACCTCGTCAGGGACGATTTTCTTTAAAATTAGAAAATATTGATCTAATTTTTTATGTAGTTACATTTATATTCATATTAAATCGAGAGCAGTTAAGCTACTTTCCTTAGGAGATTTTTGGAAATTTTGGGAGATTATGTTTTTCATATTTTCTCTATCGTAATTGTTGGAATTTTCGGAAAATTTAAAGGTACACATATGTGTCCCTGAAGAGGTTAATTTAAAAGTAGCAACAATTTATTACTTCAATTTCCTATGAAATTACAAATTCGTGTATACTATACGTGCACTTTATTACGTAGAAAATGTGTTAATTACAGTTAAATTCACATTTCCCTCCACTAGCTCCCTTCAAAGAGAATAATTCATCTGTATCGCTTGCTATAGTGTCCTCCTTTCCCATTGCAAATCATCTTTGCTACATTTTCACGTGTGAGTTCGGCGTAAGTTTTTCATTTGATCGGGAAGCGGGCAATCCCGAATACAGTTTCGCGCTGATCAGCAGAAATTAGCATAGCTAATTTATGTCAGCGTATAAATAACATGTTTATCGTTATAATTTATGCGCATTGCAACGCATCCTATCGACGTGCACGGCGAACAAATTTGAGAGTGGTAAGTGATCGATGCGCTTTCTGCATCGTAATCCAAAAAGCCCGTTAGCGTTTTTAATCATCGCATTTTTGCTGTTCCAATAACCACAGCTGGGGAAAAATCCGTGTTAATTGAAATACGCGCTTCCATCGATTTGCACTAACCTTAAATTCAGGAAATTATCTATAAATCAGGTCAGTGTTTTGACATTGCGTGAGCAAAAGCTCGCGTTCGTGATGAAATCACGTATTAATAACGCGAGCAATCTATGTACAAGTTTGCGTTAGTTTTCCAGGAAATAACGTACACCTAAACGTAAATCAGCCTGCGGTAATTTCCTCGCGTAAAAGTCATTCCCTCTTTCTATTGCTTCGCAAATAATAATTTCACAATCTACTACGTCTTAACGCGACCGTAACACCATGAATCTCTCGGAAAGCTCTGAAATGCGATTGAAAAGCTGTGCAATCGAAAATAACAGAAAAATTATAAATCTACCATAAATTTCACAAAACGAATTAACAATCGAACAGGCATCTTCGAAGAACAGCAACATTCAAACGATTCCCACGAAGAACCTTTGAAACTTGTCAACGAGGTGTTTCTGTTTCGCTGCCGTTAACCCGTTACTCCACGCCTGATCGTCGGTTAAAGTCAGTTTCAATTTCTGTTCGATATCACGGCCGGATTCGACATCGTACGAGGAAAATTGTGGGCGGTGGGTGCGTGTAGCACATGGAAAAAGCCCGTTACCTGGGAAGTTGCGCCTCGTGTGGAAATCGCGTCAACTCACGTTTACGCGCAATCGATGCGCTTTC
Organism: Habropoda laboriosa; assembly: GCF_001263275.1. Classification (NCBI taxonomy): domain Eukaryota; kingdom Metazoa; phylum Arthropoda; class Insecta; order Hymenoptera; family Apidae; genus Habropoda; species Habropoda laboriosa. The sequence goes on from NW_017100150.1 coordinate 1,518,617, forward strand.
CTTTCTCCCCGTCGCGACGGAACTGGCGACAAACCGCTATTCGCTCGTTTCGTTACACACGCGTGTACCGTCGAACTTTGTGGGATCCGCAGGAGATTCACACAGAGTGGAGAAAGAGTAAGACAGAGGTGGGAACGAAAGTGCGAGAGGGAGGAACGATAGATAGATAGATAGATATATACATATACATATATATATGTGGGGGAGAAAGGACACGTGGACCAAGCCCTCTGTCACGTACGGGAACGAGTGGGATAGGTCCGTACGATATGCAGCCATTTGCATACATATAGGGTCATTATAAATATACCGACTCCCTATATCCCTGTCTCTCCATCGTCCGGCCCATCAAGAGCAGAGGCGCTCGCAAACTGTCCGATGGCCCCGCTTATCCGTTATTGCGCTCGTCGCCTTCGCAGTCACCACCTCTACAGGTTCAGCCTGTTTTCGAGTCTCAGTGGACATTTCATCCTCGAACAAGCATTTTTCACATGGAGATTGAAACGGCTACGCGTACACGTCGTTACCGTTCGATCGGCCAGATTATAGGGAATGCTAAACAAAATACAGGGTGGGCCGCGTGAGACAGCCCACCTAATTATCCTCTCCAGGTAGGAGAATATTTTTATGGGTAATTTAAACGAATAAAATTCGAGAGAAATTTTTCTTTCTGTTTTCACCAAGGTCGCCTACACGCCGACATTGGTAGAAATGACCGAGGACTCTGAAATTTTAAATCGAACGTGAAACTTCCTTTATTTTTTGAAAAAATTTTTCTTCCATCTTACTCGTATATGTATATGCTATGTCGCTGCTAATCCTCCTCGGAAAATGACGTCACAGAAGCGTGTGTATGAAATTTATGCTAGATATTCAAATTTAGGATATTATCTTTTACTTACTATCACCTGATTTCAAGATTTTCCACCTTTTCGCCTAGCGGCTCTCTAAGTGTTAAAAAATAGACGGAATGGAGAGAACGGGAGTGGAAAGAAAAGAGGATTTCTTCCTGCTTATCTTTGTGTAAACTCAGATTTCGAGATTTGAAACTACAAAAACCAGCAAGAAATTCTTTCTCCTACAAAATACCATTTTTAACCCTATAGCGGTCTTCGGGTCTTTTTTGACCCACCGCCTTTTTATATTGTTAGTAATTTTTGCTGTTATCAAGTTTACCTTCCATAACATTATTTTAAACGTTTATTGTCTAGGTTGATATGTCGCGTTGGAAACAAAAATTATTACACATAAGGTCTTAGGTCCTTTTTGACCCAAAAGTCTCAAGTGTACAGTCAAAACGAAGAACGCAATAGGGTTAACAATTCTCCTGAATCGAGTCTAGAAAATCGATTATTTCCATTTCCTATTTTCTAAAATATGAAACGAATTTTCACCAAAAATTCCAAATATTAACAAAGCCAGGCAGATTCGTACACAAAAGTAAAAAGTAAAATGGTCGCTGTACAGGGGAAGTCGCTCAAGTAACTTAAACAACGCGTCGACTATTTAGAAGATGTCGATACACGTTGATGTCGGAACGATCAACTCGGCGAACACGCAGTTTCCAAGCGTTCAATGGGAATAAATAAGAATCGTTACAGGGATTGAAGAAAACTGCAGCTCGCGAGCAGCGACAAGCGGCGGTAACAACGCAACGACGTGGCGTTCGACGAGTGACGTGTGAAAGGTTCTTAATGGCGCGTCTATTTTCACGGGGGTTGCCGTAGTTTTTCGGTGGCAAACGGTGAAAAATACCGGGGAGGCGGTGATCCCCTCCCCCGAACCGCTCGTGCTATAACACGACCGCACGGTTCGCCAGCGTTCTATTAACATATTCCCCAGCAACGACTAGTAAACTCTTTTCTCTGGGCACGGGAACGCGGAACACACCGCTATAAATGGCACCGCTGATGGGTTCGCGCGGAGCGTCAACGTTCGCGGGCCAGGGTTAGAGGTAGGTGCGCATTACAAATGCTAATGGGAAGCGCATAGTAGATGTACCGCATAGAATACATTACCGTCTCGTTTCTCAGTCATTAGCCGTGAAAATACGAAATTTACCGGACGCAAAGTACAGGTCGTGCTTGTCGTGCCAGCTGCTTGCAGTTTGTCCTGTGGGAAGTATCGGCAACTCGTTGAAACATCCAAAGAGGCTAAATACCGCCCGATCATTCCTCCTTAAGCAGTTGAGGAAGTTTCGTTGGATTTTTCTTTGCTCTAAATGTTCGAAATTGATGGACCATAGGGGAATGTTGGGAAATGCGTTTGTTAGGATTTGTGAAACATAGTGTCACTATTGTGGAGTATCTATTGATTAGGGGGAGGATGTCCTCTTCTAACGGCATAGTAATGGTACGTTTCGAAACTTGTATTTGTGATGCACAAGTTTGTAAAATGAGAACATTAAAATATGGAAGATACACGAGAGTAAAGTTATAAATAAGAGAAAGTGCAAGATTTGGGGTGGTTCTGACAACACCCTAAAGGATACTAATTATTTTCGAAAGTTCTTTATTATCATAATATAGAACATTGGGAACGAGAAGATTTTGTACGATACTTTCGCCCGATATCTTTTATAGTTTCGGAGATATTCGCGATAATGTGAAGGCAATTCTTAAGCGCAAGTTTTCACACGTATGTACATAGATCAGTTTCACTGACGTTAGGTTCACCTGATCTATTTTTCGACGCTTCAGTTTCTCCACTTTTTTCGAATATCAAGCATAAATTTTCACTAACAAGTTACTTTAATCTCTTGAGAAATCCAAGCCCCGTGAAATATTGGAATTCGATCAAGAACAAAATCAGAAATACAGTAAAATATTTTTAAGGTTAT
>NW_017100150.1:1521526-1536098 GCF_001263275.1 Habropoda laboriosa
GTGATTTTTTCATTAAACGTGAAAAAAAAAACGAGTACAATTAGAAGAGAGAAGCCTATATTGCCTAACGCGTATCATTATGAATACAAGTCAATTGCCGTACTTCTGAATGCACCAATTTAACAATGATCGAGGTGGGGCATAATTAATAAATCCGTACCCCTCTGACAGGGCGATTGAAAATACGAAATGTTCAAATCACAGAGTGTGTATGCGTGCCGGTGAATGATTGGGCGTCGATGATTGCTTGATGGTCGATTGACGAGAATTCATCGAGGATTCAATTACAGGGACGCACGTGATTTCTTCCACAACAATGACCGCGAGCAATTTTTAATTAACACACGCGACAAAGTGGACAAAAATGACGGGTGCCGATCGATGCCTCGCTAACCGCAGTCCTTTGGTTATTCCCACCTCGTAGTCAACTAACGAAGATGAGAAGGAACAAATTAATTTGCTCCACCGAAGGGTAAAGGGTCGCGTCCTTCTTTTTACCTTTTTTTTTTTCCTTCTCCTGCTGATAGTTCAAAGGATTAAAATTTTTAATTCCTCTAAACTTCGAGGCTAAAGACATAGCGAAGGTAATTCAGTTTGGGCAATCCTTACAAGTTTAACAAATTTTGAACAACTTATCTTCTAAAATGAACGTGGTAAATCGAAGTTTGCGATTATCGATTAAAGTTGAAGTTAAATAATGAGAAATAAAGAAATAAACCTTTATTAATTTTAGTACTGGTTTTTTAAAAATGAAGTCTGAAGAGCTGGACGTCGGATTGATTTTTCAGGCTAAATATGAAAGTTTGAATGAACTTGAAAAGTATTTCAATTCATCGGAAAACTAACAATAGAAAATATTGAACGCAACATGACATTCATTCTTTTTCTGCACTGCTGGCTGTATATTGTTCATTTTACGCTGGAAATAAAATCGTAACGTACATAAATCCCATTGTTGTACGCGATACTTTGTAAAACATCCACAATTCGCGACGTATTACATAAATACACAGATAGACATAGACATAATGGAAGTGTCCATGGAAATCTGAATACAACATCAACTTCATATACATGACAAAGAATAGAAATAGAACGACACCCAACTCTTCGGACTTAAACAAAGCATGCCAGTTTATTCTATTTCAAATATATACATATATATACTCGTTCAGCTACGAACAATGTATCTACCCTATTTCGATCTACCCTCTATAACGAAGCTTCGAAGGAAAAACCACCCTGCCTCTGCGATAGATTTGATTCAAACGAGATCGTTAACTATCATTTTTTTTACTTCGTCTTTCATTGCTGCTAGAATTTCGATACAGTTTAACAATATAAGGTTCAACAAAAAAAAACAGAAAGGAGCACCGCTCCTTTTTTCCAACGAGAATTAACTCGAACCCGTCGAATCGTTATTAATGAACAAGAGACGGCCGATAATTTCCAGCAAATTTGTTAGGTGAAAATCATAGGAAACAAAAGGAAAAGAAAGTAGCCGGGGAGAAAATGAGAATTAAAAAGCGGCGCAGGTAAAACAATGCCGAAGGTAGTAGTACGAACAACCGTTTCCAAGGCCTGAGCCAGGGCGCTTTGCGCGCTCTCGGTCTCCCAAACGTCCGATCTACCCTCCCTTCTACCACCTCGAGGGAACGAAGGAACGAACCAGGCTCCCTCCACCTACCACCCACTCGCCCCTCCAACCGGACGAACCACCCCTCCAGTTACCACCGCCGCCGCTGCCGCCGCCGTCGTCGCCACCACCGCGATACATTGCGATACACGGTTCTTGTCTCCACGCTACCTACCTACGTGCAGGTCACAACGCTCCACCAAATCCATAGCTCGCTACATACTAGGCCACCAGGCAGCATCATCTCCTTTCATCGCCATTTTCCCCCCCTGTTTCTCCCAATCTTTTCACACCCACGATTCTCACCGGCCGTCGCGTACCGCCTCGATCCTCGCGTGTCAAAGGCATGCTCGCTCGCCTTCGTCCTCGCGCCGACCACAACCACCAACACAGCCACGGATCGTAAACACAACAAACCGTAGGACGACGCACGCGTACAAAGAACCACGTTTACGGACCAATTTGTTCCCTACGTTCGTCGTACCTCACCGTGATCTTGATCCAGCGGTGGATCTTTTTTAACTGTGCAAGACGGACCGTGTTCTCTCTAGCGACGCGAGTGTGTTCATTCAATTGTTCGGGTTTTCACGGAAGCAACGACCACTGTGAATTGTGTGTTCTCGAGTGTGTATATCCCAGTGTTTACCCAAGTGTATGACAGCGAAGAGCTAGTTTTGAGCACGTGCGACGTCCAACGATCGAGAAATTCGCGAGATTCTGTCCGTCGGCGAAACGTTCCGCAGAAAATCGGTTTTCGAGAAGTTTCTCGGGTTCTAAACGGTGGTGAGAGGAGTCGATATATTTTTCAGCTTCTTCTCGTCGATACGACGTTGTATTTTGGATTCAACGTGACGAGCTACGTGATTAGCTCGACGAATGAAATTCCAAGAGTAGGAATTACTGTGAGTTTGTTAATCACGTTCGTGTTACAGTTCACGGAATAGTAGAATTGTAAATGATTCGAAAAATCGAGGAAGCATTTACGTAATCTACATATGTGCGACTAAATGTGAGTTTCAAGTGCCTACGGCGAACGAGTGCTACGTGAAAATTCAGTGAGCAACGAAGAATTATCTCTTGATTGGAGGTGATTGTAGTGAAATAACGTCGGTAAACAATGACAATACCACGCTGATTTGATCGACAGGATAATCGGCAACTCGTCGCAGCAATTACTCGCCATCGTCCAAGTCCCGTTCATTTTTTAAACAGCATCGTAAACTCCTTCGACGTATCGTTCTGTCACTGGTTCCTGACTCCGTTTCTATTCGACGGCCAGCGAAATATCTCACACAAGCAACTTCACAGCGAACGAACGAAATAAGAACGATACAAGTATCGAGTACGTACTTGGTGCAACATCTACGAAACTACGTAACGTCGGTTAACGTGAAACACAGAGGATTAACAAACTAGCGAACTGCGTGTGTTAGCAAGAAGGAGGCAAGACGGAAGAAGAACGGTTCGGGCAGGTGATATCGACGCCGAAAAGAAAGATTCACCGCGACTGATGGGGTAAAGCTCCAGGGAAAGGTAGTCGAACTCAAGGTAGTACGAGCCACGTGAAACTGGTCGCTATTTTGCCGGGCCGCGCTGCTTGTAGAGGCTCCAAACCCCCTGGTTTCCCGCGCACAGCACGAGCCGGGCACACACAACCACCCCGACCAACCAACCAACGAGTCTACCCACCGCCACCAGCCCCTACACACAACAACCCAACGAAGCATCCCCCACTCTGAATCGCACAACAGCCTGAGCGGAAGTACTAGTCAGTCGACGAGCGACCTTCCAACATTACGGGTTAGGTTCCCTCTTTTTCCACCCGTCGTGTCTTCGTCCTCGTTTACAGAATCGCGAGGACGTGCTACCCATTTAAGTTTGATACACAAGAAGGCCGGAACATCTCGACAGATATATCGAGTTTGCTTTCTTACAGTGTGACTGCAATCTCTTTTACACCTTTGTACCGTTGCTGATGCGCGATGACGCTCAGCACACCTAGTAACTGATACGTTCGCCGTGTTGGAGGCAAACAAGTGCAACGGGCGAAGATTCAGGGATACGGGAACAAAAGGATTAACGAAAATGCCGTTTTGATCGTCGGTGACATTTGTTTTAATAGGGCGTGTTGTCGCGAACGAAGTGTGCTTTTCCAGGAAACGTGTCGAGAAAGAACGTCGCAGAAACCGAGTCACAACATCGCGTAATAGACTTTTTTTGTAACACCGCATGTGAGCGTAACACCTGGTGAAAGAAGAGAGAAGAAACAGTGTTCTTAGTTCGGAGAGACTCGAAAACATCGTTCTTTGCCAACAGTGGAAGAGCTGATTGAGTTAGCGAGGCCTCTTTTGCAAAGCTGATTAAAAAGTACGCCTACTTTGCGAGGGAATATTGACTACAGCGGAGAATGCAAACATTGCTTCTCGATAAATAGAGTTATTACGAAGAAGGAGCAAGAGAGAAATCAATTGTATACTTGTTGAACCGGCAAACCCGGCATCCCGTCTTTAATATTTGATACCGGCTTCCGCTGCGACTCATTCCACCACTTTACTCAAACGGAGAAACTTTCTGCTGGTAGTACAGCATCGTTAACTTCTGTCGTGGCGAACGTGTCGCGGAGGAAACATTCGCCATTTATATTTGTAGCGGCAGTCTGAAGGATCGACGTGCGAACCGACTCAAGTCGACCACGTGGTTATGAGTGTACACCAACCACGCCGAGAGTTTTCAATAGGCATCGAACAGATCTTCGACGTACCGTTCGTTTCTTACACGACGTTTTAAGGACATTCGAGGAGTGTGTCACCGTTGCGTACACCGATCACATCGGTCGAAATTACACACGTTCATCCACCGATTTATCAACTTTCCGTAGCAGAATTATCAACGAAATCCCCGAAAGTTAGCGCGAGCAGATTTGTACAAACGACAACGAAAAGAATTCGCCGAGGAAACCGTACTTAGGCGAATCGTTTTATACGCGAGAACCTCGTCAAGGTTTTTTTTTTAGCAGTGAACACGTAGGCGCGAAAGTGAGAAGAATCGAAAGTCGAAGTGAAGCAGCTGGGAAATCAATCGAGAGATTTTTGTCCAGCAGCAAAAGGAGACAAAACTGTGAGTGACCGGAAGAGATCGACGAGAATTGAAAAAGTGCACCGAGTTTGTTACCCCGGGAGAGCTGCAAAGTAGCAAGATCCCACCCGCAAGAGATCGTGAACTTAAAGAGGCACAGGTGGAAGTGGTCCAGTCCGGGTCAACGATCAGCGTCAGTAGGTCGTATCAGGCCCCTCGGCAAGGAGGGTGGGTGCAGTGGTGCAGTGGTTGCAGAAGGGCCAGCGAGGTTGGGGTGGCCTCGTCCACAGGCGCCTTGGCACCGAGTGCACCGGGCCCCGGGGCTGCGGTGGTGGGCTGCCTGGTTGGGGTGTACCCGTGTTCTCCCTCCTCCACGGGGCCCAGGGGCCCCCTAACTCATCACCTCCAGGCTATCCCGAATCAACAACAACCGATTGGCTGTCGTGCCTGTTGCTGCGTGCATAGCAATCACCAGCCAGCTTCGGTCCAGCTTACCAGTCAGCGGGGCGGCCTATCGCTGAGGGTAGCGAGGGTGGCGTCCACCACCTCCGTCCGAGCCGCCCCCTACGCCCACCCCCAGCACCAAGGGCTGGGGCAGGAGTGCAGGTAATAATAAGTTACTAAAATATAACATTGTAGCTTCACTTCGACACGTATAGTATTACCATACTACTACTAATACTACTAGTACTACTACTACAACCACTACTACTACCACTACTGTTACTACTAATACTACTGTTTATTAACGGCTACTACTACTGCTACTGCTACTCTTACTACTACCAGTACTGCTGCTACCACCACCACCACCACTACTACTGCTACTACCATTACCACCATCACTACTAATATTACTACTAGTACCACTACCATTACTACCTATACTAACTACTACTACTACTACTACCACTACTACTACTACTACTACCACTGCTACATCTGCTTCTACTCTGCTCGTCGTCAGCGTTGGCAGTGTTTGACAAAAAAAAAAAAGTACAATATAATAAGAGTATACGTAGTAGCACGTCGAAGTAACAAACACGGTTGATGGAGTAAAAGATTACCCAAAACCAAAAACGCACGAAAAAGGTGTAGGGAGGAGACGGGGGCATTGGGTGGAGGTGGTGCGCACATCCTCGGCAGCCCGATGCTGTTCGTCCCATTCACGGTGCCCACCTTCCCCGCGACGCATCATCAGACGACCCATCCTGCGCATCAGACGCATCATCAACAACTACAGACAACTAGCCAGAATCCGGTGCAGCAGCCGCAACAACTCTCGCAGCTCAATCAGCTGAGCCACCTGAATCACCAAGGCATTGTACCGGCGACGACCAACCAACCAACTATACACAGCACCAGCTGTTCGCCACAGCAACAAGCAACGACACCGAATAAGGTAAAAACAATGTTACACCACTTTTTGACGCTCCTGTATCCGAAACACGCGATTTCGTTCGTTCCACAGGCGCGGAGAGATCCGCCTGGAACCAACTGTGCTTTTGGGCTTAGCTTAAGGAGAGTATGTCACGAATAGAATTATGATTCCTAGGTGATTCGTCGTGTAAGGAAGTGGGCAACGATACGGTTCAAGTAACCGAAAGAAACTTTCGCTACCTTTTCAGGATTCTTGCACACTTTGGACGTGTTCAACGTTTGTATTCGTTAACACGTTAACGCAGGAAGTTATTTCTCCTGTGTAACACGTAACAATACCCTGACGGATGTTACGTGTGAAAGCTACAAGTCGACATTTGACTGTCACTCCGCGAAAAATATGGAAATTCGCGTGAAATCTGCGGAAAGAATTTCGGAGCGAATATATGAAATATTAGATTCTATTGTTCTTTCCATTAACTGCGATAATGTAGTATTTACGCTACATTGAAAATTGATTACAGTTTATGAAATATCTGGACCTCGCATCTATCATAGGTATTTACTATTAGTGACAGTTTTAATTACAGCGATATGCAAAAAACGTACCGCACAATGAAGCGAATCGTTGGATGGATTTTTGTTCGGAGGAATATCGCACGCAACAATCCTCCAATCCATCATTGCTGATCGTGACAGTTAAAAAATAATATGCTTGTCTCACTAGTCAGGACAGAGCCGTTTATCATCGAGTTACCAGAATTCCAGTTCGCTGATTTACATATCAGTGATTCAATTCAAGCCATTCAGTTAAACGTAAAATCGGAACTGACCAACTATAAATAAAATAACAATTCACTGCTCGTATGATCTACTTTGAGCGTACACTGCTACATTGGCCGATCTTGTCTGCGCGCATTTATTGAAAACAAACTTATTATCCTATTACATGGAAGTTATTACGAACAATACGTATTAATGCGCAAATTATATTCTTGCAGAGTGTCATGAACTGGACATTTTGTCAAATTATTATTATTGCGTCCATACACGATTTAATTCGTAATAAATTCATTTGCTAGAATTATTTTTTCTCACCTTTTACTAACTTCGATCCTTTTCCCCGATCTTTCTACTTAATATTTATTTACTTTACCTTTACTTACTAAATAAAGCTGAGGAAGAATCTTGCTATTTCAATTCTTACGTATATAATATTTACTAAAATTTATTTAAGTGTATTGTTTCTGTTATTTATCAATGAAAATTAAACGACGTAAATTAACGAAAGGAAAACTACAACATAAATTCCACACTCTCCTGAAATAATTTAAAGTACCTGGTAAGATCTGCAACCTCAGTGAAACACTCGTCGATAATCCATACTACTCTGTTTCACGAATAATCGTCGATAATTGTTTGGCATTCTAAAATTGATCGAGCGTGCAATTACGTGGAACCTATACGGCGAGCTAACTTATAGAAATGTTTAATCGTTATTATGATCTGGTGAACGACGTAATAACTCTTAATTGATATCTATCGATGCCTATCATCTTTAACGACGCCTGGCATTGCCTACTACCACATAGAACGCAGCGTGTTCTCCCCAGTTCTCCCTAGACTCTCTCGGTTCTTGTTCACGGTATCGCAAAGGAAACCTTGTATCGCTTCCTTCATTCTTCTCGCCCGCGTTTCCTTACAGCGACGCGCTTTTATTATCCTGGCCAAGATTCAAGTCAATTTTCTTTAGCGAGCCATAACTTGCCGGGGACGAAGTTCCTCTCAGGCTCTAGCGTCGTCGAAACACGCAGCAAGCACGACACGCTTCCGTTGCCAGCTAGCGAGAACTTTCTTTAATTCTTAAAGTCTGGCAATCCGCGGGTGGCGTTTCCTCTCTCCCCAGAAGGCCGGCTACAGAAGCCGTATGGTATTTTCCGAAATGACACGCCACCCTCTTCGCGTTGGCGCCGGCTTGCCGATGAGAAGAAAAGACGCATCCCGTGAGCTGGTGCGAGTTATCAATTATCAGGCTTGTTCCGATCCCGATGAGAAGCGACTGTAAGGGGGATGCAACCTGGGGCATCGCGTCAATTCAACTTCTCATCTCTGTTTGGAAACCGAGGTTAAATTAGAGGGAATGAAAGCTTTGAAGTTTTAAGCGACCAGGAAATTGTTGTAGGGATCGTGATACAATGAGACCGCGGATCAACACAATAGTTTCTCTTCTTTTTTCTCATCTTTTGGGATAATCGAAGGATTTGCGTGTGGCATGTAGACCAAATGCACTGTTGAAATTGTTATTTGTTTAGAATATATAGAGGATGGACCAAGAAAAATTGACCCTTTGAATATCTCCGGAATCATGAAAATAAGAAAACAAGTTTTGAATAAAAAATTGTGTAGTTATAAGGACTGTTTAAGAGATGTGAAGGTTATCCCCGTTTTTTTAACGACATGTCATAGTTCCTTATTTATTTATTAATAGCAGTCTCTAAGACGAACACAAAGAGCTGTAACACAAGATAATAGTAGTTATTCAATTTGTATTGTATTATTGAAGGTAACGATCAAAGTTCTTACTTTACTCGTATCATTCGTACCACTGATATTTCCCTAGAAGTACGTACAACATTATTCCATACCTTCCATAGCAATTAAGCACGAACACAATTCACACATCACAGAATGTGTCTATTTGAGAATTAAACCTATCGACTGGTTCGAATTTTCGCAACAATTATGCATCGAGCAGGAAGCTTCTCGGAGCTCGCACTAATTATCAGGCGTAATTAATGGAAATAGGAGTAAACCTTTAAGATAGGGTGCAGTTTTCATCCAATAAAGGGTTAGAAGTTTGTAGGTGGGCCTTCACGGAAGAATGAAGAAGCGATAAAGAAAAAAGGTGGCGGGGAAGGAACGGAATAGCAGAATTTCTAAAGCAAGGGAAATAGCTGGTACAGCGGTAGAAGGCCGAGTAGATGGAGTAGGAAGACTTTGAGAGTTGTTCGCGTAACTTTATTAATTAAAGGCCGTTAGTCCTTGTTGCTCGATACACCTTATATACCTACCACGGTCGTGGTTCTCCCGTACAAAGAAGAACGAGCGTCTCGTCCTTCTTCATCTGCTCTATCTCCTGGCGTCTTGTTCGAGGCTCTTACCCTGCGTATCGATCATCGTCAATGTCCACCGTAGTTTTCGATGGATTGTGCCTCGCGTTATTGCCCTTCAAAAGATCCCTAGCTCCTTTATTGTGTTTAACACAATCACTTTGGGTGTTTTCTCTCTTACAGGCGTCGTCACGCTGGATTACTTTAACCAACTTACGCGTTTCGATACGACGTGCCATTCAGACCATCCATATCGATTTTTCTTATAGATCCATATTTAATAAGAATAAAATTCTTTTCATTGTTTATGCAGAACTTGTCATGAGCGTAAAATCAGCGAGGCGTCAAAGTACATGTAATCTAACCATGAAAAACAGCAATACGAGGGAGAATGGAACTCGAGCCTTGCTAAGGACCTTTCGACGTCAACTCAGAATTGTTCCTTCGATTTCAGTATATTTAAAAAATTCGTCGACTACTGCAGGTCAATTTTCATCAACACAGAAATTAGTACTGCTTAATATCGCCTAACTTCAAACGAAAGATAGATAACAAGCGCAGATTTCAAATATCAATTCACAAGTACAATCTGTGCTGCCACTTTAATTCACGCCCTCGCCGTATCGTTTCCGCCAACGATGATCGCGACCCTGTGACCGTTGTTCACGAACAGTCCTCCAAAGTGAAGGAATTATTGCGGTTCGCCGGCCTGTTACGTCTCCCTTTCTCCCTTTTTCCTCTCACAGCCGCGTGCACTCTCTCCAGGCGTCTATTAACATCGTCGTGCGAAAAACACTACGCGAAAAAGTAATTACAGCCGGTCCGTCCGGGCAACGTAACCGGCGGAAGAAAGGAGTGGCGTGCGACAAAGGACAACCGGTTAGCGCTTGCCATAATTAGGAAATTGCTTCTCGCATGGTAAAAATGTATCGTGGCGAAGAAAGCGCAGAAGGAACTCATTATGGGAGCGATGCTCGGGGGCGGGAAGGGTAGGGTGAAGCAGCAAGGATGGTTGGGAAGAAGTACAGAGAAGGCAGGAGTAGGTGGGTGGGAAAGGGCGATGGTGGAGGAAAGTTGGTTAGGGAGGAGACGGGATACGGTCGGGACGGTGGCGAGTGAAGCGAGGGGGGGAGGTAGGTTGCGTAGAGCCGTTTTCAAGGGAAAGCGACGCGGAGGTTGTTCATGGTGGAAAGGAGCAAGGCGCGCGAGGGGAAGATCAAAGCACTGGAGATGATTTCATTACGACACGCCACTCGTCTACTACGTTGAAATATCAAAAGAGTGGCGGCCTCATACAAGTACGCCAGTCGTTGGCGCGCAGCTCCGCCCGGCGCGGCGCGGTGCGGCGCGGAGCGTACCGGGCGTGTGGAAGTTTTCTGCACAATGCTTTTCTTGTCAGAGCTAAAGAGAAAGAAAAAGCGTTTGGCTGTCGCGGGAAGAAACAAGACGGGACGAAGGAAAAAGCTGGTGCACGGAAAGCAACCCCTCGCCGTTCTCTGATTCCTGAGCCTGCCCCGTACTACTCCCTTCTCCAAACCTCACCCCTCCTACTTTTCCGTTTGCCCCGAAGGGAAGAATATTATTAGCTCAAGCTGCTGCCTATTGTCGAAACAAGTTCGACCGAGATATCAGATACAGATACGTAGAGGCTGTGTACCGGGTTCGTTTGGTGCTTATGAAATGTAGTTTCGCGGAACCATCGTTCAACTTTTCATGATCCTCTTAATCCAATCGGTATGATTGGCTGTTGTGCAGTTTGTGGTGAAAGACGAGCGGGAGAGAAGGTTTATTTTATTTCGATAATTATTGCATTGAGGTAAAGGTCGTTAATTAATATTTGCTTACGTAAAGACATAGGTCTATGGAAGAATACTAATTCCATTATTACAATGCAAATATATATTTTATTCTTTGAGCGTAATAGAGCTCTATCTCTTGTTTAGGTAATATTTAAATGACGTGTATATATACGTATTTGAAATTTGGGTAATTGATAAATAGTAAGGCAAAATACTGATACAATTGTCTTAATTAGTGTAATTGACTTTTAATTGTCTTTTACAGCCAATGGAATGTATTTAAATATTGCGGTTCAAAAATTTCAGTTCGACCATACTGAATTATAAAATTGAAGCTAAGCTAAAATATAAACAAAAGTGTTATAAAAACGAGGAGAATGTTATTTTTTTAAATTAAATATTCGACAGTCAATGGCAATATTTGTTTCACGTTACAGTTACACAAAGTGTGTGAAAAGATAAATTTTACCTTATAGTTCGAAAATTTATAGATCTCTGTGTGAACCAAATTTTTAAATCACAGGTTACATTTGAATATTTAAAATGTATAACATTATGCAGCAATTTTGTTTGCTCTTAAACTCCATAGTTAATGGTATAGTTAACAAAAAATATTTAATCTATGAAGAATGAAGTAATTTCCTTTTTCTGTGTATACTGCACTTTAATTTTGAGTAATCAACGCGGTAATTGCGAAGGTTTAATAACACATTTCGCTTTTAGTATTTCTACTTTAATACTACGTTTCAAGCTTCTGTACCTAACGACGCTGCAGCTTCCTATTTAGACCATCCTAGTTAAGTAATTTCATTCACGATAATGGCATTAAGAGCAATCTTAATTATTTTTTACTTCTACAAAGTAAACACAGTATTTATGATAATAATATTTTAATGGTTGAATTAAAAGCAAGAAGGCACGAGGTACATAATAAAATTAAGCAGTAAAATCGTTTCTCTAATATTTCACGTGAGAAATAAATTGAACTATTTCCAATCGACGATATTCCCCTTTTCACACATAAATTATATCGGTTAGGATCCAGCAATTAACGATTAAGTTATTCGTATCGTTAGTTGGATACAAAATTAACGTATTATCAGAAATACAATTAAAACCACATAGCCATGCAAGATATTCCCAAATTCCTCGTCGTCGATTATGGAAAATGATGATGACGAAAATGTATTCGCCAAAAATCAATTACGCTCGTCGTTACGTAGAATTACCGAATCGGAACTGGAAGCGTTTCGTGACAGAAATAAGAGGCGAGGGATACGTATTCGCAGGTCTTTCTCCGAAAGCGAGGTTAGAATATTTAATTTAATTATCAGTTCAAATAAACGGTATATAAGAACCTGAATTACATTAAATATTCCGAGCGTGCCGCCGCGCCACGGGGAAGACCTCGGCCGGAAAAATATCCAGCCAGTAATTCCAGTCTTCCACACGGTGGAGGCGTACGTCATGGAATCGTGAAGGATTCTGAAGCAAACGTGAAAAGTTGTTACTAACTGGAAATATGATACTGGGGCATTGCCGAGAAGTGTTACTATCGCTCGCCACGAACTCTACATATTACTCAACTTTCGAAGTTCCCGGGGCTGTAGCGGTTCCAGCTGATAGCAGTTTAGAAAATAATCAGTCGAGCGGTGTTCTCCTTTCGAGCATTGGGGGAGGGAGAGAGGTTGCTTGCGTACGCGCGCCTCTGTGACTAATCGTCTCTCCTTGGTGAAGCTCGTTAAACCCTTTGATCGACGAGCAAATTTTTTAGCCCTTTGCCCTTTTAATACCCCTCCCCTCCTACGTTCTAGCCCCCTATGCTTCCGGCTCTTGTCCTCCGCGACCGTTTATCGTCCGCGGCCTTCCCGTTGTATCCGTTAACAACGAGCGAGAGCGCGGAGAATTACGCGTCGAAAGGGAAGCCCGCGAGGGACGCGATGCAATTCCACGGGATTTCAATGGTCCACGGGATATCTGGTCTCGTCAGATCGATCTGGAACGGCGTTTAGTCTTGGCGCGCGTAGTCTAGCTGGGGATGCACGCTCTCACTCTCGCACACCGTGGGGCAAGCGTGCGCATGTATATCCGGACGGGTCGGTAATTAAAATGAAATTCGTAAAAAAAGAAGCCGTTTGCCCACACCAAACCCCCTCCTCTCCCCCTGCTCGTCCTCACGTAATGGATACAACGCAGCGGGGGCCGTCATAAAATTTCACAAATGAGCGTACCGAAGCGGTGGCTTACGGAGAATAGCAGAGGGGGTGGATGGAGGGTGGTCGAGGAGGAGAAATAAAAAAGTAGATAGCAAAAGCGTGAACAAAAAAAGAACACGCCGAACACAGGTATACGCCGGTGGTGTTGTTAGTGTCTGCTCGTCCTCCACCTCTTCCTGCTACGTCTCCACCTCTGCCGTGCCTGCATTCGTACCGCAGATACAAACAAACAGCGGGTCATACAGGCAAAGTAACAAATGCCGGACATTTACATTTAGCAGCGAGGGTGGCCTTCTCTCGCTCTCCATCCCTCTGCTTTTGTTCCCTCTCTCTCTCTCTCTGTCTCTCCTTAACGTTATTCCCACGCAGTTCGGCCTTCTCGTTCTACGTTATTTTCTTTCCTTTTTTTTCATGTTTCTCTCTGTCCGTGTTACCCTGTTTCGTCTCTCTCTATCTCTGTTTCTCCTGCTCTTGCAGTCTATCTTTTGTCTTCTCTCTTGCTCGTATCCTCGCGGATTGCTAGCGTTCGGTAACAAGAGCTCGCATGTGTACCGGTTGCATTATGTACGGTGGGTTCTGTGTAGTTCTCAGTTAGCACAGCCCTAGCCTTCTTGGCGCTTGCAAATTTTCCGCTTTTAAATGTTAATTTCAGCGTAATCGATGGTACTCGTTGTTCTGGGCTACCTGCATGCTCTAACCCGACACCTTCTCTGCTCTTCCTTTCGCTCTAGCGAGCTTTCGTAGAACACACTGCCCCAATGCTGTTGGCCTTTTGTAAGTGACAGGTTGGTAGAATTATCACTTGTTCTCTACGTCATCGCCGAAATTAAAAGACATTTCTGTGTGGTGCAGGTGAGAATTCTTCGTGGTTGTTTGATACGTACACTAAGAATTAGGACGTTTACAGAACGTGAAGCAAACCTGAATAGTCGTTGAAAAATTGAGATCGAGGAAAATTATTCAGCCTGAATTCTGGTAGATTAGAGTGACATACGATGCTAATTTTGGCGAAGGAATGTAATTTAAATCACACGAACATAATGGGTGTTGTAACATTTTTGAACGGCAGTGCAGATTTTCAGGATTCAGCAAAAATCGAAAGTTAAGATACTAGTGAAGTAATCAACGTTTCAATGACAATATCAGGCATTTCGGATAAAATAGATAGAATGTTAGATACTACAGATACAGATTCTCTGGTGTATTACGTTACATAGCAATACAACATAAAGCTCATTGTATAATTTCGAGGTGGGATGTGCAAATACCATCTGAATAATACAATTTTCGGCATAATATTAACACGCACTTCGTAAACAGACGTGAAAATTCAACATGTCCGAGAAATATCGGCAA
>NW_017100150.1:1536122-1542744 GCF_001263275.1 Habropoda laboriosa
TCGAATCAACATTATAAGTGGAAACGTGACATAAAATTGATATGCAGGACGTATGCAAGTTGGTAGGTACGCAAAACAATCTGGCTAATACTGACAACCGACCTTTACCCATCCAGCGAATTACAGATGTGCTTCGCTGGCTGGTAACTACGAGTGTCCAATTACTTCCTGTTAACCGTCCGATTGTCGTCCATCGCCATGCAGTGATACTTCTATCTCGAAATAAGCCGTGGTGCGGGCCAGTCACTGCCGCCGACATTCTGCTTAATATAATTACAAAGTATCGATCCTATCCGGTACAAGCGACAAGGGAGCGAAGAGGACGAAGTACTGTTAAACGTTTTGGCTAATGTCATTTCCCAATTCTGAAGCTCCAGTTTTATCCGTTTCCTTAAATCGTCTTCCGTTTTTATCCCCGCGATTGCAAGCTGTACTTTTAATTACGCGGAATCACATATAGGATTGTGACGGTGAGAGTTTGAGAAGAGAATGAAAGTTTCGAGTTTCCTAGACGAGATGTGAGAAAGAATTTAAAATTTAGCCATGTTTTAGTCTCAAACATGTAATGTTCTGTTTTATTTTTATTAATTGGTACCGTGTACGTATTAAGGGTTAAGATTTCTGGGTCTTTTGGAGATTTTGGGTAAAAAAAAAAAACAAAGACTTTATGTGTAATAATTTTCGTTATCAGCACGCCGTATGAACATGGACAATAACCTTTTAGTATAACGCTAAAGAAACACAAACTTAATTACAGCAAAAGTTATTGAAAAATTAAGAAGGCGATGGGCGAAGATCGCTCTAATCTCAAGTATACTCAAAATAGACAAAATTAAAAATATGGCGATACAACGGTAAGAATATAAACGGCTAAATTAATATCGCAGAGTATTGTATACGTCGAAAAAAAAATGGAAAGAAAAATAGTAAGAAAAGAGCACCTAGAAAAGTTCCTGAAACTTCGGTACCCAAATTATATGTACAACAGCTAACTCGAATTCGTTAGCTCGTTAAGCTTCACGGTGACAAGCCTAGCGAGCCTTCGAAATGATCGAACTTGTTCATCGAGATCGCAGTCCATAATCCAGCTCGGAAAGTTGAAAACAAAGTGGCAGTACGAAATAAGGCGGCATAAAGTAAAGGAAAGCGGGGGGTGGCCGGTGGTTAGAAGGGAGAGAACGCGGGCAACACGCGAGGATAAGGGAGTTGGGTAGAGGTGGAGGGACTCGTTATGCACGAAACGCATTACTTTTATCTCGAGCAAGCCGAGAGTGGCGCCGAATTGCAATCAATTTTTTGTCTTTCTTTCTCAGCCCCACTCATCGCTTACCCTCTTTCTCCTCCACCTCCTCCACCACCTCCGCCCTGCCTCGCCCATGGTTCTTTCATTTTATCCGCAGTCCACTCAGTTCCTTTCCTTTTGGTTCCGTTCTGAACTGATCCGTGCCTAGTCTGGGCCGTGTTTCGTTCGTTCGTTCGCTCATTCGTTCAGGATGGCTAGCTGGCGTTACCCCGTGCAACCGGAATTTGCATCCCGGATCCCACTATTTGCATTTCAATTCCACGAGACTCTCACCACCGCCGCTGCCACCACCGCTGCCAAACGGTGGCTACAAACATAAATACGAATTCAAGGGTCCACAAATGACTATATCTCGCATAACTTCACGAACGATTCTGTGTATCCTGATTAGGTCCGGTTACCGCGGACTATACCATTTCCTGCTCCACTTACGTTCATCGCGGGATTTTGGAATTTCTAGAACGGAACCGGGATTAAATCGCCGCGCCACACAGAGACGGCCACGGTGTGCTCCTTTGCCTTTTATCGTCACGATCTCACGTTACACAAATTTTTTTTATTTTCTTTCTCTTTCTTCCTAGCGTTTGCATAAAATGCTAGTGCTACGGGAATGTCTTTAAAAGTGGAATGAATATGATTGAAAATATATTTGTGGTTTTCTTTTCTTCTTTTTTAATTTAGTTATCGTTCATCGTTAAATTATAAGTTCGAATTTATTTATCGAGAATTCCATTAAAGTGGTGTACAGCGTGCATTTAAAATAACCGTATTTTAGTCGCATTCATTTTTGCATTTAAATGCTTTCAGAGTGACACGGCTGAAATGCATATATTAAACAGGTGAAAGTTCTGAAGCTGTAAAAAGAATTTAGCGTATAATCCTAGAATAAATATAGCATGTACCTTGAATTTTAAACAGTTTTGGGGAAATTGATCGAATAAATTTATTAAATCAATTGTAATTATCATTCCAATTTATCGTGTTAATGTTGAATAATTGAAATAAAATTTTAGGAGAAAAATTTGTTTCCATTAAAACGTAGTTATTTTATTGCACCAGAATGAACATTTGTTACTAATGTAACCAGATTCATTCTGTTTATACATAAATAACAAATTCCGATAAAGTGGTTTTTTAATCTTGCTGGACCAGTAGAATTCAACGATTTATTTGATTTAGTAGTCAATCGGATAATAAGAGAGAATGTAAATTAAGACACAGCGCATCATTAAATTCATCGAAGTACGAAAACGAAGTACGTATATTCGTACTTAACCTTCCATTTTCAATGATATACGCATATTTACGGCGAATATAAAGAAAACTGTGGGAGGATAATTTAAAAATTCTTTTATTTAGGCGAATAGAAATTTTTTCTGAAATTGAAATTTTACTATTCTGTGAAATGATAACTAGTAAAATTTTCAAAATCCTAATAAAATTTTTTTAAGCTGAGAAAACTGGTTAAATAATTTAAACTAGAAAATCCTTAATATTTTAACGAATTTAATTATTCAATTATGCTGACACTTCAATAAATGGCAAATCAGTGTGCTAACTACACTGTAGTGAGTACGTTTCTTATTTAAAAAATGGATGTTTCATTTCAACGTTTAGAGGATAAATATTCTTGCAGTACAACTTAACTATCCTTCTGCAATTTTATAGAGGGGAAACTAATTACGAATTGTCCCATATTCAAATACAACTTTGACACAGATAGCAATAATGAATTCCCCATTTCAAGTTTCACCAAGAGCGTATAAAAAGATTACGCGAAATAAAGATAAGAAATTCGTTAAACTTAAAAATACAGCTCTTCTTCGTCATTAACGTCGAAAACTTTACACGCTTACGAACAATTTACATTCAAACTCCCTGAAAAAATCGACAATCGATCTTCAGCAACTCAACGCAAATTTTCCCCAACAATTTCAATCGGATACATCGTTCCACGCCAATTCTTCAATGTTCCAAGCATCATAATCCCTCTAATCGATCCGAAACTCACACCGTACACGTCCAACGCCGATGGACACAATCGAACGGTGCACACCGCTGTCCACTGCAACTGTCGGTCCCGGCCACGGTAAAAACGTTAATGCGACGTCTTCCCCAACGTGTGCGCCTCGAAGTACATCCGGTGATTTATCTACGCTGATACACGATAGTAGCCGCGTACGCCGCATCAGTGTAACTAACCCCTTCACTCTGGAGAGCCCCTAAGGCGATGCTCTCTTCGACGCTCACGCTCGGATCGATCATATGTGCAGCTTGCACTCCTCTCTTTCCATCGTGCTGCCACTGTCCCTCGGTCTCTCTTTCTCGTACATCAAGTTGGTCGATCGTGATCGTCAAAGGGTCGCTCACTCGTAATCAGTCGTGCGAGGGCTCACGCACGTCCTATCGCGACTATCGGGGTCGTTAACCCCCACCCTCGCACCGTTCAACCCTCCTTCACCACTACCTCAATCACCCACCTCCTTCACCATCACCTCTCCTCGACCTCTTACACCTTCACCGCTGCCATCCTCCTTCCCACCCCCCCCTCTCTCTCTCTCTCACTCCACCTCCACCACCTCCAACGATGCACGATCTCTCTGCAACAACATGCAGACCCTAGTTTAGAGGCGTTGCCTGATCTGAAAACCCCTTTCACGGCCAGCTGGATCTCAGGTGAGACGTAAACGGACAAGAGAAAATACGGGGATACAGCACGAGAAAAGAAAATAAGGATCGTACAGCAGGTATTCGTGCGTGTCGAACACCTTTCTGGACTTTGAATCATGATGCCTGGCTCTTTCGTACCGTGTGCCAGCATTCTACTCTTTGATCTTCGCAGAGACATCGTTTATCGATGCGCTAGTTATACTTTCTTCCTCCTGTAGTGTAGGAGGTGGTGTACCTTATGTATGTATAATATATGTAGGAACGACTTGAGATGATACGACGTTATGAGTTTTGTTTAAATAGGTCAGGAGAGTTACTACGAGCGCTTGATAATCGCGATAGCTATCAAAGTTTATCGCAGTTATCGGCCAATAATTAACCGAATTATTGCTAGGTCATCAAATTCGGCTATCGTGAGCCCATTAATAGCTCGCCGATTTAGGTCTAGCTGCAAATTTTCTGTTATCTGCGTGATATGGTGTTTCATTCGCTTTCGCACTCTGCTCGTTACGTGTTTTGTTACCCGCGTTATTTCTGTCTTTAATTTTAGTCGTAAATAGGAATAATTGCGCGGAACCAGAGTTCAATGGATAGTTGCGTTATAAGTAATGGAACATTAGTATCAATGAAAGTTACCGAAATATTAAGCAATAGAAAAATAATTCCACCTATTGTTCACTTTGCTAAAAGTATTAGCAAATTAGTTCAAGTACCTAAATCTTAAAGCACAGTCTTCCATAATCCCCAAATACCGTGCTCTAAAAGTTCTTCCAAGTACTATTACGCAATCACCGAAATTGTCAGAGATTCCAGCGAGATTAAAAATTGACGCTGTTCAAAAATAAGTACATTAATCATTGCACGCATATATTCATTGGGATTTCCTACGTGGTCCTGTTTCTTCCACTCTCCCCACTGTCGTCCCGTGAGGAAAAATCACCATGGCGGGACAGCGAGGGCACGAGGAGTAGATTGCAAATGAGAGCTTTCGCGATGGCTACATTTCTTGCCGTGGTTTTTAGTCCCGCATGCAACGCGATGCCAGTCTAACGTCCAGAGATTTCCAAGCTCTGTATGCATTTTTGCTCCTTCTTTTGCGATTCTCTTTCACCCCGCTCGCTCTTTTTTCTCTCCCCGAACGATCGTTCTTCCCGCGAACCATTTCACGTGAATATAATGTCCGTTCGTATTGTAAGGGATTGTCCATAGTCGGGCTATGCGCGTGCAAAGTACCGGAGAGACGGTGCGTGCATTGTCTAGAATCGATCATGCGTCGTGACGCACGTTTACGAAAATTGACGCGTACACACGTACACGTATGAAATGATTGAAGAAACGAACGAACGCGGAGACACGATTTTAAATTACATCGCGGAGACGCGTAGTCGTTATTGTAACGCTTGTTTTCTTTCAGCCGCGGTGGAAATTGATGGATAAAATGAGAATCGAAACGGGGGGGATTAAAACGAGAGAAACTAAAAGTAGACCAAAGGGTATTACAGAAAGCGTTAATGCGAAAGATGAAAGTGACGAAGTTAAAAGTGAAATAGGAGATGGTGTAGAAATTTTAGTCTCACCGTTGTACGAAAGAAAGAATGTACTTTCTTTGAAGCCTTTCAAATCACTTTCCTATAAAGAGGAAAGGTTTGTCTGCGGAAATTTGCATGCGCCAGAAGTACCTCGTTATTTATTTCACCGCTGTTACGTGTATCGTTACATTTTGCTGGTATAATTTATTAACCGTCAGATGAAAGTGTTCGAGCATCCAGTATTCGGATTGAATTAAATTTGTGAAACGTAACAAAATTCTTTACAAAATATACCAACAATTTCTAACCCTTTGCAATCGAGCGGTGGCTGAGAAGCGACATTACATAATTGTCACATTGTAGATAATTAATCAAGACAGAGAGCAGATCTATGGGCCTTCGTAAATTTCTCCACCAGAGTAAAATAGAAAATACGTTGAATATTGAAGTAAAATAGTATACTTTATACGTTAGTTTTAAGAAATATCAAAAAAGATGCGATTTGCAACCTTTCCTACAGCGAAAAGATCTCTGAGTGCAAAGGGTTAAGACACCTGCTTTTTTCAGTTTTCATTCCTCTTAGAATTCTAAAAAACTTTACTTTCTGTCAAATGGTCACTTCCACTATTTTTAAACCAATTATACTCCAAGTTTCAGGTATCAAAATTCCTTAAATTACCGAAACAAAAATATGAACCTTCTCTCCCTAACATTCACCGAAAGTCTTCGACAATTTTCACAAAGTATCAGAGCCTTTCGTGCCGAGAAAATATAATATAAATATTTCACGAGGAATAAAAGTGCTTTGTAACCGAAGTTTAAATAGTAAAACACTTTACTGCGATAATTCAAGTAAAAAGTAAAAGAGTCTCGTGTCTTGGACACATAACTGCGTTCTAAAGCGGGAGCATTAAAAAAACACCGGTAAAGGGTCCACCATTTTAAAGATATCGCGGAGGAAGTATAACGTACGTATAGAAGGAACGATATTTTTAATCGTCTGCATTGATTAAATAGGTATTCGGGTCGCGAGTTTAATCACACCTTGATTTATTCAGTGTGAAATGCTAAGAACTAGTTTTATTTGCAACAGAGTGATACTTGAGGTGATGTCGCCACG
>NW_017100150.1:1542832-1581084 GCF_001263275.1 Habropoda laboriosa
CTCATTGGAGGAGGTTGTTTAGGTGGGACGCAGCTCTTTCCAAGGGAAGGGGATTGTTGCTTAACATTAGAAAACCCCCATTTTTGCGTTTTTCCCAGGGGTTGCCGCGTGACTTTCCACCGCGCACGTGACCTCTCCACGGGGGGTACGGTACGCGCGAGAGGACCGGTACCTCGGTCTGGCGGCCAAGTGTAATTGAACAAGTTTATGACGACAATCCGCCAAACCGAGGGTTCGTCGCGATTTCTTGCGAGGCAACAACAGGAAAGCCTTGACATATCGATTACATCGAAATTGGTCGACCAATGATCACCTTAATCATGAAGGTTACGTGGCTCTCGTTACTAATCAATGTAATGGAGTACGGCGAACATCTGGCATAACAACGACGATGCCCAGACTGCTGTAATTGCTTTGGCTTGTTGCTTATATATATACATATACAGAATATCTGGCTGGAACCAGAGACGCGTTATTATTGTAAACACGAGCATGGCTATCTAGACTACGAAACGAAGAGGGGTTTGGTTTGCAGGTATCCGTTTCACTTCCACTGGTTCTGCTTTGCAGATCTATTGTGCGCCTCGGTGTCTTTGACCATCTGAATAAATAATCGTAGAATTTGCATTTCGTACGTCTGCATCCGAGCCACTTTGATATACCTCGATCGAATGGCAGTTCACCCTACCAAGAATCAATTGTGCAATAAGCAAACAAGCTTGTAGAGGAATCGAATTGCATTTGCTTTCGCAGGTAAGCTGGAGAAAAGTTTGTGCAAGGAAATGCTGAAACAAGAAGACGAAACACGATCTTTCTGTGTTAGGCGTGTTTCGGTGAAATTTGGATAAATGTGACGAGGAAAGTGGTTTGCACAGTTTGGACAGAAAGGAACAGCGGGGATTTAAATTGCTTAACGAAGTGAAATTGCTTGGCAAAGTTGAATGCTCAGAATTTCTATGGATTTGTGCAGTGTAAATTCGAGAAAACAATACCGTCTCTATTTTAGCGTACGTTTGTCACATAGATCTCTCAAATTTCCCTTACAGCTTTGTTTATATCCAACTAAAAACGTTCTAGTGTCTAAAATAAAGTTTCAATACACAAATTGTTTCTTATTAACGAATTGAGTCTACTTGTCACTGAAACTTGTCAGCAGCACCATAAATACCCAATGCCCTCGTCCATCTCCTATTTCAACGTTTAAATTACACATCATTGTACGTAGCACAGTGAA
This sequence comes from Habropoda laboriosa, assembly GCF_001263275.1. Lineage (NCBI taxonomy): Eukaryota > Metazoa > Arthropoda > Insecta > Hymenoptera > Apidae > Habropoda > Habropoda laboriosa. The sequence goes on from NW_017100150.1 coordinate 1,544,067, forward strand.
AATTCGAAAATATTTAAAACTCCTGTCGCAAGTGTAATCGGGACATGTTCCCCAGAAGTTGGCAGGATTATGTTTGTACAACGCTTAGCTATTACAGCGTACAATCTCCTCATAAATATTCCCGAGACGTGATAAACTGGCATGTAAGTTACTGCAATCAAACTTAATCTAGGCAGCCGACATATTCCCCGGGCATTAATTAATCCGCACGCACGCGGTAAGAAAATAAAGAAAGGAGGGAATACTCTCAATAGAGAAACGCACGAAGAAGTATTCTAATCACGCGTGACAGTTCCGAGGAGAGACGCGAAATCCGCGAGCGTGCAAAACTGTGACAAGGTGGAATAATACCGGAAATAAGGAGTAATATCCTAGCGTTTCAGCAACGAACAACGAAAACGATCGTATTTTATTCGACACAATTCAAATGTTCCCGAGTTTTCCACGACACGACATCTTTGCCTACGAGATATATGTATTTCTTGGTTCCGCGAGTATCTGATATCTCCTGTGGGACAAACTGGAGCACCTGCTTGCTCCCAAGATGGCCCTAACACAATACCAGGCTTGTTCCGTTGGAAACTGGCCTTGCTCAAATAGCTCGTAGCACTGCCGCGCCGGTAAACTACGCATAGAAACGGTGAACTCGGATAAATCATGGAACTCTGAAGAGACTGGGAAGCGGCGTTCATTAAAAAATTGATCCGGTTGTTCGCCGTTGAATCGACCAGAAGCAGCAGCAGCAGCAGCTGGCTGCGTGACGAGCGCACGCCATGGGAATTCCATCGAACGGCCGTAATTGAAAACTGATTTGTATTCCGAGCTTTAAGATAATCACACGTTGCAATAAGCATTCACGCGGCAGCTTGTAATTAATTGCCGGGCTCTGCACACGTATCATCTGTAATTGTTTATCTTCGTTACTTTAATTATTAATTATAACGAACAAGCTGTCAGGCAAGTTTCGTTTAATTGGACAGCATCCACGCTCGATATGAAGTTCCTCCGTGTTTCTTGTAAAATTCTCCGCGTGTACGTACATCAATTAACGGTCGGCCGGTATGTAGAAATTTCACGTATCAACGTTGCCAGCGAACACGTATAATACGCCGCGATAAATCGTGCGTATGCACGCGTCTCGAGAGTGTTCGATAAATGGATCGCACGGATCGTTTGTACGATTCGAAGTGAAATTTTTGAAACGTCGCCGTGGTTGTTCGGCGAGCGAGATAAAGATACGAATTTATTTCGTCAGTGTACAATTGGCTTTCGGCCTTCAATGATAATAGGATAATCGATGGAACTGTCACCTCGTACAAGAGGCGTTCCGATAGGCGGGATTCTGGCGTATTTCAGCGAGACAAACCGAAGCCACAGTACGCAGCGTTAAATAATTGCTTGGTATCCGTTCGATTCTCGAGGGTGATTCGAATGGCGGGACTGTCGATGGGCCGGGGCGAGGCTGCTCGAAATGGAAAACCACGAAAAAAATTGAAGCAACAAAGAGACTGAACAGAGTACAGGGAGGGTGAGAGGCGATGAACGGGAAAGAGAGCGACACGAAGGGAACAGGGATGAGATAGAGAGAGATAGAGATAGAGAGAGAGAGAGGCGGGGATATCAGGTTAGAGGAACAGAGAAATCGGTGATAAACGAATCAACGATCGTCAGCCACAGGCTGACCGCCGACCGTGCCCCGACGCTCAGTGCCAACGAGAAATTGAAAATGGAAATGTTTAATTGCCCGAAAACACGATGCCGCTCTCTACCGCGTCGTTTTATATTTCTCGCCACTTCCACGATGCTGCAGCGCGTACCGTTTGTGTGTTTTATTAAAGAGCTCGTTTGTTTATTACCGAGGAAACTGCTTTGTATTTTCGATAGGAACGTATTTTTCCGCATTTATTATTGTAAAGCCGCCGCCTCTTTATTAGTAGCCTCGTTACGGTATTTTAATAATAGTTAAATGGTGCAGTATTATCTATTAAAATACGTATAGTGTCACAAAATATCATCTATGTTGTTGCGGAGGTATTCTAAAGATTAGAAAGTAACGATGAACATCCTTCTGTAGATGTAATTAGAGATTTCTTAAATATCAATAGTATTAATTTCATTTTAACTTCTAGACTATAGTAAATTTGACACCGTCTACTTTCTTTGTTTAAATAATAAAATGCGAGTAGCTTATACACCAAAGTATTTCTATACTTTGCATAAATAATATTTTGGAATAATCTAATATTAATTACCGAAGAATTTCGTTTGCAACTACTTGGCTACTTTAAAATACTTCGTACAATTCTTCTTTCAAATTGTCCTTCAATTATGATTTTCCTTTCTTGTCCTCTGAAACGTAACTGTTTGTTCGGAAAATTAAAAGTCCGCTGCAAATTTCACAAATTTTGAATCTACGGAAGCAATTACATAAAACACCACGGACAAATGTTAAAAGAATCAGCACATCCAAATTGCTCCCTTCCTGTTCACTTTCAAGGAGCCTGGCCATTAATCAAGCATGAAAGTACCTTAAGCATCAGTTGTGCGTTTTATATCGCGTTCCTGTGCTGTCAATTTCTACAAGTTGGATAGAGAATTTATCCGCTCTATCATTCACGGATAATAGACGGGAAACGCTGGCCCGTTGCATCGTGATAAATAGGATTCAAGGGTGGCCGAGGAGAATCAATAGAAGACGTCAGGTAGGATAGAAAGTTCTTCGAGAAATTGCCATAGACACAAGAATGTGACGATGGCTCGGAAGCTCCCTGAGCCAGGGGATAAATACGGAAATCTTATTATTTCCTCTCAGAAAGCAACGGCCGTGAAGAACAACCGCGGAGGCTGTCATCAAAACCCCCCTTGTATTTATCCGTTTGCACCAAAGCGTGCCACGAGTACCACCAGTTCTAGCGAATATCATTCGAGTTAATTAACTGCTGCAGAAAAGCTCGTGTTCACCAGCAATTTAGCCCCGCGTATTTGCATGTAGAAGTCCATATCGCGAACTGCGGGGTCGTTGGAACTTTTTGTATAGGCGAGAAAAGAAATCTGTAGACGGTTAGCCTCGATATCTGCGTCGTTGCTTAGAAGAAATTTACGACAATGCGATCTCAGCTTGAATTTCGCGAATTTCCCTGGGAAAAGTTCAATACCTCTATTTTATCTTGCAGCACGAGTTTGAAAAAGATCAATGTACACTTTGAGTGAAAAACGAATGCTGGATGAACCACAGGCTCGCGAGTTGATCTCGAAGAAAATGTGTATTGCAGACGATTGCTATTGTGAACTATAAAGTAAGACGACGTAGAAATTTTAACGTTCAAAAATGTAATCAATTAACGTTCCCATCTGGAATATTTATTGCGATAAATTCAACTAGAAATCTGACTTCAAGCAAGCATCTGCTTTCAGCTTGACCTATCGTTCAACAATCAGATCTACGCTAAATGCATACCTCTGCTTATTAAAATAAGCACTGACGTATTCTTTAAATTGAACTACTCGTATCTTTAACAACACTCTAAATTCAACAACCTCACACGGTGTATGAACTGACAAAACAATTTGCGCGAGAAACCGCTTTGGGAAGCTCCAAAAAACATGCAAGATTTTTTAACAGAGTGATTTTTAGCGGATTCATTTGAAATTCACACTTAGGTAGCGTTGTTCAGAAGAGGACCAGAAACTCGCGGCATTATGTCCTTTTTTTTTTTATCTAGAAGTTTACATTTGCTAGGAAGCGTGTTTTGAAACTATGTTTGTACAGACACGTTGGGCAATGCATGCACGGGTAGCTGAAACGTAGCTTGAAACATAACATTACTAGGCACCTTTGTCGAGCTTGGCCTGTGAAGCCTCCCGGTGCCTCGTTATCTTTTTATCTGGTACTCGTCCCACCCTTCTTCTGGAAAGAGGGACGAAAGGGAAGAAGGAAGGGAGGAGTCAGGCGAGCGCACATGAGACACCCACATTAATTATTTTTCTTCGTCCTTTTGTTTTTTCCAGCCTCGCGACCCTCACCGTGCCCGCCATTTTGCGAGACGTCACTGACCGCAGATACCTAGCTGAAATGCACGGAAATGTTTCCTTGGATAAATTGCTCGTCTTTATCAAAATGCCCACAAATTCGTGGCTACACTTTTTCTCTCTGATACGTCCTCTTCAATTCGTCCTTGATACATTAACCAACTATTTCCCCATCCTTCAACCTTACTGATTAATGGAACAATTTCAGTGTTAACAATAAAGCAATGCTCGAAGTAAAAGAAATACGGTGCTACGAGTTAAACATCCCATTTAGGTAACAAAAATATAAAGTTTCGATATCCTTCGATGTTTCATTTTTGTCACTCGAACGGTTACACCGAAACGCTTTCCTCAGCGTCGAATCTATATTCGAGACCTCCTAATACTTACAACCACGTTTTATTTTCAACTACGTGTTTCACGGAAGCGTCTCTCGGATATAAACAAATTTCGACGTTACCTGGCAAGGTGTTTCAGACAAAGACAGTTTCGTGTTCGATAGCATCCGTAAGCCTTTCACGCTCAAGAAGCGCATTCTGCAACGTGTCTTCAATTTTGCCTAATAAAATGGAAGCTAGCGCCTTGTTAAACCACCCTTTGGCGCTTGCTAGTAAATTAATGAGCTCACTGCAACACTACACCGTGCAAACCCTTATACCGTCCTAACCACCTCGTGCTTCCCACCCGCCCCTTTACTCCGTTGCCAGTCTACTCGCTCTGCGCTCTCTTCGGTCTACTCTCGAAACCAGCATTAAATCATACATCAGCGCACGATGTGGCGGATGACGGGGTGGTACGGGGGTTGGAGAAGAGTAAAATGGGAAATGCTAGGGCGAAGGGGGGGTGGTGGGTCGCGTATCCTAGTAACCATCACTCGGATGAGAGACCAGACTTTGACAGGGTTTAGAAGAAAGCGTCACCGAATAATCCGGGGGACATTATTGTAATATTAAAGTGTTAGCAGAAACGAAAGACCCGTTGATCCTTGTTGTATCGCTGTTGGTAAACTGATATGATAATTCGCCCAGAGTTATGATTATTTCAGGATTATGCGACATATGGTACGACACACGGTACGGTCGACTGCATAGAGCGATTCGAGGGTGGATGTATGATAATTAATAAGTTCATCGTGAGAGGCAAGTTGGGAATTGATAGCAAGGACATCGCTGATCCTGCGGAATCGATCTGGCATTTTTTTTAATTTTTTGTACGTCCTTTTTTTTTATAATGTGTAATTAATGCAGGATTTATTTTGTTTGTGGTAGATTTGCTTTCAACATGGTCCATACGTAGTTCTAATAGAAATTGAGGAGCTTGTTAATATGAATAGAATTTTTTATAAAGAGAGATTTATACAAGGAGTTATAAATTTATAAGAACGATACAGAATTTATTTGTTTGGTAATATGAGGGATTTTAGGAACAGTTTATCCAAAAATTCAGTTTGATAATTATTTTACTGTGAATCCCTATTTCACTGTGAATTAATGTTTTTAATTAACGAGAAAGGAGAATTGTTTCTAATCTCATAGGATAGACTAACTAGAGACAAATCCTTTGGAGAATGAAAGGAATGAAATTCCATGCCTTTAAATTTAATTTATAATTTCAATATACGATTTAGAGTGTTACGTATGTTTAATGTGTTACATTCAAATTTAGAATTGTAGTAATTATAGTCTAAATTTTTTCTTTCAGCATCTCACTCTTCTTCACAAGTAAACGTAAAAATTAACTTGGTCCTATAAAAGGAAGCGTTAATTTTCAAACCCAATTTACAGTTCCCCTTTTTCACACTTATAATTTATTCCAATGACAATAACTGTTGCCACCGAGAAACGGTATCGAAATTTCCATGCCATATTTTATTCAATTCTCGTGTAAAATATTAAACAGCATTAACATGCATCAAAAATTTAAATCGAATTTTACAACCAGAATACCGAGAGCACGTTACAACGAAAATTTATATGCGAGCAATTTAAAGGTAAAAAAAAGTGTTCGGCTGTCGTTTTTATTTAAAGCTGCTACATTTGTCATTTTTAATTTTGAAGATTCTTCCGAAGAATATGTATCACGGACAATGCGTTCAAATTTATCGCGAAAGCAATATTTATTGCTACGCGTGCTTGCACACGTTCAATATTCATAAAATTTCTTACGTACGTAAACAGCTATGCGTAATACTCAATGGAAAAAACATTCCATTTCTAGGTGAAATTTTAAATGTACGTGAAAAATTAAAATTTTACATTGCACTCACTTTTCGTTGAATACATGCATTACTTGATAATCAAAGCAGCATCGGTGCCTTTTGCAAAAACAGTATTTTAAGATAGAGTGTTAAGAGCTAATTAAATCAGACAAGTTACTATAAAACATACTGCAAAAGATTGCATAAATAATTTCTACAACGAGGTTGAAGTAAAACGAAGCTTATTTAAATTTCGTATTTTTTACTAACATCTTAAGAACTCTTTTCGCGGCAATAATTTTCTTTCAGACCAGAGAGACCACTTAGATACGAGCAATAATTTAACCGAAAATCCCATTGTGCCTGCATTATCCTTCGCCGTATGTGTAAATGTACATTACGCATTGCTTATTGGGATTCAGTTTAAGTCGTTTCACGGCTGCCTCGTGTAGATTAAGTCTTAAACATGCGGAATCTAGCCGAAAGCATGTAGAGAGGAAAAAGGGTTAACGCGCTGCCCGGAAGAAGGTCCAAGTGTGGTCAGCTCGTGTAATCCCCCTTTAAAACCGACAAGAATTAACTTTAGCACATCGCAAATTCGCACCGCATTTTGCGGCTATTATGAATTTAAGCACTCTCCGTTCTGCGAGGTGTAAAGGATTCTGGAATGAACTCGTATGGTCAAGGACAAAAATGGCCTAGCAAGATGGCGATACGAGACTTTACTAAAAAAAGGAAAAATAAAATAACAGAAGACGAACAAACGCACGAAAGAAGTGACAACATTAAAAGGGAGATGAAAACATTCAACTGTACTGAATTATTTTTATAAATGAACTTTCATTGACATATTGCTTACATCTTCTTCTTACATTGTTTTAGTTTCATCGATAAATGTTACGTGTTTAAGATACTTCGCGAATTTATCTCATTTTGGTACCATATTTTTAAGCTTTCCATTTTTTAATATACATTTTAATTATTTAAATAGTTATACAAATTAATTGTACACAAATTTTTCACTGCCAACTGTTATAGAAATTATTATACACATAGTGCCTTCAAAATATTGCATTTATAATTCTTTGTTAATCGTTACATGTACAATACTTTTTAACGATTCAATAAAGATGATATTTTCAATCGATCTATTTTGGTTAATTTTTTTAGTAAAATTGTACCTTATTCCCCGCAACACTTTCAAAGCAATAAATCTTGAAGTTTTAAAAAATTAAGACAACAATTAAAGAGACGCATACTTGATAGCAACGTATCAATGCGTCGTTTATGTCTTGTATATTGATTACGAAACTAATGTAACAGCGAATCTTGAGGAACCGAGAATATCGAGTAATACGAAGAATATGCAATATTTCCGAGTTTATTAGCAGAGACGAAAAGGGCAATGAAGTTATAATATGGTTGCCCATGAATCTGAACAGGCGAGAATAGGGATTGCTGGCTCTGCTCTCTTCTATCTACAGAACGGAACTGGCCTTCTAAACTCGTTAGTGCACCCATCTTTCGTGCCGCAAACGAGCGAGGTTCGTCGATTTCATTACCAAAATGCTCCGTTCGGAAGTAATCAATTATTTCGCGTCAACGTCTATGGTCTAAGTCTAGACAGTAGTTGCATTCTATAGACACGGGTCTCTCTACTTTATCACGTTTTCAATACATCAGTCGTGTAAGTATTTTACGAAGTTTTAATTAATTGGTGTTGCAAAATTATGTTAATTAACATTTATGGAATTCTTTAGTACTCAGGTGACTTCGTAACAGCTTCCCAAATTAACAGTGGTGTTTTCTTCAATGGTTATAACTGAATTTAAATTACGAAATGAGGAAGTGTTTGAAGGAAATTGCAATTTATATGTGGGGTGCAATGGTGTCGATATTCTTCAAATTCACCTTTTATTTACTTTCCTTTCTTTCGAGTTCGTGAAAGCAACAAACTCTATTAAAATTCAAATTTAATTTTCCTTAAGAAATTTAATAAAAACTCACGTTCTAAGTAACTCAACGTTAACAGTAGAATTTCATCAACCCTTTATTTGCATAAATATTTTTTTATAGCCATGTGGAGTACGGTTGCTCAAAATTGACATATTTGCTATTAACCTTGCATATTTATATATACCTGAAGTTATATTTGTATGCACCTTTAAATATATTAACTTCGTTAAATATTGTAATTATACATATCAGGTACACTTAAATATTTTTCAATATTTCTCTATTTTTCTACGATTGTTGTTATAATTATATTATTTATTTAACGTATTCTATTCAACTGACCGTGACAAGTATTCCTCAATACGAGAACGAGACAGTAGACACTCTATGCTCGTAGGCCTTCCGGTATGTCGCTCTACCGAGTTCTCGACGCTTTCGTGACTCGCATGCGAGTCACTAATTATCGTCGAGATTATATCATCCCCCCGTGAACGCGGTATACCATATTGACCGTTGGTTGCTTATTAGTGTCGTTCCTTCATCATCGACCATGCACGTTGCACGTTTCGAAGGAATATGCTAGTGTAAATGCAAAACTGCTGTGAAAATTTCGGCTTTCGCATTGTTTTTACACACTTACTAAATTTAAATAGCTGTAGATTCGAATCGAAGCCATCTCAGCCTATAATTTACCTAATTCCTAAAATATGCTTTTACATTAGCATATAATTTACTTAATCCCTCAAATGCTCAAGATTTATTACTTAATAAGAAACCTTGTTTTGTAGTATTCAGGAATTTTGAACGAATTCTAGGCTAATTAAAGGGCGCAGGTGATAAGAATGCATGTGAAGAATTTATAGTCACTTTGCTTAAATTTGAATTTCGTTCATATGACTGAATAAGGAATTTAAAGAATATTCTTGTATTTTGTTAAAGAAAAAAAACGAAATGCACGTATATTCAGAATTAAACGACCATAAAAATATGCAATCGTTTGATGCATGAAACAATAATTTCCTGGATTAGACTACAATCTTATTAAACTATGAATTATGAATTATGGGGTGCTATGATTGCAAGAACGATTTCGGTATTGTATTGTTACCATCGCAATGCGTAAATAATACTATACTGGTTTAAAAATTAAAATTTTCTAAATTCCAAAGGATACCTAATTAGTGTGTCAGTTACCAATAAGAATTTTTTAAATAGGGTAATATTCACACTGAATGCGTACCGTCGAAACAGTCAGTACACACACCTACTCTTAAAATATACAGCTATCTACAAGTGGTTTCCCGTACAAAACAAAACTGTATAAACAACAAAAATCAAACTTTGCCGATATTCCTACTCGTTCAGAATCGTTATCGTTACCTGGTGCACCGAAGCAAATTCACTTAAACGAAATTCACCTCGCGGCTCTCCCGTAGCCTTTCTCAAAACTATTTCCAACAGTAACCGAGAACAACAGCAGTATCTTCGGTTTAGCATCCATGTCTCACAAACAGCGCAATGTTTCGACCGCGGTTTCCCGACGTGACACAGCATCGCAGGCGCGTTCGCATTAAATTTAATTATTCCGGAGACGATCACACGCGGTAATTCGCGACGCGTATCTCATTCATCCACAGTCCGCCATCCTGGATTTGCCGTTTTCCTCTTGAATCAGCATCGGTGGTACCTGTCGCGGCGGATTTTACGGCTTCCAACTTGAGAAACGTACACTCGATTTCCGCACGCCTATCTCGCACGACAATCGCGTCAATTAATTAAGGAAAATCACGTTTTTGCTTAAACGAATCGGCCAGGTCGACCGTATTCTACGTGCTCGTACCGATTGGAAACTTGGAGAGATTCGTTGGTTCGAGAGCGCAACTCTACCTACCCCGATGATGCCCGGTTGCTATAGCCCCGGTGGTGTGCGGCTCCAAACGTGTTCAGCCTCGCCGCGAATTACCGGATATCTTAATGAGTGCCGTAATTAATACGGACGCAGATTGGAGGGATGTTGTGGAGGTAGGGGTGGAGGGGTGAGATAGCGCTTAACCGGAACGTACGGGCTTTGTCACGGACGTGTACAAGATAACCGTATATCTGCTGTGAAATGCAAACCGAGCCGACGACCACCGTGGACACCCTGCTGTGCTATCCCAGAATGGGATTGCGGTAGATTGCCGCCGACGAACCGCTCGTCTACGTACGCCCCTTTCTGTACACCGATACTCCACCGGCTACGTTCTACCACGCCGGTGAATGACGCTGCGCACGTGCACCGCGGAGAAACGGCAATTACCCACCTCGTGATTAGAACGTTAAGAAGTTCGAAGTTTCAGGGACGTGAATTGGTCGAACTGGGAGGGATGCACCGGTTCAAGGGAACGGCAAAGGAAATGTGTTTACATGAGAGCTGAAATATTTGTGTTGCCGCAAGTTTAACGTATTACGCGGCGATCGTGGGCGAGAAATCGGTGTTGTAGGTGGATTGAACGCAATGTGAACCTGTTTCGTTGTTTTTGGTGTATTCTTCAAGGCTGGAGATTGTATTAGGCGCAGAAGATGATGATTTGGCAGGTTTATATCTCTAATGATAGAATGTGTACGGGTGTATGGTTTTGCAAAGAGAATTTTACAGAGTCACCAATGCAAAGTTGCAACGAGTGTTTCGAAAAGGATGTCTAACCGCGTGAAACTCTAGCTATGTATAATATGTAGTTCGCAGGGACACTTTTAAGTTCGGTTGTTCGTTGTGTACTCACTTGAATTCGATGCCACTGCTTCTTGTATGCAGCGGCAATTAGTTCACACGAACGAATATGCTAATTATGTAAACTAATTCCAAATTCGCGTATAATCGAAGCCGCGTTGTTCGAGAGAGCACTGTATTTCCTACAAGACTATGTCGCGAGGTATAAGCGTCGTTCGTCGAGGCACTCGTCCGGGAGCCTTGTAAACACTGACTGAGGACGTATCGTCCTGCCCGATTTCTGCTCGCTGTTTACGCTCGCGACTGAGTTCGTCGAGGCACTCGTCCGGGAGCCTCGTAAACACTGACTGAGGACGTATCGTCCTGCCCGATTTCTGCTCGCTGTTTACGCTCGCGACTGTTCTGGGAAATATTCTAGGCGTGAGTCACCCTCACGTGGTCTTCATTTCTTGCCTTATAACATCGCGTGAGACTCGGGATATTTCTTGCAGGCCAAACATAAGAAACACCAGTCAGGGTCGTTGTATGTACATCGAGCCAAACATAAAGCTAGGAGACCTTTGGAGAGTGAAACTATCGCGAGTTGCTCTCGAGAGTATTTCTCGCGAGTGGACCCTGCGTCTGAGAGCGACTGTCTGAGAGTTGATGCGTTGCTCTCGAATAGAAATTTAAACGAATTCACATTCGCTTTTTCTCACCTTTCTTACTCGCCACGATACAGAAATTTTTCTTTGAAGAAAGTGAAACTATTCAATATTAAAGATTGAAATTCTAATATTTGAATTCAGCTGATCAAAGTCAAACTATTCCAAATTAAATATTCGATCGCCTATTTTTCACGGAAAAACTCATTAAATCATCCGGTCAATTAATGACGAACACAAATCAGCGTAGTGTGCATTTTCAGCGTATTATATCATATGTGCACACTTGCGCAAAATACGAAAGGAAAATGAAAGAAAAAAGGGAAGTTAAGTAAAACATCGATCGTGAAATTAATTCAGTTTGTTAACGTGAATTCTTAAAGGTACAGACCGCTTAAACAGCTGAACATTGGTAGATCGTTGCAACGCGAGACACGAGTATAGTTTCTCATCGTTTATTTTCCTTGGTAATCACTTTCATCAAAAATGCGGCGAGTTGGAGTGCGAAAGTTTTATCTTGCTCCTAACACGAGGCAATCCTGCCGATTCTCATTACCTTCCAAAGCTGAGCATCTAATAAATATTAACAAGAACCACGACGAAATGGTAATCCGCAGAAGTTTTTCTTTGTGGATAGACTGCCAAGGAGATGTAAAATGGTGGGCAACACGGGCTAGGGATTGGTAAGGAAAAGGGTAGGAGCGCGGCGAGGAGTAGTTGAGCAAAGTGAAGAAGGCCGTCGAGATAATTCAGACAAGGTGGGAAGAGGGGAACACAATGAAAATTTGACAATGTAAATTATCCTGTTATTCTTCTTCTTTTATTATCTTGCTTCCGTCTTCTCGGTACCTATCCGCGAAACTTGCCGCTGGGAACTTTTGAAACGCTATTCCGTACCGGCTGAGTGAAAAGGAAGCTGTTGCCAGTGGTTGTAATATCTCTCGCACACGCCGAGAGAAAAATTCTTGCAATTAACACGTTACCGAGATAGCAACAACTTTCTAATGCATTTATTTTCAACGTTTATTCGTGAAATGTATTTACTACATATTTAGTACACTTAGGGGTGGTTTTCTTGCAGTCAGCTCAGTTAGATACAACCTGCAGATAAATTTTCCCAACTTTATGCAGTTAAAAATTACTACTTTTTACAATATTTGAAGAATAATTTGAGTTGGAACATTTTTCTCATTCATTTCTAAGATGAATGAATTTCAGTGACGTTACATATTTAAAAAATATATAATTAAATTCGCGAGAACCTTGATCTTTCTACGATCTTTCTACTTCAATCCACTTAAGAGAATAAAAATGAATTTAATGTAACTTGAATGTGAATTCAAGTATTCTTAAATAATAAATAGAGGGAAGAGAAACAGCAGACACATTAATTTCACTTTTGACGTGCATATATGAACAGCTTCAATTAATTTGACTACCTAAACACCATTAAAAGAAGAAGAATACATTTACTGAAATTATCCTCTATTTCTACAACAGTTCAATTTCACCTTGCTTAATTTCAGCATCCCCTTGCATCCCCCAAAATGTCTCCTCTTGCCTACACAAGTAACACGTTCAACCTTACAAAAAGACAACTGGCATGTAACGATTAAATCGAACTTTATCCCGATCGATAATCCTTATCTTAACTCCCACCTACTACTCGAATCCACGGAACGTTTCTAACGACCCGAGAATGCCCGGCATTCATATTCAATGCAGCTCAAGTGCCTCGCCTCACCGTATCGTTTTCACTTGAACGGGCATAAAGCGCGATATTAATTTCGCGCGAGCCTCTTCTTTTCCCACCACCTTTCGCTGCATTTCTCCCCGGAATGGAAGAACAATCACAATCCACGGAATCTCTTCAAGTTTTTACGATCTGGCTCCGCCACTTCCCCACTCGACGTCGCCATTTCTATCTTCCTGTATTCGTTATCTTCTCGTAGCTTCTCGGTTGGTCGTCGCTCAGGTGAATGGGAATTTCGTTGATGGAATCGCAGAAAAATTCAACTTTTCGTTTAATCTGTTCATTGTGACTCTTACAGATCTGACAAGCCCGCTCATCGAATACCGTTTCAACTCCTCCCCCTACAGTGTTAGACTCTCGAAAATCGGTGCTTTCGATACGCGGTAGAGGTTGCAAGGGAAAGGACATGCCTGAGCTGAACGGAGCAATAGAGGGCAGGGCTATTCTAAGGGCTTGAGATTACAAGCTATTGTTCCCGTGGCACCCTTTGTCTCAAATCTACCCTTCTACGACCAAACCTCCACCACCTTTTTCACCCTATCCGTTCATCTCGTCTTTCTTTGTGTTTTTAATTCGCAACTTTGTAACAGGTACCTTCCCTCCCTCTCTCACTCTCTCTTGGTCCAAAAATCTCGTCTCTGCTCGTCCTCTTTCTCTCGTTTTGCTCTCCCCCAGCTCACGGTTTTCACTGGCCGAACGACCCCTGATCCAATCCATGGTGTCCACATCGTCAACCTTCGTCAACGATTATTTCTCGGAGGAAATCTAGCCCTCGGTGGTCGAGAAATCGTTTTGCACTTATCCGTTCGCTGGAATAACGTTCATCTGGCAGTTTACGGTCGCCGCGAATGTTCCAATGTAATTTTAAAGCGATTCTGGATACGGTTGTGTGGAACGTTATGAGTTTATTATTCGGATCGTTGCGCCGGGGGATTGTTAAATGAAGTTAAACGTAAAGTTTCCACGTAATGAAAATCATTTCTTATTTTCTCTTGAATTGTTTTACAGAAATCGCGGTAACGGTTTAACTGTGGAACTATTGGATCAAAATTATGTTTAAATACGTTTGTTTATATTTTAACATTACCGCATGGAATTTTCATTTATTTTCTGAACGGTGAATTGACGAACGATTTTATTGATTAATCTTACATTTGTCTTGTGCTAAAGGTCATTAGTTTGGTAAATGTAACTCGTAGTTTAAATTTACGTTTTAGTGTTAAATACTATTCAACTAAAGATTGGGTTATTTCTCTTTATACTGAAATAAATAATTTCGTTCAGAACTTAGTAAATCATCATATCTACCTGTTATATGTGTGTATTATCAGATTTCGTTGCTGCAGGGATCTTGAATCTATCTGAAACCGTATAATCTTCAGACAAAAATACGAACCCTTTCATTTTGAATTAAGTACGTAGTATGTCCTCAATACCTTCTTTAAATTTTTATCATTCTTTAGCACAGTGCTTACTATTCCCCAATAAACCTAGCACTAAATAATTTTCTAAGCAGCAATAAATAAAAATTATTTTTGTTACAATTCTTTTCACAACAAATAGAATAAATGTTCTCAAAAAGAAAATACAAGACAAAATGTCCCTCGAACTTAATTAAACGTCAAACGCACCTGTAATTCCACAACACGCTTAAAATCCTCACGAGGAAACGGGTAATTTTTTCCTTCCCTCGACAAGAAGTCCGTCTTAGGGAAGCTAGGCTAGCAAAGGAAAAGAACGGGTAACAGACAGCGCGTGGGCACAATATTGCGAAATCCGGTGCATAATTATAAGGCCGTAATACCGGAGGAACGAGTTTACACGGTAGACGAGATTTCTGTAGTTCGCTAAAGAACGGTGAAAACCCATTATAGATAACGAGAGGCAGAAAGAGACAAAGTCGAGTGGTAGGGGTGCACGAAGTGAGATCGAGGTGCCGGTATACGAAAGGGCCCGATACGCCTACTCCAAGGATTTGCGAAACGATTCCCCGCTACGACTTTGAAGTCGTTCGCCGCTAAGAGGAAGAAAGAGAGAGAGAGAGAGAGAGAGAGAGAGAGAGAGAGAGAGAGAGAGAGAGAGAGAGATAGCTAGCAGCTTCGTAGTCGTCGCTTGCATCTCCCTGGCCATCGCCGCCAGTAAAATGACGTCTCCGAAGGAGGAAAGTAGAGTGGATATCCGGCATGCTCCATGCAATTGGAAACTTTTAGTAAATGTAAACCGTTTCGTGCTCGAGTAGATACAATCCGGTGCTAACCCAGTATCCGCTACGCTCCACTCCCTTTAACCCCCGCTTTTGGATCTCTCTTTTCTTCCCTCTTTCTTACCTATCCACACAACACAGAACGACACCCAGCCCACCTGTACGTATACGTTTCACACAAGTTGGCTAACCGGATTAGAGCTTGCGTTGTTCCTTCATCGATCTATTTCCCCATCGGTTCGTCGACACGCCAGAAGGATCGCGGATACGGAGGAACGAGTCTGAAAGGGAAAATGTAAAGTACGGCGGTGGAGAGGCGGGCAGAAATTCGTAAACGAGGGAAAAGAGCGGGAAAGGAGAGAAAGAGGAAGAACGGGGGCTCGGCTTGGCTCGGTGCAATTCGCCTCGCCGCTTTCCCTGGCCTCAGCCCCGATAGTCCGATTAAAACCGACTCTAAAATCCCGTCCCACCATACCGAACCTATTGCGCCACTGCTATTCCGTTTTATTGTTCGAGCGGCCATATGCATAGTAATAACTATGTCTGCCCCTATGATACCGAGTTGCTCCAGCGTTTTGCCACGTTTCAACATTGTGCATACACACCGACGTTCCTGACTCTATACAACCGTCGAATTTCCGTGCGTCTTCAACGGCGTCACGGTTTCACTAGATCACACTTTTTTTTTTTAGGATTCCTTCTCTTTCACGATCTTTCCTCTGTCGTCTACTAATTTACTAGAGCTTTCTAAGCTACGTGGAGTTATCAAATTTCTATCCATGCTATGGCTCATTTCGACGCTTCCATCTTCAGCTAATTTTCAGGAACACCCCGAAGCTCTGAAACTCGTCAAAAACTCCAAATTCCAATTACGTCGTAATATTTCACACTTCACGTTGCCAACGTGTTCCCTTAAAAGTACATTCCGCGTTAAAACACGTCTCCTCTCGCGCAACGCACGATTGAACCAGCAACAACCGAGTCAATTATCTTCGAATTCTCCAGACGTGCATAAAGCTTAGGGACTAGCTGGAGAAATCCGGCAGGAAATGGCGCATTCGTCGCTATAAGCCGAAGTGGCTGCGGAATCGTCTCGGTGCCTCGTACAGCCTACTACCAACGACGTAGCGAAGAAGCGAGATTGAAAGTGATTAAGACCGGGTGGTGGGCGGGCGGAACTACTGTGCGTGCATGCAAACGCAGCATAGTAGGTCACAGTGATGTTAAAGGGTTATCAGATAGTCGTAGCATAAAGCGTTTCGGCGGGAAAGGGTGGCGAAGGGGTGAGGTGAGCTGCGTCGTATTGGCATACCGATGCTTACAGAAGGGCTTGTGAACACGTGTAGACCCGTGGTGCATGTTGCTAGCTTTCTGACAGTTTGGCATGTTGCCTTCCACTACTACCATTGCCCGCCGCCAACCACTGCCGCCACTGACGCCGCCATCGGCAGCATCAGCGACGCTACGTATCGTCATGTTGCCGTCGTGTCGACACCGTCGACACGTGGCACGTTACCACGCTTCCGCGTGTATGCACACGCACGTGTTTAATGCCACGGTAAATCGGTCAAGCTGTGACACAGAGCTGGTCCTCGACAAACGTTGTACCGCGCCCGCCTGTAAATACCTGAGCGCATAAAAAGCCCCGCTACGCTCGGAGAGCCGGAAAACCGCGCTCTTGTTGCCACCGTCACGCGGTGTTTTCTCCCAGGATTCGGCTATTTTATGGGACGCTGCACGGATATCGTCGACCACCCGGGGAGGAGTTCGATCGGTGCTCGATTGTTGTGTAAATGTGGACCGGTGTTAGGTAGCTTGAATTCGATTTTTCGACCGGTACGGGATTGTCACCGCTGTTTGATGCGTTGCAACGCGCTAGGGTGCGATTAATAAAAATCGTTTCGATACTTGGTTCGTGATTAGAGTAATTAGACTTGTACTTTGCTGGAAAAGTGAAAAGCTTTCCGATGGATTTTGAGGAAACGAAAGATGTTTACTTGTGGAGAAATAATTTTCTGTCTCTGTGGTTGACGAGATGATAAGTGTTAATCCGATAAGAGAAAACGATACGAAGAAGTATAGAAAGAAAATGTGACGATTTCATTGTCAACTTAACGTCCTCTTCTCGGGAGAATCACATCGACAACGAAAGGAAAACGAACGAAGATCGATAGTACAATCTTCTAATACACGATTGTGCCAATTCTGACTGATTATCTGACGCGAAATGAAATTGCACGCGAGCCAGACCGGTGAATATTTTCACGCGGCGACGCGACGTTCAGCAGAACGGAATCCAGTGATCCGGGCTAAGAATTCTCGTACGTGACATCAGACTTAAACGGTCGCCGTAGGAAGGAGCCGACGGTATCCCAGATTCGAATGTCGCGATACTGTCCATAGAGGGTTCCTATGGGAAAATTATCCTCTGCGTTGCACCAACCTCGATATCGCGAACCGCATGATATCTCCATAGCACCGGATCGCTACGACGATTTCGCCTATTTGCAATAACAGTTCGCTTTCCGAAGAATGAAAGCGCGACGTGTCGTCGGTCGCTAAGTGGAATGGGAAAGGTGGCATTCACCGGCGAGACGTGCTTCGCGGCTGGGATAACCTTTATTTCACGCCGCGTAACATCTGTTTAAAAATGTAGAAGCAGAATGGTTTACGCATTTCGAACATTGGTCCTAGCGAAAAATAATACACGATCTCTTGCAATGTTCAAACAAGATTTTTGGATCATTACTAGTTAAAGAAAGATTAATAGAGGATTGTAGAATATTTCGTTCATAGAGTGAATTATGTGATAACAGTTCGAAAGTAATTAACTTGAGCCGAAAAACATTTTATTTAATAATTGTGAAAATATGTTATACATTTACATTGCATTTCATGAAAACCTATTTTCAATTGTGTGAGATTTATCATAACATACTTAAGTCACAAATAATAATTCACTGAAAAAATGTCTTTTTATATTTTCATATTATATTGCACAAGGTGCATTTGAATATTACCCAGACAAGCTGCTGAATACCAAACTACTACAAAGCAATGGACCAACCTAACGTAGGATAAAATTTCACCATCACGAACGAATTATAGTCATCCAGTCACGCATTCATCTGGCTCATGTTCATCACCCTCCTCCTTTTTCCTGCTTTTCCAACATCCCTCTAGTTCGCAGACATTTCCAACTTTCACTTTTCTTCTTCCACAGAGTTCTCCAACATCCAATCATCCCTTCCTGACTTCTGACTCTTACTCTCAATCCGAAGCTATGTATAATATTTCACACCACAGTAACATCGCACAAATAAAACTTCATACCTGTAAAAATACAGCGAATCAAGTCAACAATTCTCAAAACATCGCTACACCATCGAAAAGCAAAATTAACCCTCAAGTCGTTAATATCGATATCGAAGCAATTCGTCGCGAAATACCAATTACTGTACACGCCGTAAAGTCACAAGTTTGGAAAAGTTGAAGGTGAAATATCCCCCGGACAATGTTTGCATAAATCGTGCAATTAGACGATATAATCGCGTTTAAAGTAGCTATATTCGAATGGAAGCTACGGGGACATTTATTCAGCGGAGCACTACGCTTAATTTGTCGGCGAAGAAGAAACAGGCTAATTGGATTACACCGTTGCGCCGGAGCAGCGTTTTTACAACATCGGCCAGTATGAAGAATGCAAAAGGGAATGATGTACGTAGCTACGTCGGTAGAAGTAAAAACGAGGGTGAAAAAGTACGGGAGAGAGAGGACGAGGAGTAAATCCAGCGTAGCGTGGCACCACCGACATCCTAGGAACTACATGGGCCGTGGTGGTCAACGTACCATAACATTATATCTATCCCCGTGTAGCCTATACCTACTATTTCTTTTGGACATATGACTGAAAGCCACCCTTTAGGTATCACCAGCAGCGCAGGACAATGTGCTCGACTTAGCCTGATCTTATTTTCCTCCCCGAGACACAACGGTAATTTCATATATGAGAAATCGTATTTCCGAAGTCTCCCGTGGTCGTGTGATTTCTCGGCGTCTGCCTCGATTATTTTTCCCTTGTAATGAAAAAACGTTGCTTACCCTTGGAATTATTTTCGCAGAGTGCGAACGCCATTTTATGAGTGATCATTCTTTTTTTTTTTGTGGAAAAAGGTGAATGAAAATTTAATTAGAAGCTACGAGAATTACTGTATTTTACGTTAATGCAAGGTGCAGAGAAGTTTTAATGGAAAAATCTGCATTGTGTGAATTGCTGAATATAAATAAATATGTAAAAATATAAATTGTAGAATATATGATTTATATATTTATTTTTAGACAGTGTACTTAAAATACATCTCCTTAGTTACTCTACTTTCAGAGTTTTTGCTATTTATGAACAATTAAAGAAATATGATTGCGTTTTTTAATCAAATAAAATTGTTCATTTATCTGAAAGTGTGTAAATGGTATGAAACACGTTTAACTAGAATATCCCTTTAACAACGGAGAACATTAACTTACTCGTTTCTGCTTTATAAATTAACGTCGGTTGTTTCTACTAGAAAATGGGCAAAAATTAAAATAAGAGCGGCAAGTAGCTGTAAGCTCCGCCCTGTCTCCAGCTCTGTTCCCAACAATTGTACTTACGTTCCTCGTTTTTCCTATCCTCCGTTGTGCCTTGAACGCAACGATTATACAGACGTTTCGTTTCGACAAAACAAGGTATTTTTGTTCGAAGGGTAGAACGACACAGGCAAGTAAAGGGGAGTGAGGCAAAAGTACCTGAGAAAGTGGGAGATTTGCGTAGTTGGAGAGCGAGAAAGAGAGCGGGAGAGCTTATCAAGAGCTTTAAGTTCTGCTCACAGAAGTAGTGGAACAGAGGAGCGTGGTCTCCGGCTTAATCCTGTATTGTAAACTAGGCAGCATACAACAGCAAGTTTTCTACCTTGTGCCACTCTCCTTCTATACTTGTTATTTCCTTTCTTTCCCTTCCAGAAGGGTGAAAGACAGCATGGGTTAATCTGTCCTCTGGGAATAACTCGAAACATGGAACAAAAGCTTCCCTTCTTTTACCTCTTCTCTCTTCCTTTTCATCCTTTGCACATAATCTTAACCCTTTGCGCAATCAACGATGCGTCTTTTTTTTCTGTTTCGTCAGGCACTTTATTCGCTCCGTGTAAGTGTTTAAGTATCATGTGTCGCTTAAGTATCGTCAAAGCTGTGGAAAATATAGAAACGCGAGGTGTGCGTTAAAGGGAAACGAGCAATGTCCTTTAAGACACTGTGATGAAAACGATATCGTTAAATATTTAACGGTAAGGCATTTAAAAATATTCTCTTACAGGAAATTAGCGTTTAGCATCAATCGCTTAATAGAGAATTAAAGGATATTAGATATTTTATTTAAATAAAAATGTGGAAAAGAAAGTTTAACTTTTCACAAGTTGAAGCAAGTGATTTTCAAAAATTGTTGCTTTTTTAATTTTCGAAATTATAAAATATACAGTGTGGGGATAGACTTATCGCGTAATCAGGCGAGTGAAGAAGGATTTCTTGTGAGAAATACTCTTTTCGCGAGGCTTTCTTTTCGAGAAAAGCTTAGGGGAAGATATTACAGAAAATATAAACGAAAATTCCAAAAATCCTACAGAAATCTTGTGCAAATTCTATCACACATTTATAATATTTTTCACTGTAACTTCTAATCTCGTTTAAAATTTCTAGATTAGAATCTTAACGAAACTGAATTTCCCTGATACACAAAAACTTCCTAAACCCAAAGTGACTCGTACATAATCCGTCAAACGCGGTGAAAAAGCTTCTAACATCGCGCTAATGATGTGCCGTACGAAACTTAAAATTGTAAAAGTTAATTTAGCAAGGGATAAGAGAGTTGCCCGCGTCTTTTTTTTTCTTTTTTCTTCTTTCTACATCGACCATTAAATTCTGGCGTTTATGCTAAATCATGTCCGCGACTTTGTATTCCAGTCACGTGTCGCGTTCTACGTAGTTCGACGTAAAGCTAGCCGTATATATTCGTTTCGCGCGACGCAACCGCACGTGAATCTTTTCAATTCGGTGCAGTACATATAAATTACGAGGTGAAGTCTCTCTCTCGTCCTCTTATACTTTAGGCGTATTCTCCGCGATCTCAGTTAAATGGCCCGTCTTGTAAAGAGTTCACTTGTGACACGTTAAACGTACGCCTGTTGGAGATTTCTTGCTTATCGTGCAATAAATGTATACAACTGGAAAAAAGGGCGACTTACCTCTACGTACAGTCGCGACAGAAGAAGATGAGGGGCCAGGTAGCTAGCCCGCCATTGTGCCGTCGTTACTTTCATACATTTATTTATGAACCGCTATGAATAAATGGATGCTGGCCTGCCTCTCGCGCTCGGTGTTTCAGAAAGCTGATCTCGTGTTGTTCTTACATGGACGTACCGAATATAATGGTTGTTCGGGGAGTACCTTGTCAAATCGATTAACTCATTTCTCGGTGTCTACCTCTGTTCCAACCGTATTTCGGACAGAACTCTCCTAAAGCGCAGACGTAAGAATTTTTGGAAGGACTGGTCGAAATGAGGAAACTTCCGCCGAGAAAATTATTTATTTATGCACGATTTAACGAGAACTTTCATCCCGGAAGGATCGTTTTCTTCGGCGAGATATACCCTTTTATTGAATAATAAAAATTTTCTGAAGTGTTTCTTCTTGGAGAGGAAACGAAACGAAGTGTATTGAAGAAAACTGTGCCTGAAGTTTTTGGAAGAATGAAATTCTACGTATTTTTGAGTAACGATAGTTCCCGTAATTATTTTATAAACTCGTGCTGAAAAATTCGAAATTTTGCACAACAGTAACTCTAATTACGCAAAATTAGCTATAGAATGTTCCTTCATATTCTCTGCGATCATTCGTCGAAACTTTGAGTCCCAAAATAGAAAATTTCAATTCTCTTCTAATTTCATTTTTCATAATATCTCAACACCTTGTCTAACTAAAAAAACAACATTAAGAAGTAACTGAAACTAAACGAACAATACAGATCCAATTAAAAAATCTCAAGCAACTCAATATCAACAATGACCGAATTAAAGAAGCGAAAGATACTTGTCGCGCGCAGCAACCCCAATTAGGCAACCGTACTCCCTAAAAGTCTTCACAGTTCAAAGATTCGCAGCACGTGAAAGGTAAATTGGCAAGCGTGATGAAGTGCGCGTGTACGCCGAAAAACATTTCACTCCCTTAATTTCCGACAAATTTCACTCGTCCCCGGTGGTAAAACCTCCCCAGAATGGCCACACCGCTTATCGTTTCCACGTTCGACCGATTCGCGAAACGAGAGAGAATACGGAAGTCAAAGGGGCCCGGAAGACACGAAGGATTAGAAGGAACAGCGTTCGTTGAAGGAAACTCGCTCGGTGCCTCTTTTCCGGCTCGCCTAACCTGAAAAACGGTATTCCCCTAGCTCCGCGTACTTTGAATCGCGCCACGAACCAACGAGAAGTTCGGGCGTCGAAGCGAGAGGACGGTTCCTGTGCGAGCACGACGCCAGTTCAACCGAGGTGGAGGAGCTAGGAGGGGAGGAGAATGACGAGGGGGAGAGAAAGGGCGTACAGAAGGGTGGGCATGTAATTAACGAGTATTCTCAATAAGACGGTCGACGGGCCGGGAGAGGGTAGAGTTGAAGAGCGCGCCGAAGGGAAAAGCTCAAAGCTTCGACCGCCTCGCGCGTTCACCTGTTAAATAAAATACATTTAAATGCCAGCGGCACGTTGCCGCGCGTGAAAACTATTGACTCCTCGCCCCTGCTGCCTCTAACCTCCTGTTTCTTCCACTGCTGCCAGTGCCCTGTGCGAGCCAGCTTAATGAGCGTCGCTCGGATCTCGTTGGAAACCATCCTGTCTCTAGATTTTTCTTTTATTTCAGCCTTCCCTCTTGCCCTCTCGCTCGCTCCCGTCTTCTATCGTACTATCTTTCTTTTATCGCTTTCCTCCTCTCGCCCTGTCGCCGTCTGTGTCAACGCGTAACACGGAACGCAGTGGCGTCTGGCGGAACGAGGTGTCCTTGAAAAATGCATAAACGTTCGGGGAACGAGAACAAAGTTTCGTGTTATTGGAAGAAGCGTAAGTCGTGTTTTGGCGAGCACTTGCAAAGCTGCTCGTTGTATCAACAGGTTTCAAGGATACGAACTCGTTTCGGTTTCGGCTTTATACTTGGAAGAAGCCTAGCGAACGTAGTCCGTAAAATTCAATTCGTGCACTGCTGTTGTTCGAAATATACGGAATTATCGTTGGAAAAATTTGGGATACGATGATTGAATATTTATTAGTCCTTCGTCAGTGTGACTGGTGATTTTGTGGTTTTTGTCGCGATCGAAGTAAAGTATTGAAATTAAATTTCTAAGGGAAAACAGAGTGCCTGTTTCATGCCGCGTCGATTTTACTCTTACGCGCCTACGTCAGTCAGAAAATTTCACATATCATATACAGAGTACTCCATAATATATCGGCATAATTTCGATGATGAAGACAGCACATAAAAATAAAAGAAGAACTTCTATTACTTAGACGTGCAGTTCATTCTGAGTTCATTGACCTATGACATAAGGATTTTCCAAGGTTATCGAAGAATATTTACGGCCGTTCCAAGACTTGCCTTCACTGAACGCCTACAGAAGTAGAAAGTTCAAGACTCACTAGTCGGTGAATGCGTTAATTACGCTTAAATATCACTTTCAACCTTACGAGTGAGAAGGAGATGTTTGAAAAGTATAGTCGATCAGCGTTGGATTTACATAACAGGTATCTCCAGTTTTACTGTTGCAACTTTGACACCATTCTTCGTGTCTTCTTCGGTCATCCTATTTTCCTTTGTTTCACTGCGAGTTCCATTCACGATTTATCATTATACTTTCTTGTCTATGTCATCGTACAGCAGTTGTTCACTTCGGTATGCCCCATTTCGTTTCGTCTCGTTCGCCGTGAGTCTAGTCATTCCTCGTGATTGTCGGGAAAATAAATATTATTATACCGGATAGGTTCGTTCGATCCTACAAATACATCTAATAAATATCAAGAATGAAACGCCTTAAGGCTATACAGTGAATGGACGTCGCCTTTGTATGCGATGGCAGATTTCAAGGGCGTAAAGCCGCGTCTATATGGATACATCAATGTGATGAACACTATGTCGCTGGTACGTCAATATAATGTTAATGCTAAGGTATCACGTGACTAGATATAGTAGGTCTTGATGGCTGCCTGGCTTTCGCCTATTTTTCTTGCAACAAAGAAACAACGCTATAGGATATTTCGATGGAAAGTAAAGTTATGAATTTGAAATTCTTTAAAAACAATTTTAGTAGGTTTATTAGAATTGGAAAGGAAAATTTAGCGAAATTTCAGATGTATTAAAAAGAAGTGAATCTAGAACGGTGTCTACGACATTTTCTTTTTTTTTTTAATTTTCTGATATATTAGAAGCTAAAATAGAAAAGGAAATGTTCAACATAATATCTATATTTACAGAAGAAAACTAAATGCGTATACGTGATAGAAGATATAGAGATCGGTGGAACTAAAGAACTGATACCTGATTTCAATCAGTCAGCGGCGAGTAATAAAAGCTGTTGATAGTGAAAGAGATAATACAGAGAAACCGAGTTCTGCGCTAGGAGAAAAATGTCCATCGTACGGTCGATAGTAAAACGTAATAAGTCGGTGTATCGTAAATATAGACAACCCTTCATAAACTGGAATGAGAATCGTCAGGATTTATATTCATACCGCGATTGAACTTTCTCAGCACATTACTTCCTTGATTTTGCGGGATCAGCGCATGAAATATCTACTATTAAATTTTTTATACATATTCAGATCGATAAGAAGAAAATAACAAGTGAAGATACTTGAAGTGTGCACGGTTCTATTATCGATTGCGCTTTTCAGTTTCGGAATTTGTTGAAAAATTCATCGAATAAATTTGACGATAAATTGTGATAAAATTAAAATTAGAAATAATATCGGGAAGGATTGTTTCATCGATTTAGAGAATAATAAATTATTTTTACTGTCTTCAGTGGAAACGATAGAATGAATCAAAAAATTTGTTAAACACGAAATGTATCAAATTTTTATGGTATGCGAAATGTACAATACACGTTGCAATATTAACGTGGTAATACTGAACATTTGAAATAAAATGTTTGAACTGTCTCGTATTACCATATCACGTGAAATTCGAAATTTGTAAACACAGATGCACGATGTGTATAAAAAAATTCATAGGTATAAATTATTTTTAAACTCCCTCGTGTATTTCTTCACTTTAATTATTTTTGTTTAAATTCCATTGTGAATATAATAATTTTATTCCGGTGTTCTAATACTTAACTCTCTGTACCCCCATTTTTCTTCGCTTATAAGAAGAAAAATCCAGTTGATAACAATGTTACATCCTTAAAAATATTCAAAAAGAAGCAAGAATTAAGAATTATTCTAAAAAAAATTGACTGATAATAATGCAATAATAAATGAAAGCAATAGTGCAGGAATGAACAAATAAAATGAGACAAAATGTAAATGGCGTGTAAAATATAAATCAAATAAAAATACAAAAAATAAATGGATATGTAACTTTCAAGTCACGTGGAGGTTCAAAGGGTCAAAAAGCTTCCACAACTCTCGACAAATACAACACCCCTAGCCAAAGAAAACGCTATTCGCTAATTTTGCATTTGAAACAATTGATTTTTCAAAGCGTTCTTCCAGGTAACCAAATGATTCTTGTTGCTCGATTATGATCAACACCGTGAAACAGGCTGTGTATAGGGAGTGAGTTTGAGCCAGCGCCAAAAGGGATGAGTGAGCCGACAACCCTTTACATTTTAATTACGCTCGTCTTAAAAGCCAATAAAGTCCTCGGCAGAATAGCGGCGTTCGTCAGGCTCGCTCAACTCTTAAACGTGCCGCAGGAATTCCGCGGAATCAGAGCAGCGGGAAGGACGTTCTTGTGGAAACGGAGGGCTGAGAACCACCGTGGAGGCCAACCGCCTGCCTCTGACTTCTTCGAGCAAGCTTATCCTTCCATTTAGCTTCTAGTGCACACACGCATCCTCCTGAACAATATCCCTTTGTCACCGATACGTTCCGTTTCGAATTCTTCCCTGCGTTCCCATTTCTTTCACCAGTGTCGTATTCAAATAGCGATCATTTTGTCCCGCGGACTTTCCTATTTGAAAATCAACGAAAGCTGCTGATAATTTGACTGTTACTAGGCAAACTAACATTTGGAGTAAATTAACGCGTATTTCACGGATTTTGCAAATGTTTCGATATCTCTTTGACGACCGAAGTGGATACGAATTTTTAATAATATTCCCAAATTTCTTTTGTCCTGAAGAATCATATACATAGAAGATGTACGATATTAAAATTGAAAAAACACTGTACTTTGAACAAACTATATCTTCTACATTTTGCATACTTTCTTAATTGCTAATTACTAATTTCATTTTTTATTTTAATTGCAATTATAATTTTATTTAATTTTAAATTTAACAAATTCAATTTTGACGTCTTTTTATATTATTTGATATTAGATGGGGATTGAAATAACTTACGATTGCTAATGAATATTTTCTGAATTAAATCTGTCTCACGTTTCTAACGAAATTTCTGCCCTACATCTAAAATTCTATTTTCCCGTCCTCAGTTTTGCAAATTGAACGAGAACGTATATTCGCGTACTTTGAAGTTACTTTTTTATACTTTATTTCACAACTATCCGGCAGAATATTGTACAAAACAAATTCCAAAGAGCTGCAACTGTGTGAGCTAGTTCTTTATGAAGCAACTATGCAGAAATATGAAAGTGTCGCGTATAAACGTGTAGAACGTCGTAACCGAGGATAGAAGTAAAATTACACTTGCAGCTCCCGGGAAAATTACGACTTCGGAGTGTCTTCCACAATTTCTTACTGCGAAAAAAAATCTTATTCGATGTTGCAAGTGTTATCGTACTATCTCGAGCGCTGAGTTTTAATATTTTAGCGATGACACTTTCCAACTAAATTTACAAATCTATCCTCTTCACGTTCCTCGAATTAGAACACGCATATTTATTTCGAAAGAACGGTATCGCGTTCGTGAAACGGTAAAATGTAACGTAACAGAAGGAACCACTGCATCGAAATTTCCAAGGCTATCAAAATTTTTTTATCACAGACTGAAATATAGCTTTACCTTTAACATTCGACGGAGTGCATCAATCAAGTAAGGTAACTATCGCATGATCAGACCGCTATTCGATACCGCCAGTTCTCTTTTTACACGTACGAATTCCCTATATGTATAGACTATTGAAGAGCAGTTAAACTCTCCCAACTGCAGCGCACAGTATATATATTTCCCGACACAATTCTACCTCATCATTTTGACGTTTCTCTTCTCTTCTCCTTCATTTTATTATTATCAATTCTCCCCTATGACGTTATCTTTGCGATAATTTCAATTTCTGCTGCCGTTTCGTACGTGTAAATTGCTATACGAGCCATGCAGTAGCCAAAGTAACTAACTCCGTGAAATAAAATTTGTTAAACTTTTTTTATTTACGAAGAATTGAGCAGCAAGCGTGTGCGCTAAGGAACAATATTATTTACGTAAAATTTATGTAAAATTAATTAAGCATCTGAAATTGGAGGAATATCAAAAAGTGGAGTTAATCACTTCGGCTTCTAATCGGTCTTTTTCTGAAAATGAGTGTTTCTTTTCCTTCTCATTTTATTATCAATTTTCCTCTATGACGTTATCTTTCAAATGATTTAAACTTGTACTTTCGTGCAGTACATTTAAATTGCCGTATTATACAGCCGATGTAAAACGTAATTTTACAAGTGGTACACGAAACGGGTGGCCATTTTTGAAAATGACAATCTCCACCAGAGGAATCGTTTCACGCGAACGTAATCGCCGGACATTGTTCACGATTAGCGAACACGTGCCGAAATTAGTTCGGTGAACGTCAGTAAGATAATTCGCCGGTTCTCATACGGTATACGTTCAGCTTCACTTTGATGACAGCGCGTTTTAGAATCGACACCTCAGGCTTTCTCATCGAACTAAGTTTCATTGTCGGTGACGTATGCTTCCCCGTTTAGGAGGACAAGTTTCGGAGATGGCTTCCTCGAGAGCCAGCAGCACGAAACTCCCGCGGCGCAAAGTCTGGCTCCGAGTTAGATTAAGCCGTGGCCAGTAAGCCACCTTCAGAAATTGCTCGTTGCCCTTCGGATTTCATTAGCGTTTCAAACGAATCTCATATTCCGCAAAGTGCTTTTCCAGAAATTTGCGGTTCCGTGGACCCCTAACTCGAGCAGAATGAAAGACCTCTTCTTTCTTTTTTCCTCCCCTCCGCTGTTTCTCAGATACACGGCTGTTTCACGACGGAGAGATATCGTAATTTTTTTAATTGAACACGTCCGTTGAAACAGCGCCTTCAACAATGTTAACGTTCTCGTTTTGCAACTTCTTCCGGGTACGGTGGATTTCACGGAGAAAATTGAACTTGTGAAATCTGCTACTCGAGTTTCCACGATTCGTTTCGTTCTTCTCTTCGAATTCCGTTGTAAAGTGAATGTCAAAATTCAGTCAGAAGAACGCACTTTTTAGAAAATATTGAAAATTACTACGAGAACAAGTAAATGATATTACTTTCATAATCTCTGAGTCTTAAGAAATTTAAAGAATAATAAGATTTCTATTCTCCTCTTTTAATTATATTTTCAAGCGAATGTCGCCTATGTTCAATGTAAAATTCAGCCGATAAAGCACACTTTTCAAATATTAAAAATTACTATGGCAATGCTCTTAATTTCGGAATTAACGCATCAGTGAAAATTTGAAGAATTTCCAAATCATGTACACTCGGAGAAATAAAAGAAAGTTACGGAAATTACGCACTATATCTTACACGGTTGCTTGTACATTCACGTCTGCCATTCTTTTCCCTCCACCCTTTATTTCTTGACATCTGGCAAGCGCTGCTCGCAACGTGCTTGGCTAGGAGAAAGCTCTACTTTTTTCCATGAAAGTTCAAATCTTGATGCTTTCTTTTTCACTTTTTTTCTTCTATTATACTTGCCGCTGCGTTTGTATTAAAACTTTCAATCTTGAACCTGCGTTTCTAATTACAAATTAGGTATGACTGCTCTATTGTTGTAACTTCCACATAGTCTAGAATCATGTTCAGGGTAGAAACAATATAAAATCTTACTCGTAATAATTTATTGCACTGTCATCTTTTACGTTCCACTGGAAATGGAAATATATCAATACACAGAATCTGTCTATTACTAATTGTGCCACTGTTTCAATAATTCTGATATTTACAAATGCACCATCTTCTCCGAAACGAAACGAACTGTAAAAAGATACGTTGACTCTATGAAGTTTATCACAGAGCATTTACATAGTTATACATAATTTGTCGCTGGGTATATAAATCCGACATTCAAAGTTTGAAAGCAGATGAAAGAACGATAAAGAAAAGGAGAAGCTATTTGGATTTGGACCTGCATGCATCTCGATACCAACAGCTCTACATTTCAAGCTCTATTACCGTGCAAAGCCTCGTTAATAAGTCAGCAATAGCATGCGAGATATCCTTAAAAACTCAATCATACTCGCTACAAAGTAGACACGTTCACGACATACATCTCTTCAATCACGTATTTCAAGAAACGTTACTGGTTAAAATAGTTACCATTATTGAGAAGTAAGATTTTACGAGCGAACAGTAAAAGAAAATATCTTCCCAATTTCTGTTTTAATCATACGTATACACAATTTAAGTATCAACAACTAAAACAACAGTCAGAAGCTCCAATTATTGCTTAAGAGGAACTGAACACGCGATACTTTAAATAGTAAAATGGTAATAATAGAACGTTCCGTTAATAAAAATTGACTACAAAACAGATTTAACGTTTGCCCATATTATCGCGAAAATAGCAGGGTAAATATTTCTGTAAACACAAGTTTTTATTTCGCGTTGTTTTATCATCAGCGGAGAAAATAGGCTGTTAAGTTCCTACTAATAACTTGAATGTCACGCGAGCTTCCGTTGCTGAACGGAAACTATAACGCGATCCCTGTAACACCAATTGGGTAGGAAGATGAGAGACATCAAACGTTTAAAGACCTTTGATGTTCAATTGCCTGTTAGGCATGAATGCTATTGGACGAAACCGTCCCCTCGAGTAGAGTGTGAATTTCGTCGATCAGGGTACGATTAATAGCACCAAATTGGAAGCTTGCACGTTTTGCTCAATAGGACAAGTCACTCGGACGTTACACGTGAGCCTTCGAAAAGGTTTTATGGATATTCGAATCGTTTTACCCTCGCTTATGTTACTTTTATAATAGAGCTTACGAATGCCTTTCGCTACGTCGTAACGTTCGGTAATTACATCAGAATTAAATAGGGGATACTTGAATATAAAAGCTTCCGCGAAAAATGTAATTATAATTGGGATAATTAATCGTCCCATGGGCATTGAAAGTGAATCACCATAGCGTATTAATTGCATATTCAAGTCTCCGTTGTTAATTTCACGTGAATGAAAAATTTCCTTTCTGTGTAAAAATTGAATTGAATTCATACTTGTCGGATTCTACGTATTTCTAGATAATCGTTTAATCGGCTAATCAAGCTGAATTGCGTATATTTTGGAAAGGTAGAATCAAGAATAGTATCGACAGCGATATAACAGAATAACGATCTGTTTGATCAGTTGCTGCGAATTTATGAAATCTAACTTCCTCGCGAACATCGGTAATTTCATGATTGCTGGCGTTCTCGCTCCTCGTAGTACTCCACGACGGATTTTAACGCAGAATCCGATTATCGAAAATCGGGTTTCAGAAACTGAGGAGGCGGAAATATAGCGAAATTAGACGCTTACCGGTTTCTCGTCTTTTCCACCGTCTCGACAATTCTAAGCTAGAGAATGAAAAACAGACGCGTGTTTTGTAAACGTTCACTTCTGAAATTACTGTTTTCTTAATATAAGTCAGTTGGCAGAGGTGACTAACTTTGTGTTTAAAACTGTTCGACTCTGGTCAGAACAAAAATATGTCGTAAAACAGTGTGGTAAATTCTGAGAAAAATTAGTAAACTAACGTATATTGATAAGTGAACTTGGTAGAACCATCAATTCGTGTAACCGTTCCAAAAATTTAATTTCTTCGTGATGTTGATGAATATGAAATTAAGATTACATTCTTACTTCAATTTATAGAATTCCTACACATACATATTTATACATTGTTCGATTTAAAAGGGTACAAATTCTTACATGATTTAAATAGCTAAATCTGATAAGAAAAATGTTTATGAACATCACAGTTACATATTTTACTATCCCCAAAGTATTTTTACATTTATTTTCAATTCCAACAAGATAAAATTTAATCGTACCTACCCCAATCCTTAAGAAACTGAAACTAAAAAGATAAAACTGTTCAGACACCCCTACATATTAAAATACACGATTGATTGTGAATTATAAATGAAAAAATGTGTATTGTAAATGAAACAGATCTCGTTGAAATCTCCAAAGGTAATTGCACCGTTCAACCCCAGTATCAAATACGACACCCAAACCTCACAATTCTGCAGTCAAAGCCTAAAAGTGCAGCATCTTCACCGAACAATCTACACGTGCAACCGCACATATGCAACCCCAGTACCTCTGTTCCTGCCAATTGTCGTCCTTCTGCCTCGAAGAAAAGTTGGCAGGAAAACGGTAGTATCAACACGAGACGAATTGTGTCGAAATCTGTTCACGATCGTGCACAGTCGATCCTGTTTCATATCCCGGAGCCGGAGGATCGTGGTGTATCGCGGAAGACTGGATGGCTGGAGGGTCGTAGCCGGTGACAGGACAGAATTACCGTTGTCGGTAAATGGATTAGCCGGACAGATATTACGAGCGTAGGGGCTCTTTGATGAGCGCCAGTTCGTTTATCGTTAATTTACAATGGTACCTCGCCTCGCCTCTCCTCTCCTCCTCCTTCCTCCGCCGCCACCATCCGAAACCACGTTTCCTCTTGCCCAGGAAGCCCCATCGGCCTCGACACATGAGAGTATCCACCCATTCCACTTAACCTGTTCCTACCCCGAATCGAATTCGAGGATGACCGGAAATCCCACCCCCTTCCGTCCGCTCGGCCACCAATTATTGCATTGGTAATCGATTGGATTATCAAAGTTTTGATAACGCATCGGGCTCTTCCGGCTGCGCGGCCCGCCGCACTGCGCCTCCCTTGGCACACCCTTCATCCTATCCCCCTCGTTACCATTCCACTGTGTTCCATGCCATGGCAAATTATTTGCTCCGACGAAGCATGAATTCCAACCGTAATTACATTTCGCCTGATATTCAATTAGAACTACCGGCTCAACCGGTGCGGCTATCAGAAACGGAGAAAAAAGAACGGGCCGATTGAAAGCAGCCTGTAAAGGAAACCATACGCTAACGCGCGATCCTGACCCTCCTACACACACACCACCCCCCCAAAACCTCTCTCTCTCTCTCTCGTCGGAAGCGTCGACTAACTGATGAAACTCGAGATCTTCTCTCCCCTGTGTAGCTTCCACCGTTTAACGTTCGTAACAGCTTCTTTCCCGACACCGGAGTGGTTGCGAGGCCCTTAGAAATCTTGCCAACGCGGCTGTCCGCGTCAAACAGATAAATGTATCCGCGGGAATCGTGCCACTTCGAAACACGTTCGTTACAGCCTTTCGATAAGGGAGCGTGATTTATCGCGAGAGGTTTCGTCGAATTTTTAGACAATGCCTTGTTGGGAGATTTTAAACCTGCAGCGGCTTTCGCGTAGGTCATCTTCTTGAAC
Organism: Habropoda laboriosa; assembly: GCF_001263275.1. Lineage (NCBI taxonomy): Eukaryota > Metazoa > Arthropoda > Insecta > Hymenoptera > Apidae > Habropoda > Habropoda laboriosa. The sequence goes on from NW_017100150.1 coordinate 1,577,477, forward strand.
GGTAGATACGTCACTATAGTGGCTTCCGCGTAGGTTATCTACTTGGTTTCTAACTCCAGTCCGATGTACTTTCATAGTGTCAATCACATCACCAGACACAAATCACAGCACTACATTATTTACGCGCACTCCGCGTCGAATCGTGTTGTACGGAGATACAGCACCGCGGAAAGTCCAGGCGTAACTAAGAGGTTAATAATGTGTTCGACTTGGCTTGGTGGTATTTCATTCGACTCTTCTGTTTGGGAATATTGTGCAGGTTTTGTTTATATATGTAGTATAGGACGAGAATGAGTGAGAGAGAGAGAGATAAAGAGTGTCAACAAACGGTGCCTGGCACGAAGGCTCGGTTCCTAGAAGGCGGACATCCCGCTCCTTCTCGGTTAACGTACTTTTCGTACTTTGTTTATTGTCGTTTATTTACTAGCTTCAGCCGCGAAATAGTCTTAGATCAGTATGAAATACAGTAGAGATTTTTTGAAAATTTGTCTCTATAATTACTTATGCAATTAAGTAACATTAATCCAAAGCGTCATAGTAGATAATAACATAGACGGATAAGTTGGTAAGTTGGCCTTGAGCCAATAGGCGCGTCTCATATTAAGGCAAAAGTAATATAAAAATAGGTCTTAGATCAGTATCAGTATTGTATCGAGTATTGTAGTGTATTGTATTCAGCACTCGGTAATAGTGAAACTGTACCAGCGATTAATAGAACTACTATTCCTACGGTACTATCAGAAATTCTCGGCTCTATCTGAGCAGTCGTAAGAAACAAAGAACAATAAACAACAGAGCCCGAGACGCGGACTATTTATATAGATCCTTCGCGAGGGGCCTAATGAGCGAGTACGAAAGTTGTGTGTAGTAGAGGAAAGCGAAGGCTCGGAGGAAAAACCGAGTATAAATAAAAAGGTTGGCGAATGGAAAAAAAGTTGTTGTCGTCCTCGTACAGAGTGTGTCTCGTAAGCAGTCGTTGTTAAATTTATATCGTGTTAAACTATTAACTTCGTTTTACCTACTGTAGTAACTGTCATTCACGTAAATATATTTATAAACTATTATCTGAACAAAATCGAACCTACAAGGTACCACACATATTTATTTATTTTTACGGGAAAACTTCCCATTGGATTACAAAAAATAAGCAAGCACAACAAGTAGTACGAACGGACGCATATTAAAAACGAGAAAATTACAAAATTCTGTCGATATGTGTTATAAAGGAGTGGGTAGAAACATTGAAAAAATTGAAATCTTTTGCGTGTCGGTTTGCAGTTTCGCAAATGCGACGTATTTGGTCCGTGTTCGAGAAGCTTGATGTGTATCTTTGAAGCAAAAAGGGTTGTGCCGCTCCGTGCGATCCCGTAGGTGTATAAAAGTTTATTAATTGCGACAGGAGATTGAGAATTATTAATGTATCCGGAAAGAGCGAAATAATACGTGCAATTTTATATAGGCGTTGGTCAAATTAAAAGGAAGGTTATTATTTATTTAAAAATTGAATTTGATCGCTTTCGATGCGATGCAAATTAATACTTCATGAATATATAAATATGAAAATAAGAGATGTATTTATTTCGAGCAAACTTGAAAAAAGTGATAAAATTTGCGACTACACGTTCCCGCTTGTATTTATTGGAGACAATGAAAACGTACAAAGAAAGAGATTGCCTTTGTGTAAAGCAGCTCATCATCTTTCTTATTTCTTTAACTCACGTAACCTTCCGTGATAACACATGATATAAAGTGTGCTTGAACTCGTGGATCTCGCGTGTATACGGTCATCGTCAGCAAACAATGCTGGTTTTATTTCAATATTTCAGCCACTTTTATTCAACGTGCTTTTTCGGCAGAATTGCCTAGAAAGAGGAATAACCACCAAATGCTCAAATTTATCCGTATTTGATATTGTTACTTATTTAAGTTTCTATTGTACTAAGAATACAATAAAAATATTTCTAAATTAAATATCTCTTCATATGCAATAAGGAATAAAAAAATATCTGGAATCTGTATAGAAGATAAAGGAGAAAGCTTCATTATTGTAACTATATTTACTTAAACGTAAATTATTCAGGTAAATATAGAAAATTAAAGTAGACACAAAAAAAGGGTTTAACTTAAATACAATAGATAATACTCGTTAAATTGAGCAAGAAAACGTTAACAAATAAAATAAGTAGAAAATTGCACGATTTTACAAATTATTTTCTACCTTAATTACACGAGGGACTTGACAGGTGTCACATACGAGATGAAAACAGCGGATTATCTTGGGAAACCCTTGCAAATCTATGTTGAGATTTTCGTACATGCTTCACAACAAAAGATTATATCACCAACGTATTCCGGTATGGAAATCAATCAGTCACTCGCCTTTGCAACCAACGATTACAAGTCGATTCAATGATTACACGGTTCCAGTTCACTTTGTGCGCAATGTCAAAGAGCATTTAAACACAACGTTCAGTGAAAGGTGGATTGAACAGGATAAACTCGTTGTATGGTTCCATCCGTCTTCCGAATTGTATTTTTTTTATCCCCATATTTGTAGAATATAGTGTTACCCATATTTTTGCTGCATCCATGAATCCAATATGTCATATGTAAGCACAAAATTGAAATCGATAAAAAATTCTCTATATTAGCGAAATAATTCTAATTACTTCCACGTACAGTATATTCTGCACCACTGTCAGACCGCAAGGAAGCTAAACCTGACACTCGTAGAATCAGGGACTACGTTTTCCAGCCTCGCGCCCGCCTTTGTAGTTTACCGAACGTAGACAAGGACAGCGAATAAAAGAAAAGCATGAAACGTCAGGCCAGGCAACCAAGCGATTTAAATATCAACTTTTTTAATTTTATGTTTTTTTATTCCGAAATTTCTCTTAACATATTGATGAGATATCAAACACGATATAATTTGAACAACATTTACTTATTAACACGTTCACTGTCACGCCAGATTTACAGGTTGCTGTCAGGCGGCCACAAGAAAATACATTTTAAGCATAGGATTATAGTATTATGCTTTATAATTTTTTTTTTCAATGAAAATAATGTCTAGCTAGCTATGACGTTCAAAATTTTTAGTTGACAACATTTATTTTATTTTAATTATTCTAAACATTTGAGGCACTCCAGTCACTGATGACCACCATGGCCATATCGAGGAAACAATCTAACGTTAAAACTTATTGAGTGATTAATTTAATTTCATAATATATCGCTTTGGATGAATTACAAAAACAAATTGCTAAGAAATTACATTAATTACCTGTACACATTATCCGTCGAACGTAGAGGGAGAGCCACCGTTTGGTTGCCAATTGTTTACCACATAGAGTCGGCCTACCTCCACTTAAAAAAAAAAAAATGTAGGGTCGATTCCACAAGTGCCAGTAAAATGTAGGATCGATAGCAGCAGAAAAGCTGCTAAACAATTAGAATTAAATGTAACGATAGAAATTATTGCAATAATGCGTAATGCAATTGAAAAATTGAAAGAATCAAAAGAAAAAACGCGAATACATATCTTTCTCGATTCTAGAATATAAGAAAATTTGAATAAAATACGCGACGAGAATTGAGGAGAAGCATAA
>NW_017100150.1:1582252-1582556 GCF_001263275.1 Habropoda laboriosa
GCCGGCAGATAGTCCAGCCGTTCTTTCCATTCCAGGAGCGACCCAGGTATACCTCTCGTACTCTCCTATCGCAATATTCAAGCGATACGCGTATGATCGGAGAGTCCACCCGCACGTCTCCTGGTAGGCGACCGGCGGATCGTCCAGCCCTTCTCTCCATACCACCAGAAGTACTAAGCAATCCTCTCCGAGCGTCCTCAGGCGTCCGGGTAACCTTCCTGTACTCTCCTCTCTCAAAGGCGACCGGCGGATAGTCCAGCCGTTCTCTCCTCCAGAGAGTGACCCAGGTGTCAGTCCCCGTACT
>NW_017100150.1:1584743-1591497 GCF_001263275.1 Habropoda laboriosa
TTTTTTTTTTTACGTGGAGGTAGGCCGACTCTGTGTGGTAAACAATTGGCAACCAAACGGTGGCTCGCTTAAGCGATATATTATGAAATTAAATTAATCAGCCAATAAGTTTTAACGTTAGATTGTTTCCTCGATATGGCCATGGTGGTCATCAGTGACTGGAGTGCCTCAAATGTTTAGAATAATTAAAATAAAATAAATGTTGTCAACTAAAAATTTTGAACGTCATAGCTAGCTAGACATTATTTTCAATTGAAAAAAAAAAATTATAAAGCATAATACTATAATCCTACGCTTAAAATCATCAGAAAAATCTCACCAACATGTTAAAAAAAATTGCAGATAAAAAAAAGTAAACTTAAAGAAATTATATTTTTCTATTATGATTTGTCGAGCCGTGAAATCTCGTAAAGGAAACCGACTGGTGTAGCTTTACACGCTTGACTGACTGCGAGCGAAATAACATGGGCGCAGCAATGACGCAGACCTAAGCGTAAGACCATCTATACTGTCACTGGTAGAATCCAAACTTACTGACTCTTGTAGAGAATTTACTGTATATCTTGAAAACAGTTAAAGACAGAAAGAATGTGACAAAGCTGAATTACATCGTATTAAAAGCTACATATCTCAATACACTACTTTCATGTACTTCTCAACATCGGTGCATCTAGAGCATGCACTTTTATTTTATTCTTGTTTAATGAAAATCCTTATATTTTCAATTGTAACTTTTCAAAAATATAAAATGAGTGATATGTAGTAACAAAATTTTTTACCATAAGAATATGATTTTCAAGAGATTTTGACGAGATTCACGATTTGTCATTTGTCAAAAAATGTAAAAGTTTAAGTCAGGCATGTGAATTATCTCATTTGTACCTAATTAGCATGTAACTAATCCATATATAATACATAGAATTTCTGGACAGTATAATTTAAAGCACGACGAGAGAACGCTACACAATTCTCAAATAAACTGCGTGGAATTAGTTTGAACTTTCGACGCCGTACGCGAGTTTCGAAAATCTTCCCACCGCACGACGCGCCGTGCAAAATTACGGTCTATTCTGTTCCCCCGGTGTCGCGCTTCGAGTGACTCTTCGAATGTACGAAACGATAGGCATAACGAAATTGTGGTCAAGAGGGGCTCTAACGTGGGATAAGTAACGGTCGGTGTCATCGATAAATATCAAGTCACGTAGTTCTATGTTGGCGCTAAGTTGATCACTTCCGGTAAAGATCACAGCATGTTGCAGCCTCGACAACCATAAATTCTGTATCCAGGACGACGGGCATCTGGTTCCACGACCGTTTTTCACCAGACACGGAGTCCCCCGTACGTATACACACGCTCTTCGTGGACAGATTACCGTAGCACTAGCGCAGCAGTCACACACCGGAGGCTCCCGAGGGAGTTTAATTTGCAGTAATGGGCGCATTCTCGCACGAGCGAAAGATTAAAAGCACCCACCGCCGCGGCACAGACCACCCCTATTCGCCACCCCCTCGTCAGCCTCACCATCTTCCCGACTCACCGACCAAATGGCTGTTCGCCCTGTACCCGTCAGAAAGGAACCAGTTCAGATACCATTTAGCGCTTTCCACGCTTTATCCTCGCCGCTTTTCCGCTTCTCCTTATTCCTCCATGAGCCAACCGACCTCGTTGCTCTCCTGATTAAATGCGAAATTCCACTCAGTTCTTTCACGTTCATCAGTTCGAGTTTCAAGCCCCGTGTATTCCCGCCTCATTTTCTAGACTTTCCCTGCCTGCATCTTCTTCTTCTTCCTCTTCTTCTTCTACTTTATTCTCTAGCTTTTTGTTATTCTTCGACGAAGTTGCTTTCTGAGTATATATATATATATGTACATGTATCTTTTTCTTACCGGTTCTACCTTTCCTCGACGTTCTCTGTCATGTTCCCGCGATTGAACGACCCCTGTTTCCTCGTTTCTGTTCGACTGGCATTAGGGGATGCGTGGCTACGTAGATATTGCCTCGCGTTACTCGAGGGGAAGAGCGCTTACATTGCGCAGATATTTGTTTAACGCTAATTGGAAAATGCTTCAGCCTTTTCGCTCTTCTACGCCGACGATATTTTCCTCCCTTGCACCTTCACTGTGGTAACTAGTTAACTGAAAGTAGTGCACGAACGCACGTTTCGCACGTACACCTATGTCTGCCGTTACCTCCTTTCGCCTTCGTTTCCCGTTTCCCTTCGATTTCTCTTCTCTACGGTGCCGCGACCTCTGCTGTTTCTTCTCCGTTTACTTCCACGGAGTAATTGGTAATTAGCGCTGAGCATTCTCGACGATTAAAGTTACACGAATACACGATCGGTTGCCTTTCAGTAGGAACGAGATGTTTTCTTTTTTTTTTTTTTTCGGTGAAGGAATTTGTTCACACGTTTCCATAGTAAAATTACGTATCCTGTCGAAGGGACAATTTTGATTTTGAAGTGAAACACGGTAGATGTCAGTTTGAAGAGATTTGGAATTAGAAGAGCTGTCAAAATAGTAAATCTTTAATCGCAATTATTCTAGCGTAGTTTAGTTATTTATTCCGAAGGTACTGAAAATTTATCTTTACATGTGTCTCTGTATTTATCGATCAGAGAAACTTGTAATTAATTTTAGTTATGGGGAAGCAAACATTAAACGTTACCACCTTAAAATAAAGTATATAGTATGAGATGTTCATTTTGAAAGTAATATGCATTTAGTATAAAATTGGAAAATTCATGTATAATCGAAGCTATCAGTAATCATTTATTCTAAGACATCCTCTTTAGCTGAATAAAATTACTTCTTCCTAAAATATCCTTCTAAAAGGAAGCGAGAATATCTCTTTCACTGCTTAATACAAAATTTCAAATTTATAATTTGTGTAAAAAGTTATTTCAGAATTCTACTACTAACCGTAATAGTTACTATAAATGAGAATAATTTATTGCAAATCTTCCTGGTACCAATGTCCAAATAATGTATATTATCTTAATGTGAAATTTATATTTTTTATATATATTCTTCATTATGAAATAACGAACACGTTTCACACACTTTCGTTATTACACACGAGATAGTGTTTTCTTTCGTACCATTTCCAGAGGTAAAAAAAATTCCTGTAGAAATAATTGTTCGGCTTCGTTACTAGCAATATTTCACCAACGTCTCCTGCATTTTTCACAGTAATAATACATTTGTGTCATCGTCGTAAGGTGCTTCGAAAAAATATTTCACAGCTTCGGTGATTTTCTTTTCATTTTTAAAGCGTCTCGTGAAATAAAGGAGAAAAATATCGTACACGACGGTACACATTTTTTCATTCGCCTACATCTCCATTGTTCGTTTTATTTTCTATTCAAGATCAGCTGCAAGAAGATGGAAATTCTGACAGTGTTGCAAATAAAGCTACAATGCTACTAAGGTGACAGCGAATGTATACGCTCAGTCAAGGATGAAGGAGTTGTCAAACTTCGTACGACACAGTTGCAGGATACAAAAATTTAAGCCGTCTGTAGCATTACGCGCACCAGTCGAAACTAATCCATCAACATCGATTCGTAAACTCACCATGAATAGACGCTACCTAGAAGTTCCTCGCGAACTGCAGAGTCGATGTTTGGAAAAAAAACTATTTGTCGAACCTCGCGACCAGACTTCTCCCAAATGGATTGTTAACTGCGAGGAAATATCGATTTATTAGCGTAATTTTGAATTGACATGAATATGCTCATTCGATTCTCAAAAATGAAGCGGGAATGTTATATACGAAAATGAATTTCTTTTTTGGTATTTTTATTGTATCTTTATCGTATTTTTTATCGTACTTCATTTTGAAACTTATCAGAAGTGTAGATCCAACCATTATGAAAATTAAAACTACTCATTGCAGTATTATTTTTTGAAACCAAACAACTTCTCCCTTACACACCTGCACACCTATTGTGTCACAGAAAATAAAGGTACAACAGGTAGATGAGATAATGAAAAGGACTACCACATTTTTTTATCAAAACTATTAGGATTATATTTGTGAAATTATAAACTATCAATTTAATCAAAAAAAGGGATTAATTCAATTATTTCAAATCTCAGGGGTGTTTTAACTCCTCAAAGAAGACTTATCCACGTGACCGCAATATCGAATCGCGTACTGTATTAAATCTACTGTATTAATACACAATATCTACTGTACTAATTGCACAATATATTAAATTACAATAATCAGATTATCAATTTTACCCTGCGAATGATATTTAACAAGAATTTTTGTAAATACAAATTCTTCTTGATGTAACATACATAATTCCTACACAGCGTGCCTGTATATCTCGCGTACAGGATTTCAAACGTGCAACATTTCAGTGTATTTTTTCAAGAGAACGTCGGACCTGTACTTGGAGCAATGTTTCATCATAGCAACAGTATCACGAATGAAACTTGAATCACTTCGTATCGGTAGTAATATTCTTGGTGAAAAACGAGTCTCGCTAAAGAACAAGCCCCGGAGTTGGCGGTTTGTTTTTTTATCGAACCACACAGTTCTCGTAGCGGCAATGATTTGTAATCTGCCCTTTCCAATCAAGCCACCGAGCTTCGCTTTGCAAAGATACCGTATCGTGGAAGCTCAGTTCGTCAATGAGGAAGATAGAAAAAGCGGAAAGAAAGCGCTTCTTTATGTACCGGGGGCCTGTGTTTTGCGGAGTTCAGTGATGCGGCTGCAAAATGGTGGCTTCACTTCATGCTTTTGACGTACGATGATTCATCGTTCCCGTGCCATGTATCTCAATGCAGTCTCATTTCCCGACATCTCGTGAGACGCCAATTCCAATTGCGAAATGCATCCGAGGTTTCTGAGACGCGCAAAAGTGAGCCAAGTATGCATGCACTTGCTCTCTCCCTTCTTCCTCTGATTTTTCCGCGTCCCTCTTGTCACGAAGGAAAAAAACGAATCGAAATTAAACTGCGCGTAAGCGATGCGACGTTTAAGGCTTTTCTCTTTTTTCTTTTTGTTGGAGATAATGTTGCTTTTCTAAAAAAAAAGAGAGAAAGAGAGAAAGTGCTCTCTTAAAATCATCTATTGCGATTTGTATCCTCTTCTTTTATCGATTATGCAAAACGCAATAATAAATATAGTGAACTTATGAATCTATTGAAATGTGCATTTTGCTTTGACCATCTTCATTCAGATTTCGAATTATGTCATTCAAATCTTTTTCGCTTGCTTCGTTTCATTTTGATACGCACGTTATATTTTCACTATTGTATACTTTTCTTATTATTTATGTATCAATTATCTCTCAAACAGCACATCAAACAAATTTGAAATTAAATGTCACATGTCCGGGGTTGTTAGAGAATTACGATGACATGGTCGCAAAATGTAATTTAGCGAAAGCATAAATGTTTAACAGCGTTGGAAACGTAGATGCTCAGCAATTTGAAAGAAAATGACGCGTACTAAATTACGCGCGAAGCACTAGGCGAGTTTAATTATGAATTCACAAGGATCCGTGAAGATCGATCCTTTGGTAGAGGAGGATTAAATGCCGTAAATATTACAACGAGAAGGGTAGATTTCATGGGAAACAATCGAGATTGACTTGCTTTGTTCGAGATTCATGTGTGTTAGTGGTGGATACGGAGTTTACTGGAACAGCGAAATCTTCGTCTGTAGGATAAATTACAGTGCTGCGTAGTAAAGTGTGCTAACCAGAGACTAAAGAGAATTATACACCATGATACTGTACTAGACTTTACAGGGTAGTTATTGCACATTCTCTCCTCCACTTTTGTTACCAACCGGCTTGTGCATTCAAAGGTACAAAGATAGACATAACATGATACTCTGTTTTATGGAATTTATTAATTAAGACACTCATTTCCACTGTAGTATACCTTACGAATTTACTTATTTAGTCTAGAGACACATGTTTATGAAAATATTGAATAAATTACATTGAACTATTACTCTATTCATAATAAAAAAAATTTTTGTTTACGTTAAAATAAACGTGTGATTTCGCGGTTTAATTACACAATGTTAAAAATGACATAAAAGGTAGAATTAGAGGTATCGTAATTACTCGACTAATTACAGAATTACATTTGCTCAACAAGAACACCGAAGTATAACCAAATATATTCAAATTACTAACAGACACGAGAATAATTAAATCAACTATTCATTCACATTACACAACCGACAAATTCTACACTTCGAAACAATTAATTATATAAATGGTCATATTACACGAACAGGCGATTCATTATTACCGAGAGACGCGTATAATGTAACAAATTTTATCGTTATCCGTCATCATTGTCTACTACAAAAAGAAAAACGTAACAAGTTCTACTAACAGGAGGATTGCAAACAAATTTCGCGTGTAAGTCTGACGACGTTGACACGTGTGAAATAAACACCAAAGGAATGATACTCTATCGCCGGGAGATGACATTACAAAGGCACATATAACCACCGCTGGCCACTGTCAATTTGTTTACGCTTATTCTGCAGCGGGGATGACGCTGGTCCAGCGACGAGTGCGCACGAACAACGAACCCATTTAATCGAGTGATTTATTCAGGACATGATCATTAATAGAAGAACATTACTCTCGTGTCAGGAATCAATAGACGGTCGGCTGAAACACGCCTGCACAACAGGGTTGGCGGTTCAACGGAGAGGTAACAGAGAAGGGTAGGGTTGGCGAAAAAGGGAGAGTGCACTGATTGAAGGTGAAAGAGG
>NW_017100150.1:1591511-1596577 GCF_001263275.1 Habropoda laboriosa
GAACGCGTTCGTGGGGAGGGGAAATGGTAAAGCGACACGAAGAAACGAGAGGCAGACAGGAAATCGGTATGTATTCTCCGAAACATAACCGCCATCCTTCTCCTCCTCTCTCGTTTCACCCTTTATCTCCCGTAACTTTTTGCCTCCCCCACCTATTTTTTCCCTCCTACCTACCCATCTCTCTCTCGTCATGGCATCACGTTGCTAGAACGCTAAACAACTCAACTAAATCATGGAAACAAAACCGAGATAAATTGCACAGGTAATGTATTCAGGTTGCAAATGATTATTCCAGATCCGTCGGGTTCAGCCTGCCTGCGGTTTTCCGCAAACCGCCGCGCTTGCCGTTCCCCGGTTACACCCTTCACTCCACCCGCTAAACCACCTCCCACCGTTCTCCATCACGCAGTCTCGCGTGTCCATTTCTACATACAGAACTGTCTCTCCAGCCTCCTATTTGATCTCGTCACTCGAAACATAATTAGCTCCGTGACAAGCCGCTTGGGGATTTCATATCAAGAACACACTTCTTCCCGCCAATTTTTCACCTATTTAGCAAATCATTCGGTATTTTTTTTCTTTTAGTATTTTTGTGGAACGTGGGCGACGTCCTGTGCATTCTATATACTGCGGAAAAGACACCGTGAAGTTTAGAAAACTTTGCGATACTAGGCTCTGCGAAGATAAAGTAAACTGCTGTTAATGTTTACGATATCGGTTTCGAATTTATGGAAAATTAGATAAGTAATTCTGAATCTTTTGATACGCAGAAAACGTGACTTTAGGGAAATTCCAATTAAATGTGATATTCTCGATAGAGTAGAGATTCGATCAAGGGCACATAGAGAGATGTGTCAATTTTCATATAATTTTTTTGTCATTACTGAAAACACCATCGAAAAGAATTTTCACGACTGAAAACACTACCGAAGAGCAAGTTCCCGTAAGGCAGTTTAGCATATAAAATTTTGCCTGGCTGTTTCGCAATGCTTGATCAAACTGAAACTCTCGCGACGAGGTGTCACAGAGTAACACGACTTGTCAGCCTATATTGGCTCGTAACACATATTGTTACGACCGGCGGCCCCTTAAGACGGGGGCGTTATACATCCAGGGACGCACACATACCGCAACGAAGAGAGACACGTGACAGCCCGGCTTGGTGCAGCGACAAGATTAAGGAGCAGGGTATTTACCTCGACAAGGTGACAGGTTCGGGGACGGAGTCGAAGTAACGGGATAGCTCTGTGTGAAGATTTATGATTGTTACGCTGCAGGCAGTGAGTGGTGGAATGTAATAGTCAGACCGTTGCTTTCCTGAGGGCCCGGAGGCGACACACGGTCCGGCAGACGAGGGTTAGCCCCGGAGTTTCGAAGGTTGCCGTAACACGGATCTAATAGCTCGTTTGATCCGCTCCTGTTCCACACAGCCGGCTACTCTCTCGCCTTACCCGTGTCTTGTTTTATCTCTGCTTTCCTCCTTTTGGTCGTTGCAAGTCCTCCCCGGTCATAAGAAACGTCGTTAAACAACGTAGTTTCTGTCGATGGGCCGAGAATCACGGTTGTTCACGCGGTTTTCTTGCCGGGATTAATTTAATCAGCCCGTCCGGGCAAGATTGAACTCCGATCCGGTATTAGCGTTTGAAAGACGAAGAATACCAAATGGTTAAAGAGTAGAAAAATTTGGAATCATCTGCTAGTTTAGATTGTGCTAAAACTGATGCGTGTAGCCGGCACATTTCAAGGTTTTCCACTATGTCGTATCGCTTTACAAAAATGGTTAGAACTTTTAAAATATCAAATATTTTTTTAGCAAATTTGAAGCATGTTTATATGATATATGTATATGTTTAGTGTAAGGAAACACCATCTTTAACACATATTTATAGGCCGCCGGCATTTACTGCACAGTGTGTAAGACCCATATTTTTATGTCTCCGGACGGTAATGTATTATTTCTTTATTTACTATTTACCAAATATTCATTTAAAAATTCTCAAAATTGCTAACATTTTTCTGCACATTTGTCTGTAACTTGCAATGCACAGTGATCCCAAACTTTCGGCCGGTTATGCATATTTTCCAAAAGTGCCGCTAACCATTTCCAACAGTACGCTAACTCTTCACAACAGCAAATACTACAAACGTGTCTATATTTCATCGTCGCACGTTCACAAGTGCAAAATTCACCAAGGTACAGCCCAAAGCACAAACTGACCATCGTTAGTTTCGCCTAAAGCAACACGTCCACCGAACAGGGTAACACAAGCTTAACTCCAAAGATGCGCGATAACAGACGAGGGGCGTCGAAGGAACAACGGAAAGTAAAAGGAAATATCCGACAAGGAGGGGAAGTTTCTCTTTTTTCTCTTCTTTATCCAGGGCAATTCATTCTTCCGAAACGGACAAATGTTGAAACGCAGTAACGCCTAATAATGTAAACTCCAGATAAATGAATGGGTGAAGGTAAGACCCTTGTCCTCGAGGCGACAGCAGAGGGATCGACTCGCGGAGAGACTGTTTCGCTAGAGGAACACGGAGTCGAAGTGAAGAAGGGAGAGCCGGATTCGGGCGGGAAGAAAAAGAGAGACGAGGCGAGCCACGCCACGGCACGGCATGGTATGGGGAATAAGACGATGGTCCTTAAAAGTTGGAGAAGAGCGGCTCTCTACTGGCGGCAGCCAGAGCGGGAGTTGTTATCTAATTTTACTCTCAACGCTTCTTCGATTTATTCGCCAACTTCTCGGCGCATTACAATATGCTGCTAACGGAGGCCGGATCGTCCTCCGCGTCCGTCCTGATCCAGCTTTTACCCTCTTCCGTTTGCTTCCCTATCTCTTACTCGCCGCTCGACTAAGAATCCCTTCCGAACCCCTCCTATATACATACCTACTTACACCCCGTCCCGTCGTTTGATTTTGCCAAACACTTTCTTGTTTCATCCTCGCGACCTGATCAATTGTTCCTTTAACATTTTCACAGCTCTGATTTCGCCGCGATGTTAGCACGGTAGACTGACTTTAACGTCGTTGAGGTTCCGCGTAAAGTCGATCTTTGCGTTTCGAATTACGGAGCTCCCTATCTGACTTATTAGTTCAAGATTTTACTTGTTTAATACTTTTAGTGTCACGGTGTTAGTGTCTTGGAGATTTGTGATTTATATCGTACCATATTCTTAATTACTGCACGAGTAATTTGATAATGAAAGTAATAGGGTGTACAAAGTCAAGATAAATGTATCTTAGTACTTTTATACTCAAAATTCGCTATTCAACCAAATATGACCGTAAAAAATTGACTAAAATTGTCAAAAATAACAAAATTGACATGTAAATCTCTTTTACCTCTCCACCTGCAAAGAAATGGTGTCCTTACAACCGTACAATTTTTATAATTAATGTTTTCGCCTATTGAGACTCTGTATAATTTCTAACATACAAAATTCTCGAAAATTGCAAAGCAATACAAAGATAATGTTGCTGAAGTACCACCAAACGGTACAATTCTCGTACAATACCAGAATTGAAGCGGTTCTCGGCAAGAATAAGTATTTCACTTTTACCTTTCAAGCCGGCAACATTTCACGCGAATCTTCTTCTCTGGTTACCCCGTCCAAGAAAAATGGAAACCGCTGCAACAGAAGGGGAGTGAGCAACGTTCGTACCGTTGTCACCTGGATTATTGATGGTCTCGTTGCACCACGCTTGAAACTAGGAATAAAGACGATAACGCAATTATGCGTGTACAAAGTGTCTGTACGGCGACGTTGACCGGAAGTTGAAGTAAGTTACAGGAAAGTTGGTATAGTTGATCGCGAGGAAAGTGGCCTCGTTTGTGATCCGGGACCGCATACCAAACGTAGCACGGTAACATTCTTGAAAGCTTCTCGTTGGTTAGGAGCATTTAACTGGACGAAAGAGAGTAACAACGGTGGAAGACGTAGCGAAGAACAGCGGAAGGAATGTTGACTGAGCTATCGAGTCTTCAAAAGGCAAGAAGTACAGGCTTTACCGTACACGATCGGTCTTCGTGTCCGGGCAAACAATTGTCCGACTTATTCTGCGGACGAACGCGTCTTTTCTACTCCTACGCGCTACGGTGAAATCGCGCTTGTAAACTATTTTAATTACAGCTTTGTTACCATCCAGTTCTGCTGAAAGTTCCCCGGTTAACCGAAGTATTCCGGAATTTTTTGCTACTCTCTTGTCGGGTTCGAGGAGCGAAACGAACTTAAGGGAATCTCGATGCACAGTGAAACATGGCGAAATCGTTCGCCGTGCTTAAGAAATGATAAGACACAAGTTGATGTTATTAACGGATAGAAACTTAAGCGAAGTTACCAAATGGTCGAAATAATTTCCTACAATTTTTCCCCCTTCCAAAAGTTCTTCCGATATAGTAGTCCAAAAAAAACGAGGTACATTTTTAAATTATCCAACTGAAAGTAACGACAGTTGGCCAGAAGCTACCCCGTACAAAACGCTGCAAGTTCATCAAATCAGCGCTCATTCTACTGCGAGCATACTTCGCATGCCATTTGAAACCGTCGACCATGCAGAATTTCGAAAATCCATGCGATTCTGGCGGACCTTTGAAATTGTTGCAAACTGGCTAAACTGGCCGGACGAGAAATAGGGGGGAAAAAGAACTATTAATACGAATCTGAAAGTATCCAGCTCGAGCGAGCCTCGTGGAACGCGCGAATTTATTGGGGAGGTGGCAGAGTAGGGGGAGAACGAGATAGAAGAGGTAGAAGGGTGTACGGTAGGGTGGAGTAAAGGGAGGAGGGTAACCGTTTGAAATTTTCGGGAAAATTACAATCGAAATTCTTCCACACTCCACGGTTACACGCGTAACGTTCATCGAGTTCACTCCAGCGTGGAGAGCTGTTACACTTGATCAAAGCCGACGTGTACAGTTACGTACATTCGATCCTTCTCTTCTCGCTCCCTCGCCAGGCCCGAGTTTCGTCCCCGTCCATGCCTCTGTCATCGTACGGGCGCGCTTCAGCCGCGCTATTTGCATATTACCGGCGTGCGGCGTGCCGGCAACAGGCCATCGAAATA
>NW_017100150.1:1596591-1606183 GCF_001263275.1 Habropoda laboriosa
CGCCACCGTTACCCCTTCCAATTCTCTATCACCAGCCAAAAGGGAGAAACGCGTTCCTCGTATTCTCTCTGACAAAAATTTCAATACCCCTGAAGCTTCGCTCCGCGTGTCTCGCCGCCGACCGTTATGATGGAATCGCGAAATCGTCGAATCGCCCGAGATACGCTCCTAGCGTAAGTACTTTGAAGGAAACCTGGTCAGCAGCATTAGCCTGTCCTGACTGTGTCGAAAAAGTTTGAACGTTGCAGACACTTTTCGGTGTTAATTGCGCGAGTGTGAAGGGATACACGCGTGCGAGAGAAATTAGAGTGCAGTTGTCTGGAACTGAAGTTTCAAAGTGTAGGCATTTTGGGACGGTTTATGGCTTGGCCTGCGCCTCCTGGCGAGTGACAAACACCAGACCCGAGTACCCATCGGTTTGGCCCAGCGTTATCTTGGCCATTCGACGGGAGTCAGTTCTTAGCTTCGGTAATAGACGGACGCCGAAGTGTCCGAAATAAACTACTTTGCACGACATCCTGATTTGAGTAAAGTTCATTAGACCACCTCCTACAAAAGAGACGTAGTTTTGAGAGGTGAAGTAACACATGTGTGTAAATGTAAATAGATTGAATTGGGAGAAGTAAATAAAGGGATATGCAGGAAATATGGTGAATGTTTGGAAACAAAGATGAGATCTTGATGAATACACTTGGTAAAAAAGTATTCGATAAGATTCTACATAGAAAACATAATATTGGGAATCACGCCACGGTTCTTCAGGAATAAATCAAATTTTCTCTGTTATCAACGGAGAATCTTTCTTACAATATTTTCCCCAAATTTCTCGTTTTACTTCATCCGTTGATTTCTACCGAAAAATCATTCGCGCAGTCACAATTCATAATTCGCATTTCCGCGGAAGAGAAAAGTGCAAAAGCTCGGCTAAAATCCGCGGCAAGAACGACGTGTGCCTCATCATATGGAAGAATATAACGAGCAGCCACATGACAAAGAAAATTCTAGCACGTCTGACATTTCACAGACTAAACGACTAAATGTTACACAAAACTCACGTTGTTTACTACCTAAAAAGAAAAAGAAGCCAATAGGAACTACACAATTCCACATAACAAAGAAATAAACGAGTAATTCGGAACTGTTAAAACGTAACACACGATCTTTCGCCGGCAGAGCAGCAACAAGCTATCCAAGGCTACAGGAGAAATGAGTTACCTTCACGAATCTTCCATCGATTCGAAACTTTTAACTGTTCCCATAATCACATATTGCGAAGTTGATCTCTTTTTCCTCCTCTTTCTGTCTCGTTCCGTATTTCCTTTATTCCCCTCTCTCTCTGTTTTCACCACGAATCCCGAGCAAAACTGTACTCGTTTGTAATGAGTCTTGTCCGACCCGTTGCCATCCACGCCGCAGGCTCCACGACGTGCAGGGGTTGGGGAGATAGGATGAAGTTTCGAAGTTAAAAATTGTTTAAATTGTCGGTTAACAGTTAGCCGCCGGGGCTAATGAAACGTGGAGGCCCGACTATCAAGTCCTGGCTACACCCTCCTCAAGCCAGCCAGCCTCCTTTCACGCTGTGGACCAACCCGTTGACCTCGTCAGTTGGTACACGAACACACGGACCGTGGCGAGAACTTTGCAATCACTTTTGCGAACGTGGACGTGCCGTAAGGATAGTTTCGCCCTCGCTTCTCTCTCTCTCTCTCTCTCTCTCTCTCTCTTTTCTTCTTTCTATCCATACAGTCGCAAACCGTGTACAAACCAATCTTTTAACAAGCCAGTATTTGCGGTTACGTTGGCTGTACACACATTGTCGGTGCATGGACTATTTATTGTTATGCAGCTTGTACGAAGTCGAGGGACTAGTTTTTCTTTTTTTTTCAAAAGCAGTTTGTGGTTCATGAGATGATTACTTCGTTCTTAATTGAGGGCTTAGTTATGTCTAATTAAGGGAATTCGCTGTTACAAGAAGTTAGAGGAATTGATTTAAAAATTTTCTTTATCAACAGAATTGCGAATTGCAATGGTGTGAAAGAAGTATTTAGGGAAGTGTAAGAAAGAATTTTTAGAAAACAGTAATAATTCATTTACACAAAAGTTACGTATTGCAAATAATTGTTTCTTATAGAATATATCAAATTTCAAGTATTCAAAGTTCACTCTTTGAAATCGAACAATTGTTAGATTTCTTTTCCTATTTTTTTCATCGAACTAATGCCCAGTTATTGTAAAAATGGTACGCAAAAAGAAAAAGAGTGAAATAAACTCATCTCATCCCACACTTCTTGCTACGTAAATTGTGTTTTAATTTAAAATACGAATATTTACCGGGCAACTATGAATAATTGAATAATAAAAGGTCAAAAGAGAGGAAAGTTATTTGTGGAAAGTGAGAGGTCAGGGGAGCGGTAAAAGTTTCCGTGAGCAAGCATGAATTCACAACCCTTCCTGTCAGCCGTCGAAAAGAAAGCAAGTGTACGAAGCTGGAAACCAGAAAGCTCATTGTACATATGCATGCCTTCCGCGTTCCATTGTGTTTATGTTATTCTTCTATGTCTCTTGCACCTCCCACCTCGAACAAACTTGAATATCTTCCTTTCTTCATTCTTCTTTCGTTTTCCCAATTCTGTTACCCTTTGTTGATCTCTATCTTTCACGTCGTACGGGTATTTTTATTTCGAAAAATTTATTTACGCTTAAAGGGCCGTTCGTATAATAAAGAAGCATTTGCTTTTTCAAAATGCATTTTACCATGTGACTTGCAAATTTGTTATTCTCTTTTGTAGCAGTAAATACTGCAATTGATATTTCGCGTAAATAAATAATTACATATGTACTGTATTCTCGAATAAGAATAATAGCTCGATCACTTTTTAGTTATATTTCTCTACACTGTGTAAAGCGTTGTTATTTTATACCTTTCATTATGATTTTCACAACTAAAATAAAAATTTCCCGAATGAAAATAATATACGGTATATAAGAAATTTTTTAAATTCATTTCAACCCTCAAATTACGCTGTGGATTATTACAAAATTGTTACCCTTGAAAAATTATTCACTTCGAAGTCATGTATTATAAGGTGTGCGCATTTTCCAGTAAAAACGTAATCTAAATAAAATGTAACGTATTTTACAAACACAGTGAGTGTTCCAATACTTATAAAAAGTAACGGATTATATCTTCTAAGATTATTACTTTTTCATAGATCTTCTAACAATATCAACATCAGCTTTGTTCCTTCGAAAATTAATTACTACTGCACGAGTCGAGTTGACTGTAAATCTGAAAGGATTACTATCCGACGACGTGGTCGTGTGATAGGGTAGAAAGAAAATTGGAGGGTTACGCGTATACACGCACGAATGTACGCACATGTACGCAGGAACGAACCACTCTCGGAAATCGAGTCACGAATATCGCGTTGAAACAACTGGAGCGTCTCTCTAGGCATCCTGAAATCCAGGATTCACGGATAATCCTACCATGTTTCGATCTTGGCGCGATGTTAAACGACTCTGCAGAGAAAGAAAGCAGTAGCGGAATCGAACGATGGAGACAAAGTGCTGGGACGAGAGCGGGAACGATGTAAATCATGGAGACGTTGTCTCGTGTACTCAATCGGCTAAAAGGCATTTATAAGAGTAGAGGGACTAACATAAGTTTATGTTTTACGATTGATACGAGTGATGCATAAAATTATTCACCGCTTCCTTCCAATTTTTTCTACATATTTTTCGTGTCTTCGTTGTTTACCTGACAAGGTGAGAGAGTATTGGGGTTGCAATTATTTTGCACCTTCGTTAATTATCTGCTTTCTTTACAATTTATGGTTTTTGCGTGTGTAGGACGGTTACTGCATTTTTACCATCATTATTACAATATTATTAAAACATCTTCACCACTTTTAAGAATAGAGTAAAATGACTTGCAATTATTTAATTTTAAAGGGATCACATCATAATTCATAAAACATTCTCTTCGAGCTTACTTTTTTCGAGATTTCTAAATACAGAAAATCTAATTTTTGTCCTTCGCTTTTAATTTTTGTACCATCAGAAAATGCTCTTAATAGAAATCGAATTTCGCAAAAATTGACATCGATACAATTTTGCGGGAATTATTGTCGAAGCAACTCGTTCGAACGACGAATAAATGTCACTCATGTACTATGAAGATTGCAGCATTTGCAACAGAGAAGAGAAAAAAGTACAAGATGAAATTGTACAACATTAAATCGTTATAAAATACACTATTCCGTGTTTCCGTTGTTGAATGCACCTGTCAAACAGCAATATTGATAATCGATATTCTTTCAATGAAATTCAAACGTAATTATAGCAATCAATAAAACTTATTTCATTCGTCAATCTCGTATAATCGTACGTCGCATTCGTACTAAACTGCATCGATTATTTATACACGAATTTCTTTAGTCTTTGCTTCGACTGTTGCTTCATCTGTCCTTTTCTTTCTTATTACGTACTCTTTGTACGATATTTAACGAGATCAAACTGAAAGACGAGAAGAGAATCGGTCCTAAATTACGATCGAAACACCGTATTTCCGAAATAATCTTCTATCTTGTGAAATGAACACCAGACAAATCGCATTACCGTATAGAAGGCGGGTATAGTTTTGTTCAATTATTAATCGCAACAAAATTACAGCCTCTAAAGTTTAATGCGCAGCACATGTTCAGCTTCCACCCTGGCTTATAAATCATACCAGAACTCTGGAGTTTTTAACCTTCTCTTCGCATTCTATAATGAGCGAGGGGAAGTAGGAAGCGTGTCGTAAAACACGACCCTACAATTAACCGATTTCTTAATTATCCATTTCGTTTTCGAACTGAAACGTCTTGTTTCCAGCAAGAAGCTAATTCACTCCTCATTAACAATTAATGTTACCAGATAATCGATTCGTTTCACGGAAAATGCAGTTTTCTCTCGATTATTCTGTAGCAAGTGTTTGCTTCAAGCTGTGCAATTCATCATTTGTACTTGAATCTGTGTCTGTTCACGAATATTGAAAGGATAATAGTTCATTAAACATTAAAAGCAACATTCCTCTTCATATTTTTGCTACGTTTACTTTGTAAAATATCAAAGACAATTTTTGACAGAAAACTGAAAATAATTTTTATTGGCTAGAATATTTGTTCCTTTGGGTAATTCTCTCTTTGGCAATTTTTTCACGTCATTAGGAATAACGGAGACATTTCAGATGCTCATGTTAGAAAAAACACTTTGCATAGATCGTATCGTGGTTTTTTGGAAATGTGGTAGTGCACAAATTATATTGCTTCCAATATTTTTAGTATCACGTTTCCATATTTACATTCATTCGTTACATACATTCATTTCATTACGAATATAAACGACTTTCAAATTAATAATACACCGAAGAATATTAACACGCAAATTTTCTCGGCTACTCAAAGCAAAATTGAACATCTCACACACGCATTATCTACGATCGTCTACGGTACATAAAACTACATTGTGCATTGATTTTCTGCAAAAGCTTCGAACTAGACAGAACCCTGTCCCCTCACTTCCTACATCACACCACTGCCGTATGATAATCAGCCCGCACCCAAACGTCATGGTTATTAAATTCCGTCAGGCTAAAATTATTCAAGTCTCTGAAACGTTCAAGCCGCGATTAAATATCTTTGATTTACGCGATCACGGCTAGCACAAATCTCTGTCCCAAGGAAACCACCACAAATCAGCAGCAGGAGCAACTGCCATCTATCCTCTACGTTCCTTGTCGACGTCTTTCGCGTTATTACCGCGAGTAGCAATGCACGGTGATGAACGTTAGAGGCACACGGCGTAGAGGCGAAGGGCACCCAGGAAGAGTAATATTGTCACGGATATTACCCGGCCAGTGGAAACACGTTGTCTCTCTCGATGGTCACGATCGTCGGAGTGTTTAGTCTAGTGTTCCCCGGCTGTTGTGACAATCCATCCGCGCGCAAGCACAAAGACACACGCACGCACAACCGTTGCTCGCGTACACACACACAAACTCATACGCACACAGAGTTAGGTGAGCGTCTCTCTGGCCACGCAGATAGGTGGAACGGGAGCACGTAGGCAGCAGCAGCAGCGGGGACGCAGGCCACCGCGACGTGGAATGGGTGCTCTCTCTCTCTCTGTGGGCCTAGGGGGATGGAAGCATCGGCGAGTGTCAGGAGAGAGACATATACAGGAGGAGAGACGACGTACGTGTTCGGGATTACGGCGATCAATGCGGTAAGCCCTGTTTGTTTTGCGCTGGACCCACCCACACTCGTGCAAACATCCATCGCCACGTTGTTCCGAAATCAGCCATCTGTAGATTTCATTCATCGCTATGGTCTCCGTTTGCTCCTGGAGGCAGGAGCGAGGCGGGCTGCTGTCGTTGTCTGGCTCCTACCTCGACGGTTTCTTTTTACCATAGGTATGGAAAGGTTGTTACACGTGGACTGCTGCTCACGTTCGACGCGACCAGATGGGAGAGCTTTTGAATTAGGGAACGACGTTGGCCGGTGAAATTTTTTTCGGTGTGAAAGATGTACGGGTTTGTGGAAGGATAATTTGAATGTTTCAGTGCGTTCGAAAGAGCGTAATCGGATATTATGCAAGGTAGAGTAAGTACCGATTTGGTAGGTACGATTAGTGTTGCTGTCAGTTTATTCTCGTCGAAAGAGAAATTTGGTTTGGTTAATATTGTATACGTACATTTTTATGTGACGTGTATTATGTTATTCCATAGTACAGTTAAATAATTGTCACACGACAATTTCTTAATTACAATGAACAGTTCACTAAACAAATTTAACTACTAATAATACATTTTTTACTATTGGAAATTGATAAACTAACGTGTATTTGAATAATTTTCCAAATATTATTCTGATACGTAATTGTGCACAGGTGGAAGTGTAAGAATGAAGTTGTTCGGAATAATTGTAAGCATTGATATGTCATTAAGGAATTTTCATTTGGGTGGTTGGAAAATAAACGAAAATTTACACAAGAACAGAAATAGTGAGACAGAGCTAAGGAAAGTATTACAGTTCCTCCTTTTAATCGCGTTGCAGCTAGACGGTCTGACAGCATAACATTATTCTACTTCGTACCGCCTTTCATTGACTCGAGTCACTAGCTAGAACGCAATTGCGACGGAATCATTTCCTTTAGCACTATCTATAATAACTCCACTACGAGCACTATAAAACGCGAATAATACAAAATTCTCGAGAATGTTGAATACAAATTATTGAGCAAAGTGTTAAACTATTCTGTCGTCTAGATGACATTTATTACTTAAATTTCAATATCCCTGTTACTACAACGAAACAATGGAAAGATTATTTTAAAAATCGTACACTTTATGCAGTTTTGATGAGAACAAAATGTCTGAACGTTCAAAGCAACGAATAAAAAAGTTTCACGACAAAGATGACTAATTTCTTTACTCGTCAGAGCGTAACAGACACATCTGTACATTTTCGGTCGTCACCGTTAAATCATTTGATCCCATTCTTTAAAACTGATTCCGAATGGACCATAGCTAGGATTACAGAGTCGAATTTATCGAGTATCCGAATATTTAGAACGGTCCATGATAAATCTGAAATCGATATAGCGATTCTATAACAACGAACGCATTCCTGGTGTCCAGGTGCCAGGCATCGTTCAAATTAACAATTACACGCAATTTGGTCTACCGAAAATTTCGATTTTTCACCCTCACCGACCCTTCCGTCGACCAAAGTGCGTTCCTCGTGAACGAAAAACTTAGCGCGAAGCGACGATATCATCGACGATAATGGAAAATCACGGGGGGAAGGTGAAACTCGAACTCGTTTCGTTCGGAACCGTGACGCGATATATATTTTTCGCGCAACTCTCATAGTCCAACTCGAAAACGGGATTTCGTTCGTGGCGTTCGCGGTTCGTGTATATTAAAAGTCTAACCGGGGACGAAATTCGATACGCGAGGCATGAAAATGCACCGGCGGTGACCGGAAGTTGCCTGTATCGACGAGGACCGTTCCAAGCACGGTATGAAACGCGGTTTCGTTACCTCGATGCCGCCTTTTATTTTTGCCGTATCGTTGACTTTTATAGGGAAAGTTCTACGTAACTGTGCTTGGGAACCAGCCCAAGCCTGTAACTGCGACAGCTAGTGATAGACACGACCGAAAGGTGGACCGAGATTGAGAAATATCAAAGAAACAGAGAGAGAATCGTTGGACCGGCGAAACAAGGAAATCTAACAATACGGCGGCAACGTTTACAGGAAAATTGGACGTCGGCGAAACAAAATCTTAGTTCGCTTCTCTGTCCTGTTATCGCACTGTATGATTGTTTCATCAGGATAGCGTGACGTATGATGCACGCTGCTGTATGCGTATACACGGACCAGTGTCACTCGTTACCATATATCGACTTGAAATCGTATCACTCGAATTCTGCACGTGACCGAATACGTGTACATACGATCATCGACAAGGTGATCCCGCAGAAATAGGCTACCTATTTCTTCTCGAGCATACGGAGAAATATGGCGGATAAAGTACGGGGTATTTGAAGGGGAAGACACGATGCAACGTGAATTTGTTTTTGAATTTATCGCTGTCTTCTGCGAGATTTTGCATGTACATGTGCGATTTTCTTGCTGCGAGTTAAAATAACGCGTGTTTGAATAATTTTGCAGGTATCGTTGTGACGTGTAATTGTGCGCAGGTGAAAATGTGAGAATAAAATTGTTTGGAATATTTAAATACTTATACCTAGTGGTGTATTTTTATATTGCAAATATTTTTAGTATGCATAAAGGAAAATTCATAGATGTCTGATTCGAAGAGCTGGCAGGTCTAATAGTAAGTTTTCATATTTTCAGATATCTGTAAAATAGATCAGAACTTATCTTCGTCCTTACCTCATATATTAACCATTTGCACTTAATTATCGAATGATTACATTTAACAGAAATCACGGATAGTTTTACGAATTTAATAAAAGCATCGAAGACGTAGTTTCTCAACGTTTTGCTAATCGCAAAACACAACACTCGCAAAGAGTGTTCAACATTGAAGCGACGTCAAAGTATAATTTTCTAAATGAAATTTGTCAGGCGTATCAGCCGCACTTTAACACCATAAAGACATCTGAATACGTACGCGAGCATTAACCAACAAATGGGACTAATTACGAGTAACAGCATTCATTAAGGCGTTGATTTCCCAAATTAAGCCGGAGCAAGGTTGGATCTGTTGGTGAATGAGGCCCGCTCTTATCTGCACACGCGTGTCTGCGTGTTTAGAATTAAGTCCAGACGGTACGCTTCATATTTGAAGGAAAAAAGAAAGGCGAAGAATGAAACGGCGCTTCTCATAAAGGAGCTTCCAGTCGTTTCCCTTTGCCGTTTGGAAAACGAAACGCGAGGTTAAATCATGAGGGCGACCAATGGGTCGGAAGGGAGAGAAAGAGGGAGAGAGAGATTCCCTTCTCTCCGTCGTCTCAGCCACTCGACCCTACTTATTTCAATAGCTTTCTCTTGCTACACGTTTGAATAAACTACGTCTAC
>NW_017100150.1:1606272-1651174 GCF_001263275.1 Habropoda laboriosa
TCTCCGTGCATACGCATATGAAATTCGCCTACTCAAAAATACCAATGTCTCCCGGCTGGGTTCCTTGTTACGCCAACTGATACTTCATCATGGACTGCGATATCCCTCTATGGCCAGAACAACGGGGCGAGGTTTCGCGCAGTTTACATTTGTTATGAACTGCCATGGATGGCAGGCTAGGATCGCGCGCACCCCTGGCATGAAAAATCGAACGTTTTAATTTCTCTGCTCGTGGTTGATTACCGCGCTGTGCCACGCCGCGGATATACGCAGTACGCGGGCCCTCCCTCCCCGCTTTATGAATGGCGTTCCTGATAACGTTTGCGGTAAAACTGAAATAATACCTACGTGGCTGCCGCTATTGTTTCGCGAAGTTTTGCGATCACGACCGCTGATACAGAGAATGGACGTAGGAAATAAAAACGATAAACTTCGGAAAAAATCATTCACGTCCACGACGCCTTCGTTGTTAATCTATGCCCATAGAGGGCCACGTTTTGTCTCTCTGATGGACCAGAGGCTTGATTATAAATCACTTTTATCCCGGAAGGCTTATTGAGCATTAAACGTATTGGAGATTTAGCGGGATAGATTCGTCCGTGTTGGAAATGCTGTTTAGATTGATGCACGAGGATGTTACAGTGACCGAAGAGAGCATGCGTAAGCTGATTTCTTCATTTATTAGACTTGCCATTTTGAAATGACAGATACTCTGATTTTAACGAAAATTAGAGCACGATTAAATGAGGATTGCGACAAGTGTTACGAGTAAAAAAAGTCTGCTTGGAATGTCTTCTGATACTTCGATTATGTCAGAAGTAGAATTGTGATACTTCGATTATGTCAGAAGTAGAATTGTGATACTTCAATCGAGTCAATTTTAGCTGACACTAATTGTGTCATTTTGCAAACAGAAAATTTCACGTTTCATTCTCCTCGAAAATTTCATGTTTCCCGTAGGTATAAATTACCTATCGCGTCCAATATACGTTATACGAGCCGTTCAGAGGCCAATTTTGCAATTTTTCCAATTTTATCATTGCAGCACATGATCGGCCTCTCATAAACACGATAAATATAACAGATTTTACCTGACGAAGTGAGTCACATTAGCTTCTCGCATAAAATGTTTCCCTGAAACCTACGGGAAGTTAAAAAACAGCAACAATACATCCGCTTTATATCCAGCAGCCTATTTTCGTAACCTCAGCAGTCTATATTTCGGTACGCTTCCCATCTCCAGGAGCCTTTCTTTCCCTTTCGCGAGTATGCCTGTTCGTCGACGACCGTGCCGAGTATTAGTCGACCGGAATTGGGGTGCGAAATTCCCGAAGTCTGGCTCTGAAGTATTTATGAAGGTGTACCCACCTTCGTGCTTCTCATTCTTCGTCATCGCCCCCTCTCTTGTTTCGCTCGCTCTTTTTCCCTCGACCGTTTTTCATCCCCTCTTTTTTATTCTTGCTCCCTCGCTGTCTGACGTTCGCCCTATACGTCCCCTCCCTCCCTTCGCCCCTGCAGTTCCCTCTTTTGTCTGGCCGCCGTTCCGCCTCTCCTCCCTCCATCTGCTCGTATCGCGAAAAGAACCGAGTGAGAGAGGGAGAGAGTTAATCCGAGGTCTCCGTCCGCGGGACTCGCGCAAAAACAAGACTAGGTGCACCTCTTCCTTTCCACGTTTTTACCCTCTTCCAACAGTCAGGTTAGCCGCGCTTGCCGGTTGCGCCTAATCTTTATCCGATATCCCGATCCGCGGTTCTGCTGCTTGATGAAAAGAACGCGATCGGTTCAATCGCTGCTAAAGTTGTTCTCTCCCGCGGGCGGAAACGCGGAGGGGATGATTGTACCGAGAGGCGGCGCAATTGAAAAACAGGAGAAAGAGAGAGAGAGAGAGAGAAGAAGAGTGTTCACGGAGTGAAAAAGCTCGGCGGTTAATACACGACAACCGTGCGTACCGGTTTGGTACGGTGATAGGAGAGCGAAGCCGTAAGGCAGGAAGGCAGTTTTAATGGCCGTGTTCAGCTCATTAATAATTCTATAGGATTATATGCGTTCAACGACACCCTGAAATCGGATTAGGAGGATCATGTCTTTCTCTCGTACGTGTACGTTTAATCGTGTCATTCTTTATTCTTCGCTTGGCTGTTATTCGCCAGGTTAATCTTTATACGTGTTAACTACGTGACTGCATT
Source organism: Habropoda laboriosa (assembly GCF_001263275.1). Lineage (NCBI taxonomy): Eukaryota > Metazoa > Arthropoda > Insecta > Hymenoptera > Apidae > Habropoda > Habropoda laboriosa. The sequence continues at coordinate 1,608,459 of NW_017100150.1, forward strand.
TTTTTTTTTTAATACCTTCTCTTCTGACGCTTTTATCCCGTATACACAGAGTGTCCCGCGAGAAAATCGTGAGAAATTTTTGTATTTTAATTAGAAGGTTGTTTCAAAGTGTGACAAATATTGTAACAGTGAAATTACAGCGAATGGTGGGAAAGATGTGGTACAATCGGAACGGTTGGAGTAGTTTTAAATAGCATATGCTACGGTGAAAGGACGACAGGAGCAGACGGAAGAGAACGGGAGGAAAGAAAGGTAGAATGGATGGTGGAATACAGGCCAGTAGTCATCTCTCAAACTTACGAAACTACGTATCCTGTGTATACATTGCTCGATGTTTTCATACACACTGATGTGAACGAAGGGGAAGAAGCGGCCGCACTCCGTTGCTGTAAAACAGAGCATTATTATCCTTCTAGTCCATTACCCAGGACACTACGGAGGCCGGGAAACCGGCTGGAAGAGGACGCAATAGCAAAAACCAAAAACCCGGGCAACTACGGGCAAGGGCCATTGACTCCAACACTACCACCTTTCAACCTTCGACGTGATTTATCTCCGGATTCCTAGTTTTTGACTTCCATCTCTCGTTTGAATGCCCCGATCGAGCAACGCCTCTCGCTTTTTTTCTGTATTCGTTATTCTCGTGTTTTAACCCTTTCGCCGATTTTAATATTTGCCCTCCCTCTTTCCGTCGATAACCCTAACCCGTTGCCGATCGATGGCATCGGGGAATTTATGGAAATGCGATTAACGATAGATAAAGTCTGACGCAAATGTTAGAGAAATGTAATTTATTAAATTTGTTATTTCTGTCTAATAATGTTGTAAAATTTTGTAATATCTAGTAATAACATTTGCGTCTGGAAATTCCAGTGGTTTTCTTTAATTTTCATTTAATTTTTTTAATTTATGGGAAATACGGAATTTATTTTTTAATTAAAAGATTAATGTTGTACTTTTTTTCCGGTCCCTGATATATATTACCAGCAGATGAACACTATTTTACTAATGTTATTAATTACGCCGTTCGGTAATATCGAAAATTTTTGTCCACAGAATTAAATTAAAACCGTATTCCATCATAAATCAATAAACGGCGCTTCGTTTATATAACATTTTCACTAATACCTCCGCGTAATTTACATCGATGATCGATTACGCTGTGTACTAAGGACGCGTTTGTATGCGTTTCATTAATAAATCACGAGCGGTGAAAATTTTTGCATGCAAAGCAACGACGTAAATTAAGAATAAATACGCAATCAAGGCGGACGTAATGTCTGGTGCATGGAACTAATGAGGACAGCAGCTCATTTACATTGAATCAATAATCAAGAAATTATATCTGCATACAAATGTTCACATATATCGCGTTGTTATTTTTGTAAATGTAACAAAAAGCGTACCGCAGCACGGTGAGCGCGGAGTTTAAAATGAATTCCGCCGATTAAATTTAGGGACATTTTAATGTATCGAGCGTCGTTAGTGTATGTGTTTCATTTTAAATTGAAACGAAATTCAACTTTTCACGTACGAGCTGTCGACAAGTACTTCCACTCGCTAACGCTAATTTCTGTCTACGTAAATTTCAAAACGTCTTATTGCACAACGTTATTACGAATTATTGCAAAAATAATTATCGTTTGTAAAATCTACTTTCCTTTCTGTTCATTTTTCACGAATAAAGGTAACAGAATTCGATAAAAAGGAAGTAAAACAATTTTCAAAGGACACGTTTGTCTGTGAATCTGTAAAAATAACCTCGACAAAAATTGATTTCTCTGGTTTGAAAAGTATCGAAAAATCAATAGCTTCAATCTATGTATTCACGTGGCCTTCGAACCTACGTATTTTTCAAAGCCTCGTTACTACCTTGACAGCGGCGTGATCAAATTCGCCAGTCGAACCGTACTACCCTTTACAATACTGCCTTTAATTTAGTTGTAGTAATTAACATTTTTTGGTATCCCAGAAAAATGAGATTACTTAATTTCAAATTACGTACATCATAACTTTGCTTAATCCTTTCGTTACTATAGGCGTTTCGAAAATTTGCACCTCCACCTTAGCTTAATACTCAATTTCATCCCTTATGCACTTCCACCTTAATTCAGTAAACCGAATTTTAAAAGGACACGACCAAAATAGCAAATTTTGCAGCCGTGGGTAAAAATTTACCGTCAGTCACCAGGTTACGCATTCAAATTTATCGTAGCGAAAGGGTTGAAAGGTGAGAAACATTCGAAATCACCGAATATTTCAAACACCGCGAAAAATGAAAATATTGGAATTTCAAGACATTTTGACTAAAGAATGCAATATAAGTCAACAACTGCACAGCTAACTATACTCCGATAATTGCTTTGTAAAGCCTGAAAACACCTTTTCCCCATCTACCTTGATCATATCATCCTGAAAATACCTACGAGATACGCATTCACGGACGCGGAAAGTTTCCCAGCTCGGCGTTACGTAGCCATCAGTGAAATATCTTGGAGAGTCTTCCCCTTGGCAGCCGAGTAACATAATATCAGTTTCGCCCGAATTTAAGCATGTTTAAGCCAGCTGCGGAGAGAAGAAATATAGGAACGCTCGTCGAGCCTGGCGGAGTTGACGCTGAAACCGGGGGGGGGATGGAAATGCAAGGGTGACTGCATACTCGCTTTTTTATATAGTCGCGTCGAGAAAGGTTATGAACACGAAGTTAGAGGCATATGAATAAAGTGGTCAAGTTTTTGCCGTGCGCTACATCACCGGGTATAATGTTCACGGTCGGTTTTCGAAACGTTATACATGCTTCAGTTGCTATAACTGGCTCTAATACTCCAAGTTCTTTCTTCAAACAACACGGCAGGAACGTTTAATCGCGTTTGAGTAATTACGTACCGGCAGGCGATGAGTGACGTCGCTGTTGGCTATAACTTCTTTCATTTTGAGGGGCTTGACAGGGATGGGGAGGGGTGGTAGCAACTGTGGCAAGGGAGGACGCCAGTTCGGAGTCACTGAAGCATTTTCCTTTTTTACAGCTAATGGTGCTGAAATTTGAGCTCTTTATGTGTGTACGAATGGTACGTGCAAGTTTTCTTGTTGGTTTTGCGTGCCAATACTCGCTTCGGGCGAGTAGCGAACCGTTGAAATTGTAGGAAAATGGACTGGAAGGTGATACAAAGAAGTTTTGGCAGTTTAAAAGCGATTGGGTGTTCGCCTTATGTATGCACATATATATCACGATGATTGATCGTATTGGTGGTTGACAAGCCGGTTTGTTATACAATATCTGTTTTGTGAAAAACAGAATTTTCCATTAAACTCAAATTTATTATCTCGTTGTTATGTCTGTAATTTTGCTCGTAAATTTTAGGACACGAAAAAGTGTTGTATTCGTATAGAAAGTATCATACGATTTCAAATTTACTCGCACTGTAGAGTTCGCGCCTTTTGGTGCACTTCTAGGATAATTTAATCTTCACTTTTATCTTACAAGTATTTCCACCTTAGTTTAACGAAACAAATTTTGAAACGATACGGCCAAAATGAGTCAGGTTCTAAGATCTGTCGTAGCGAAAGGGTTAAATTAAACTTCTTCGTAAAAGTTGGTATCATGTATCGGTGAAAATATGTGTACTCGTTACATTACGAGATTTCAGACAAGAATAATGTCTTTTCAGGAGCTTGATATTTCTGTGACGACTATTTAGGTTTGCTTCGGTAGGTGTTCTAATTAACCCTTGTTTTTCGAGGACGGTAAAAACACGATGTTACATCAGTTCCATCTATTGTTCTCCAGAATAATGAAAAACAGCATCGAGCGCTGAATCTCCGTGAGGTAAACCCGGTGAAATCATAATTAAACCAACGATAAAGTTGTACAAAGAATGATTTCGTTATTTATTCCCACGGGAGGCGAGTAGCTGCGTGGAGGGACGAAACGCGTGGATGGACATACATTACCAGACCGTACGAATGATTCGATTCGACGCGCAATTAATCAGATTGTGATTTGCGTATATATGTGCGGGTGTCCCTCGGGCGCCCTCACTTTATTCCCTTGCATCGTCGAGTTTCACCGCGATGGTTTGCGTTCACCTGCTCGACGTTCCACCATGTACACGCGTCTTTACATCGTGCTACAGACCGCGGTTCAAGCGATTTCCCTCCCTTTGTCCCTCCCCTTTTCTCTATTTTTATTATTCACCAGGCCTAATCAAGAAGAGTATACGCAGAAAGCTGGATAGAGATAGAGAGAGAGAGAGAGAAAAGGAAAGAAATGTGGAAAACAGGGAGCACGTGGTGGAGGCGCGTGTTGTCGAGGCGAGCTAGAAACGAATCGATGCATTACCGAGAACAGTCGTTCAGTTGTTGACTGAAAATGAAGAAAAAGGAACGAGAAAGAGAAAGAAAGAGAGAAGGCGAGCACCATGAATTGACATTTAGACGAAGACGGATGAAGAGAGTCAAATTGAAGGAAAGGGTTGGGGGTAGGAAGATCGATAAAAAGAAAACGCGAGAGGAACGAATGCTTATGTATAACTGACGCGTGTGGTGGTCGTGTTGCGCGTGTAGAGCCGCGTTTAACCGTGTACGAGTATGAGAAGAAAAAAAGTAAAAAGGAATACTTGGAAGTACGAACAAGTAGCGGAGAGGGACGAAGAAAAATGGCAGGGTACTCCGGTGGTGGTATATGGTAGGGTAGTTAGCCAATCGTGCTGCACTGCTACATCGGATGAATATCAATGAGGGAAAAGCCACCCATCGCGTTTTACAATTTTCTTCCGCTTGTGTCTGAGGAATAGAGGACATGGCGGAACCCAGGGGAGAGAGAGGAAAGTCGTGCCACGATCGCTTGTTTACGCAGGAGCTGATTGAAAACGCGGTTTCTCATCGAGCAATCCGGTTACGGATTTACGTGAAGCTTGAACGCGAAATTGACGCGAAATTTCTTTATTACGCCTGCGAATAACGACACGCAGTGCCTGATCATTTGCATTCGACGGGGGGACACCGGTAGGGTCTTTGATGATTCGATTCGAAGACAACGAGGTGATAGGTACTTAGCGAATCTTTTTTCGCTAGCATTGCTTGCATTCCTTTGACGTGGAATGGAATTATACTACTTGAACGTTTTTCTTTCCATTTACTGCAATTAGTTGGTCATATGAATAGTTAATTAGCTTATTCAGTTAGGACAACTTTTACGAATATGATTTGAAAATTCATTTATACAACTTTTAGGAGAAAATACGTTTTGACAGAACGAACGCTTTCATTGATATAATTTTTACCTATATTACAATGGAATAGTTAAATTTTTTATTATTTGAAAGAATTTCAGAAATACATATAACGGTATGGTATTCAGAATTGTATTGCAATTTGTTAGAACATAGTAACTGTTACTAGTGGATAATAGTAAATAAATAAAAATTTTCTTTTCGTAGTATTATCTTCAATGAAAAATTAAAATAATGAAGCTTGGTAAAGCATTAAAATTTACATAAATCTTGTATTATCTAATGCGATAAGTATAGTTGTGGGATTGTAATATTCTTGAAAGAATATTTTTTAATATAATTCTCACTTATTGTTTTTCACCTTCTCTGATATACCTTCTGTGAATTTATTACCCAGAATAGGAAAGATCATACGCGATACGAACGCGCGAATATCATTTATTAACGAAGTCATTTGTATAAAGTGGAATGCGAAATTCCTCGCGAAGCTACTATTCGTCGAAGCTTGATATGAAACAAAATTGAATACGACGGTGAGTTTTTGCCGTGCGTGACTCTTCATTTCATTAAAATTCGTTCGATGAAACCAGCGCTGTCTCACAGACGTACAAACAAAATAGCCAGACTAATAGCCGCTGCTGCATTGTTGCGAACTGAAAAAGGCAATCTATAAAAAGAGGGAGAGAAAGGAAAAGAAGGAAGAAAAAAATATACAGACCGATGTCTGACGATTTTCAACTATTATATTTGCTCGCAGTTTCTTAAATACCCCAAAATTCTTAAGAAATCTTACTGCAAATTTATCATTTGACAGATATTTGCAGAAAAATAATTATTAATTTTTACTTTAATAAATTCCCTTGCCCCTAATTGCCTCCCTTTTATTCTAACAATTTAAAAATTCTAAATCAGTGGACGAAATTGTTATTACTTCTTCATTCGTTAAATCCACGGCACTGACAATGGCGGTTCTCGAAACACTATCCACGCGTTGATATTCTTCGAGTTAACAAGGACGGCCTACATTATGCATTTAGAGCAGAAACAGCAGGAGTTTGCATATGTATTTTCATTTTCACGGCCGTAAAGAATGTTGCATGATACGATACCGTGCAAAAGAAAAAAAGAGAAAAAAATCCATTTACTCGCTGAGAGAAGCACAGTGCACTTCTACTTCTTCCTCTTGCTTGTACTTCGGTAGCGTGACTACCACCATTCCTGACTTCGTCGATTCAATTACATTTTTTTCTTCTTCTTCACGTCGAACACTTGTTGAAAGAATTGCCGTAAACAGAAGGGGAAGAGAGGAGGGGAGGAAAATATTTCGCGATAGCATGCGCCATTGCCAAACACAGACGGAAACTCGATGCAAATTTAAACAGAGGGATTTTTTTTTTCGAAAAGCGATGAAGATTAAATGCGCGCATAAATGTACAGGTTGATTCCATTAATCTTTCACTTACTCTATTCTAGTTTCTGCGCTACACCTTCTCCATCAGACGTGCTTGTTTTCAAAGGAACTAACGGACGGGAGAGTTAAGCGGAAGCTGAAAGGTGAACGAAGAGTAATAGATGGTTAAAGGAAGAATATGCTATAAAGAGATTGAGAAATGAAAAATGATACTCAAAGAGGAAAATAGACGAGGGAAAATTGAAAGATAAGCGACGCTATGCTGGAGAAGTTGCAACTTGATGGCAGTCATTTTTACCTCGATACACACTACCGAACACTTGCAATTATTCCCGCGTGTTTCAGTAATAGTACGCGTTACACGAAGTTTGATTTACGATTAAAAATCTGTGTATTATTGTCGGTAAGTATTGGGACACTTACTGAACGTGAAGCAAACCTGAACAGTGATTAAAAAATTAAGCTAAAGAAAAAGAGAAGTTTGGTGAAGAAATGTAATTTAAATTGTACGATACTGTGTACGAACGCCAGTGTATGTAATTGAAAAGTGAGTGCAATTTCAGTGCCAGACAAGTGAATATGTACGATTAAAAATTACACACAATGATCATTCCAAGGACCATAAACTTGGATAAGTACTACTACGCTACAAAGTATACATAATAATGCATAAAATTTTAGTTCATATGAAATTTAAGTACTACAGGTACATCTCTGTCCTCTCAAGTTTCCATTACCTTCTTACTCTGTCTGCGTGTAATTCTACAACATACCATGAACTTCAGAAAATAACCTGAAGTAACGTTTCCATACATGTGATACCTTATAATTTCACAATAGTCGTTGCATAAAAAACTCCGTTGTGCAATCACCGAGAATTTCAATTAAAAGTAACAATTAAACTCAACTGTACAAAAACTATTAATAAGTAAAATGAAACAATTTTATTAAAATAAAAATAAAGTTATTAGCGTATCGTTAATTAAACGTAATTTTTGCAAAAGGGTATTATGGTTAAATTATTTCAGATAATTTCACGGTAATGGTGACATAAAGGACACCATTGTGTAATCACCGAAACTTTCAATTAAGCGAGACAATTAAGACGAACTGCGGGAAAATTTTGCACGCGTTAAATCCGAGGAAAAATATGAAACTATTAACGCGTCGTTAATTAAGCGTAATTCACGAAAACGAGTCTCATCGTTAAATTATTTAAGATGCGACATGCCGGCGGCGAGTCACGCGACTCGTCGGAATAGCTGGTTGCTATCATTATGTGCACTTACGGGTTAAATCTGTGGCGCATTAAACGAATTTACGCTACAGCAGAGTCCTTGCAATTACATATACATAGGCGACATTACAAGAACCCCGCTTCTGCGCTCTCTCAATGAAGTACCGTTGCACAAGCAGCACTCGTGTTCCTTTCCCAACGAAATGTTGTAACACAGGTGTTTACAAACGAGAACTGAATAAATCTCGAGCCTCTGTTAGTTTTATTTCTATTGACACGGTAAATATATTCGCAAACGGGTAGGACGTCGCTTATTCCGATTTCTACTACGCTTGTTTGCAAAAGGTATCACGTTGAAAGGCACGCGATAGTAGTCGAGACTTAGCGTACCATTGTTTATTGCTTTCTCGCTTGCAGTATTTATTATTTACACTCCACGCGCTGGTCTTCTTTCCGATATCGTGTCTGTGTTTTTAATAACTTGCTTTCAGTCGTAAAATTGAAATACGAATTTTTGCATTCGGAGAAGTTTACGTTCGAGATGTGAAACTTCTTTTAATCTCTTCTCTACTTGTGACAATAACGCGCGTTGTTAGAGTACAGAGAGCAGCGGAAATGGTAGATCGAGTTCTTTCATCTGTTCTCGGGGAAAGCGTGAAACCGGATGTCTGAAAGGTGAAGTAACGAATCTCGTCAGTGTGAAAATCCAAATCACGCCGATCGATTTCGATGAAGCGAGATAGGAGACTAAAATGGTTACACAAAAGATTCAGTGTAGTTCGATAACCCGTCTGTCAAGATACGTTGTCTTTAAAATGAAAAGACTCTGTCTGGAATTTCCTTCTCAATTTTCTGAAGATTTTCCTACACCTTAGGATCGTATTCAGCTTTTAATTTTCTGATGAACACTGAATGTTGTTGCAAAGAAAAAATGTAACAGAAAATAGAATAATGTGCAATATTTTATTGTAATTTATTGTTGATCTGAAAAGCGTATTTAATGATACTGTAATATATTACACGTCGTTAAAAATTGAGAACATTTTTTATTCTAGTAATTATTAGGTATAAATGAATTTGATAAACGAGCACACCAAAAATATTAAGTTACACAAAACATAAATGTATTTGAAAAAAGGAATCAAACAAGTAATAACTTAACTCGGAGAAGCAAATTTGAAGTATTTGTGTCCTCCATGTGAGCATTGCAATTTCCTTCTTTTTGAGTAATTAAGCATTTTGTAAACGAAAAAATCTGATATTTTATATTTTCGATATTTGAAGTAGAATTAGATAAATTAATTGGGGAGAATAAAAAATTTCAAGTAAATATTAATCTTTGCTTTTCTTCTCACCGCCACTTCAAACGTGCTCCTAAACAATATACGCATATCATTATTACCATCTGTCTACACTCTTCACTGCTATTAAATCTACTAATCCAAAAATTGTTTCCTGTATCGTTACCAATTTCCCGGCAACTCCATTCCCGTTTCTTCACCGCGATAAGACGCGCTATGTATCCTTCTGACTAAGAAGGAATCGCAAACACGTCTGGAATTAGGCTATAACTTAAAAGAAGAAAAGCAGCGAGGGAAGAGCATGGGGTATAATGAAATAAGATGTGTCGGGAATGCTTCTTTATCCACGTTGATCCCGCTACCTGAAGCTTATCTTTGCATTTGCGAGGCGTATGTGAGCACACGTTTGTCTTCTCCGCCTCTCTCGCCCACCTTTCCTGACCACCTCACTCCCTATCTCAAGGAACAGGCTGTTCACGTGTGTGTAAAGTGGAACACGAAAGGTGGTAAACTAAATCAAAGAATTTCACGGATTTACCGACATGCAATCCCGGGTCACCGCGGATACACGGTCTCGGTAACCTCCTGCAGAATATTTCTCGGAACACGGCAGTTTTCTCTTCTTGCCGGAAGACCGCTTCGTGAGAAAAACTTCTCCCCTGGGTATTACCGATCTTTCGACCTCGTTTCTTCCTTGCCTCGTAACTCTCTCGTTGCTTGTTATCGTCCCTTATCTCGGTCAACTTTAAACAGCCGTACACAAGAGTTATCACGCCTCCTCTAAACTGTTTCACACCCCTTGGACGACGTTGTCGAAGGATTACAAATCGTTACGATAGTCAAACTACAAAACTGAAAGCTTCCAGATGTATTAGGAGTAAGATGGGAAATTTTCGATTGAAATACTTCATTCTATGGGTTAATTTATCGTTTAATTAATCCTGACAAAATTTGCAATGGAAGACAGAACAGGTTCTCGAAGTGTATTTTCCTTTAATTCTTGCAAATTTGTTAGTTACGAATGGTTCTAATTTCGTCTGGGAACGAAGTGTTTGTTTATATTTTAACAGGATCGAGTAAAAGAGCACCTTTGTGAAATAGCCAAGAACATTTGTTGTTTACTGAAAATCGATACTCCATTACGTACGTGTGTGCTTGCATGTACAAAAATCGTTCTTCCATGGTAAGCACTACTTTAACTTATTGAAGTTCTCGATACGTGTATATGTCGTAAATATGAGGATTCAGTGCAGTGACTGATCATTTATAAAGCGGAGCGTGGCCGCTTTGTGATAAAGGAACCAGATCGTGTGCAAACGAACCTCGGATAATATGGTACGGAAGCATAAAATACGATTCATTTAGAGACCCAATGAGAATTAATTATGTAAAGCAATCGCTAATTATTTGTCCCATTCCTATTCTTTCAATTTTTAACATTAAAAAAACGCAACATTGCATAATTCAAATTAAAAGGTAGTTGATCAAGCGCAACAAACTTTCAGTCATTTTTCTCAAAAACCAAGTCTCGTATGAAAAAATCTTATTGCACATTTTCGATTTAGTTTCTCAAGTAGAATCATCAGTTACACGACACCATGTACATATTTTACAGTTGTTGAAAAGGTACAGTCGACGGAAGAAACATAGCGAGCTCGTAAAATCGGTCAGACGATAAATTTTCCACGTTCATGTTCAGCGAAGGCTGCACGAAGTATGCTTCGCCTTCGATTCGAAATCCTAATTGAAAAACAGTAAACCTCGTTCTACTTCTCTCACCGACTGTACCAAATTCCCTCCACAAATTGCACCTCGGTGTATCATAATGAAGTTCATATCAACATTGACGTCGTCAGCGTGCGAAAGCAGGCCTATTGACGTCAATACCGACAATTTCGTATCGCGGATCGGGCGTCGATCGGTTGACGCTCGCGAGCATTACCATTGTCAACACGTTTAGCGACGTCGTTTCACCTCCGATTGTTATTGCTCGGTGCGACGTATTATGGTACGTCGTAGCGACCGCAATACACCCGCGTACGTCCTATCGCGTCAATTTCATCGATCAAAAGCAAGACCGGGAGGAGGAGTCTTCTCGCCGATGATACGACGAAACGGTAAAGACGATAAAACCTTGCAAGTGTAGGACGAGATGCTAAGCTGTAAGAGAGAAGGGAAGCGTAATGAAATTTGATAAAGTTATGTCGCAAGGCTTTGTCGTTCCCGTAAAGAAATATACGATACGGCGTGTGTGTCTGCGCGTGTTGGTAAAACGAGAGTCAGCTGGTAGAAAAGAAGGAAGAGAGAGAAGCCAGGAAGAAAGACGCGGAGGACAAGGGAGAAAGCGGGTACCACCACGACACACAGGCAACCCCATGACGAAGGAAGACGTAAGAAGAGAGAAAGCGGTCCGACAGTTTACGCTTTACGCTTTACGTCCTGGGAGGCAGCACCACGACGCTTTATGCGTTTCTCGTTCGCTGCTTCCCCCGTTTGCGCCTTTATATTGTTGGCGTGCATGCGCCGCGAGGCAATGCCGTAAATGCATAACACCTACTGTGCGTGCATCGCCCTATGAAGCGCCGCACCGTTTTCGAATAAAGTTGTCGTCTTCTGCTCGTCGCGCGAGCGGCGCAATGCAGCGCAGCGCGCGCGCCATGCTGCGCCACACGGCGCCGCGTCGCGTCCTCGTTTCTTTCTTTCTTCTCTCTCTCTCTCTCTTTCTTTCTTCTTTTTATTTTCGTTCTCATTTCGTGACTTGCGCCGCGTTACACGGGTTCCCCGCGACGCCTTGGTCGTCGTCGCCGAGTTAAAACTCGACAATGATAATGTCGGGGTAAGGGCCATGGAAAACGAAGAAAGAGGAAACGATATAAAGAGACTAGACAAAAACGAAGACGCGGAGAGCAGATGAAAAGGGTGGGGAAAGCGTAGAATAGGATGAAAAGAATAGGAGCAGAGTGGAGAATGAGAGTAGGAAGGCACGAAGAATGCCATATACAATTCGTACATACAAACCTCGCGAGACATTTAGGATGCACATCCGGTTGGAAAGATGGCCGACCGTCGACTTCCGGCGCGGCAGGGAGCTGACTTTCGCGTTACTATTGTGTGCCAACTCGCACAAAGATTCTCCTCTCTTCCGACCTTCCAAGTCTTTCCTCTCTCCTCGTCTCGCCCGTCCTTCCCGCTCTTTATTCCTATGTCCTTTTTCAACTAGCGTTGTTTCTGCCTGTTTCTTAGGCGAATTTCAGTCCCGTCGGCTTTGCGTTCATCAACAATTTAATATCTTTGTAATCCGCGTTTGAGGAAAGGAATTCACGTGGAAATTCGCCGTAGAATGGTTCTTACAGGAGATCGTAGAATTAGAAGCAGCTTAACGTTTGCAGTTCTTACGCGCACTTTAAACTTCGATTTACGGATACTTGGAACACTTATAATACGCCTTTCAAATTATTTACGTTAAAATGTGTGCAACTTGTGATCCTTGAGAAGAATAAAATATCGTGGAAAATGGTAATTTTCCTCTTCTGTATAAGTTGATCTTCAACGTTACCTATCTACTGAGAAGCTTGCACTGTTAAAGAACCGATTTTCTGCAAATTCATATGTTTATTATTTCACAGCAGCACGATCGCCATTTTTCAATACCGCAACAATGTAATATTGAACTTTCCTGCCTCAGCCTCTTCATACGGTTTCAGAGGTGTCGTTGTAGTCACTCGTTAATTGCAATCTATAATATAGCAGCAATTTTTCACGACGGTAACTTTTCACGGAGCAGCTTATTATTACTTAGCGGTACACGATTAATTACCTCTTCGCGCGATAAATAACTTTCTCCCCGTATCCCCTCGCAACTTGTATATATCTTCCATCTCTTCGGGCGTTGCTCAAAAACTCGTCGTCTACAATTATGAACGACGGCAGACGCAAAGGATAAACAGCGCGAGCCATTGTCTCCGCACAAAGGAGAATTAATGCTCCCCTTTTAGCAAATCTGATAACTGATTTAACAACGATCGAAATAATGCGTTTGGTAACCGCTCGACACGCTACCAATTTGCGCGTACACCCGGTCAATCTGAAGAGTAGTCGTATTTTATGCTCTTTTCCGCGCCCGATACACACGTTCTCCTGTCCTCTCTGTTGTCTCTCTTTTTTGCCAATTAGAATATTAACGATTTATCGTCAGAGATTTTGGCAAGCTACGCGACACGGTCATCCTGGCCGATGTTCCCGGCGTATATATAATAAATTTTTTGCTTAAAAAGTGCCCTGCCCGTTTAAGATATTCCGGCTCGGTATAGAGCTGGGGCTCGCTAAAACATTCGGGAATAAGAGGATGGGGAGGCCACTCTCCTGATATCCCTTGGGATGAGACGTTACGTTTCTCCGAGCCGAACACACCCTTATCTTCGTGCAGTCGTCGCCTATTTTAGAGGACTACCTTGCTCGTCATATTCCTGGTCTACTGCAACTCTGGGAAACATAAGCTCTGATCTTCGAGGTTGCTGGCATTCCGGATATTATAATATTTGTGCTGGCGTGCGCAGAGTTTACGAGTGGTGCACTTTTTTCGGAAATTTTCGTCGTTTAGAGGAAAATATGGAGAAGGAGTTGGTTTAATTAAAGAATCCGGCAATTTTTGTAAATCATTTTGAAAATAATTATATACTGTTGATAAAAGTTTCATTAACTTCCTTTATCTTGTGCCTTATTGGTATAATTATATTGTTGATGTTACTTATTTTGAATATGAGCTGCTTAAGGATTAGAAATATTTTGTTACATGTTATTTAACGCAAAGTAATTTTTAGTGGATGGTAATTTTCTGTGAATCTATAGTACCAGTATTTAAAGGGGATTTCAGGGAAATTGTATTTTTTGTGTGCCCGTGGAGAAAAGAAAAGGCAACCACACGTATTCCCACCCTTTCCGAGCTCCCATATTCTCATCGTTTCCCATTCATGCTCCCGCTGTGCTTTCTCACCTTACACGCGAAAATTCCTATTGCTTAATATTTAATTTTTCATCGTGACTGCAAATTATTTACAATTCTTTTAACAATATATTTTCGCAGAAGTGTGATTAATATTTTACAGAGCTTTATACTTTGATATATCTTTCACTTTCTTGATAATTTATGCTCTTCGTTATACACAAAATTTAGTAAGGTAAATAAAATATCTTTTCAAGTTTGAACAGCTAAAAATATCTCTGAAAAAAATTACAAAAGAACACGAAACTAGAACTACATTTCGAGGTGAAATAAATTCCCAAGTCTTCTGCTTGAATAAAGTATACGAACAGTATTTTGGCACGAACAATAGACTCAACAAAATATATTTTTCTTGAAGTTTGCCTTGCTCTATTCAAATCAAGCAACGGCAGGCACACAGGAAAAATATTCATACCATGAATAATTTATCAGTTAGCAACGGATGCTTATAACTTCGCTTATAAAGACAAAGTATCATTACTCCTTTATTCTTCTTCCAGTGACGTCAGCGAAACAACGAAGTAGTACCATTACCAATATTACCTTTACATTAGATGCGCTAAATACAGAAAAACAATCTAAAGTTATCAAAGAGAAATGTACCAATTTAAACAATACTACACTCAGGAAGTAACAATTAATTCGATCGCGAAAACCATATATACATTAGTATATTAGTAATTCTAATAACCCAAGCTGCAACAGTCCTAGAGAAACACGTATACATACTCCGACAATCGTGAAACAGCAGCAACCGGCACGGAAAGACAAACAGCGAACTCAAACGAATTACTCGAAGTTGCCTGAACGTATTTAAAATTCTTACGTCTTGCCACCTCGTCGGTAGTCGTCGACGAAATACCGTACACGCGGTCCCAACTCGGCGGGAGTTCCCTTTTCCAAAGTCCACCGGAAATTTTTCCTCCTCCAACTCCCTCGTCCCGCGCAAACACACCCTGTCCTCGCACTACCAATATTTGGCACATACATATTCCGTCGCGAAGGACCGACAGTTATGAAACAAGGGACACGCCGCGCCGTTCCCTAGCTGCAGTACACGAGTACGAGCTACGGTCCCAGGGTCGAGAATTGTAATCGCTAAGGTGTACTTCGTGCTACGTCCCACACTCCTCTTTGCCCGCTTGGTGTGTAGCTTTCGTGTGGCGATAGCGTATCTCGAAGTTCAATGTTTGCTCAGCTTGATTCATACCCCTTGGCCCACTCATCCCTATTATCCTCCGCTCTCCACGCTGCCCTCCGCGGCCTGTATCCGCTCAAGCTGCTACTTTCGCAAAAGCCCATAGTCGCACGCGTATCCTTCGTCTCCTTTCGCTCTCTTTGCACACACGTACACGTGCATACACGTGTACACAGCGACAAGAGCGTTAGGTGTAGGGTGTTCCGAGTTTCGAAAACGTCGCCTCGGTGGTTGCTGTTTGACCACTGAACGTACGATGATCGGGAGACGAGTTTTGTGATATAGTTGTATCAGCAAGATACGGTAGTTTTAATTTGGTACTTGTTCACCGGTTGGGTTAGGTTTAGTGTCGGCGAAGCCTGTTCCAGATTGAGATTGTGGATATCGACTTTATTTACGGTATGAGACGATGACACTTGAGCGAGGGAATTTTGAACGAATGAACGAGTGTTTGCTTGAATGTGACTGCGTTGCTGTTCGACTGTTGAATTTGTTGTGACTATATCGCGTTGCTGTGTTTCGTGGTACTAGTCTGCTTTGCTATGGCGTTGGGAATATACAGACAGGAGGTGGGTGTAGTGTGGAAGTGGAGAAAAGTATGGAGTAGAAGAATTTGTAAACAAATTCGATCCCCTGTAGAGGTAGGTTCTATGGTCGCAACAATAGTAGAAGTTCGATAGTTGCACCAAAATTGGGACGAAAATTCGCGCAGAAATGAAACGTGTTTGAAGAAAATGCGAATGGTTTAAAGATGAAACCGAGGGATCGGGAATATCGTTGAATTGAAGGGGAAGTGGTAATTATAAGCTAGTGATTTGTCGAGTGGCGATCAAGTGGATTAAAATAACAGGGCCGAGGATTTTCCTTTAAATACCCGTTTCTTCACTTCGACACCTTCCATTTATCGCAACTTCTCTCTTTTCCTCACTCTCGACTCTTCAATCATCGATCGTGTTTACATGACCATTAGGGAATATCCCTTTTCGTTTGTCTGAACGCGCGGAAATTTTCAATTTACCGAATCCGGCATTCTCGGATTAAAGTCAGCTATCCGCACCCCGGAAAAGCTTATAATCAACGAGCACAGTAATATCTTTCGACAGCTGTTAAACAGTAATTATCGTGATCACGGAGTAGAAGTCCTTCCTACAGATCCATTCAGAATTATGTCTGCACTTAAGATTAAAGGGTTGAAACTGGTTCCACAAAATTCAACTAATCCACGTTAAAATTGAGATACACAAGTATTTTGGAAATTTGTTAAAAGTGTCCACTTAATATCTAAAACACCCAAAATATCTCAGCTTCTTTTCACGATAGAAGAAAAAATCAGACACACAAGTAAAACTGTTTGATTCGAATTATCTGAATAGCGGGAACATTTTGCAGTGATATTTCATAGACGTTCACTTTGACGATGGAGAGGAAATATGTTCGTACTCGTATCAAGCAAGTTTTTCATTCGAGCAAAAGCTATTTATTAAACCTCTGTTGTTCTTCATTGCTATCCTAGAATTTCTAAAATTTTCGTAAACTTCGCCTAAAGTTGCCGTTCACCGCGGAACAAAAAGAAAGTTAATCGGTGGCCGCAGAGTAATCTAAGATGTACCGTCTCGTAAAAACTTGGTTGAAATTAGTTCGAAGACGGCTGAGGTACGTTTACAACGTTACGTGACTCTAAACATAACAAGCTTAACAACGTATGCCTAATGTCTTGGAAACGGCGGACGTACCCGTACATATGTAAGTTCGGGAGCACAATTCAGCTTCAAATTCCCGGACAGTCGTGGCGCCCCGAGAGAAGCGTAAATTGCGAACCACGCTAGAACAAGAACTTATGTACGGGGTAATAAGAAAATTTGAGGACGGTGCACGGTGCCATTTGTCATTGTCAGCCTGGCCTCGAATGTTACGGGCCGGTGAGCTACGTTCTTCTATTTCTGTGCTTTTAACAGTATTGTACATCACGCGTTCGTGTATTCTCTTTTCCCCCGGTTCTTTTGTTGGTCACCCTCCTCCGGCATCAACTACGCTCAGTCACTCAAGTCGCTCGACAATATGTCTTCATGTAGTAAGACAGACCCAGTCGCTGACCGTCCCTTTTAGTAATTTAGGAGGTAACGTAATTTTCAATTCGAACTTTTTACCGTTAATTAGAGATACGGTTGGGATTGAAGGATTCGTATGTTGATAAATTTGTTGTGGGAATGACGAAGTAGCGCGTATGACGAAGTTTTTATGGAAAATAGTTGGAAAGATATAAATTATAGAATTGAATTTTTTTTTCATGGATTTTCGCGAAGAAATGAGTACTCTGTGTTGAATGCTAAGGTGACATTTAAAAGGACGGTTTTATGGCAGGAAAATTATTTCACTCTTTGCAAACTTTACTCTATTGTGTGAAAAAAATAATAATCAATAAATTAAGCAACTGTGAATAGAAATAAGAATAAGTTAAGAAAGACTGCATATTATATATCATGTATAAATTGTAAATGTTATATCATATAATATATGTGTATCGTGATAATGTCAACGATTAAATAGAAACTTAATTTTGTTGCAGGTAAGGATTGTGAATGGTGTTGGTTGACCTGAAATCTAAAAGTTTAGGTCTAGTTTCATCAAACTGTATGTAATACGGTGAAATTATTTTTTTTAAACATTGCATGAATTTTTAAAAATGGTGTTTGTTTTGTAGAAAGTTTGCAACTCATATTAAATATTTAGCACCTTTTCATTAGTTAGATATTTTTCTTATTGAATGTAAAACATAGTCGTTTTCCTATTTAATAATAATTATGTTCACTATAAAGTTAATTTTTTCTTTTCTTTTGCACGTAATGCATCAAATATGCCACTATAGGAAACTAGTAGAATTTTATTTATTGCATACTTTAATGTATCTCAATGTAATTTCTTTGTAAGTGTCTTATAAATATGTTTAAACTATCGCAGTAACAATGAAACAGCCATACTTGTTTCATTGCAAAAAATAAACTATGCATCATTAAATGATTAAATTTAATATTCAATATTATTAAAAAATATAAAATTTTATGTGCATTATTTTGCTACTTCGTTAGTGATTCTTAATCAACCATGTCAGTAGTGACTTCCTAAAATGAAAACACAAAAATTCTACCAAGGGGGATTTAGAATTTTACATCAATTTTGGTAAATTTTCTCTGAAAGTTTGTTCAGTTCACAATTATTCTAATCATCAGGACGTGTCTATCATGTCTGCACAGATATTTTGAAGATACAGTAAACGTAGTCATTGAATTCTGATTTGATATTGGTTTCATTTAACAGTGGCCAAGAACCGATAATAGAACGTAACTGCATACATTGGTGGATCAGTATGGTAAGGGTGAAAACCAATCCTTGTGCACCTGCTCATACCCATTAGCCATGATTAGCGATGAATTATCCCTTGTGAACCTTCTCTATTCGTGACACTACCTGTTGGTTCAAATTGCATTTTCTTCCAGAAATCTTTTCCATTATTAGCTCGTAACGTAGCTACTCTTGTATTAAAATTTATATTTCTTAAATTTTTATGAAAAAAAAAAAATATTCCTTTTATTATTTTCAAGTAAAGTACCTCGTGAAGAAAATATATTTGAGTGACTTGGATATAATATAAAGAATTATTTACTGGAAATGAGACTGTTTGCATTGTATGTTTATTCAAAATAACGTTCTTATATGGAAGTAGAAATTTTTCAAAGTAAATTCAAAATATATTTTAAATATGATCAAATCTTTTTAAACAAATAATTTTCTAACGAAATCCTTTGTTACAATTTATAATAAGAAAGTAACAGAAAATGTTCAGAAGAAATTATTTCTACAGTACACATTTTTGAAAAATCCAACATTTTCAAAAATAAGACGGCACTTTCTGAAATCTTATATTTAAATATATTGTATGATAGTTACTATGGAACTCACACAAGGATTACGAAGGAAATGAAATATATTTTCAAACGAATTAGATATTACGATCTACCGAGATGCAGTATTTAAGTTCTTCAATTTGTTCAGGAATACATTGCGCTAAAATTACTTTTAATCACTCGTGTCAGCTGCAGCGCTTGGAGCAACCTCGTAGGTCCAATTCATTCTGAATTTACTGTGTCTTGCATTGGACACGTGATCGATGGTTACAAATTTCCTTTGGAAAACTAAGCAACAACATGTACATTACCTTATCGAAAAAAACCCTACATAATTGAATTCTAAAATGTATTCAGATAATTCTGAAGATCGATATTTTTTCAATTTTCTCGCGCAGCCTTCACTTCAGATTGAAATTCAACTATAAAATCATTCATAATTACCCTCGCTCACTCTCCCTCCTTACTCACACTGAAATCACTTCGTCGTGTATCAAATCGCAAACATTTTCATTTCAAATAATTTCCATAATTATGAAGTAACACGAGATTCGTAGAAATTCGAATTTTTATATACTCAAAATTAACGCTCCTGCGATACGTTGGCAAAATTATTTCAAATAAATTATTTTATTTACGCAATCCACATACGCAAATTATTTCAAATAAAAATATTCCATTCCAACAGATTCACGTTCTTTCAAAACGAACACCTTAAAACCTCGAGAACTTTCAGTATCACCTAACAGTCACTCAGAGCGAGACAATCGTCGCGATTACGTCTAATTCGCGGCGCAGAATTGATCCACAAACGTCTGGTCGGAACTCGAACATCATTACAGCGTGAAATTTGCAACGACGTACCGGTACGAGGTACGATTGCGTTGTCACGATAGTCGTATACACGCCGGCAGAAGGAGCATAAATGTATGAAACGAGCGATAAACATAAGATGGTCAATTACACGGCATGAAGAAACGGTTGTAACGATAGGACGGGTGGTGGTCAGAAAGGAGGACCAGGTTAGAGAGGGTGGTGGTGAGGTAGGTGGAACAGATAGGAGGGAAGAGAAATACGTGATGTAGATATTAAAGTTCCTCGGTCTCGGCGTCGTGCCGAGGGTTATACAGCGGCATGCTCGTTTATAACGCGGCCGGTTATGGAACGGACAATATCTTTATCTTTACGAGGCCCTAATGTTTTTAATTTCACGACGGATTATCGTAAACGAAACAAGTCATCATGGGTTGGGAAGCGGAAGCGTGTACCGAGGACCTGACTCGTTCTGTGGCACTTTGTTAACGGGGTGCACGTAAACCTTGCCTTTATAACGTAACCGCCAGTTAAATATTAACCGTTTCATGATAAACGAGCATCGCGACGACGACGACTAGTACAACGAGACCAGAACTTCCTCTTCTTGTCGCTTCTCGCCACGGCTATGCTAATCTGGCCAGGGTCCGCGTGTACCCTTCTGTAATTTCGTGAGCGACAAATTGGCTAGCCGAGCGCAACATCGATCGCACTGTGGTTACGCTGACAGAAAACCGGAGGCTGGAATTTAGAACGGACTACCGTCTGCCAGAATTGCCCGATCACACCGGAGCCCACCCACCGCAAGAAATTGTTTGCGTGCCGATCGTGAGATAATGAGGCGGAAGACGAGAAGTTCGAGATGAAAATGTTTATGCACTGGTTTATGTAGCTTCTGAGCTAACATTTTTTCTTTTTTCTTTTTGGAGATCGTATCGTAGGGAATAGGAAAGTTTCGAGGTGTACGGTTGTAGGTGGAAGTTTTCTCTCGAGGACGGTGTGTTTGAAGGCGTGCAAACTTTTGAATTTGTTTCGCAGTCTTATTTGCAAATTATTTTCGACGAAGTTTATTTGGAATAGTGGAGCATCGCGTGATTCTTTTGTGAGGTACGGTAAGGAGCTGTTAAGCGAGATATTACTTTGACTTTTGCGTGAAATTGGGAAATTGTTGGAAACATTTAACCTGTCGTTTATACAGTTAGTCTAAAAAATATTCGGAGGATATATAGGCTTGCCTATCTAGTGATGCATTTTGGTTAATTGTGAAATGTTTGGGTTGGTGCTTTTTCTGAAACGTTATTTACTGTACTTTAGGATTACGTGTTGTTAAACGTGCTACAATTTTAGTTAAACTAAGTATCGTAACTAAACGAAATTATTACATAAATATTCAGGCATTTAGCAAAAATGAATATTTTCAATATTTACATTATTGCAATAGTGTCCGAATATTTTTTAGACTAACTCTATTTTAGGAAGCAGCGTACATTCACAGCCCTTTTTCAATAATTCCCACACATTTTGTATATTCAAATGACGATTCTCTTCCATTAGACGAATTTCCTTCAGCCATGCGTACACTCGACAAATGCACTTTCGAAGTCACTCTTCCCGAAAACAATGCCCCATATCAAAAACAAGTTTATTCCATCGTGTCACTGAAACTTCATATCCACTCCGCGCCACGATTTTCAGTCCATCTTGTATTCGAATTAAACAATTCGCACATGTCTGGGCAAGCCCGGATAACATAGTAATTCTCTTTGTTAGAAAGCATGACAGGAATTCGAAGAACCTGTTGCGACAAGGCTTGCATATTAAATTTACGTTACAATACTGAGATCGCTGTTAATTAGGTTACTAGCGGAATCACTAGACACGCCTGTCATACTCATTACCGTGAGATTGGTAGGTACGTCACGTGAATAGAAATAATTCTTTCCCGCCGGTTTATGCACTCCTTCATCTCGTTTCACCTTGTTATTCAGCCACAGAAAAGCAACCGTGTTTCTTCTCGTAGTTTTCACTCGGCAGCCACTTTTCCTCGTCGAGAAAATCAAGTAATAAGATTTCTAAAAATTGCTTCGCCATAAAGCTCTCAGACTATTCACGAGCCATCTCTCCCTCTTTTCGAGCGGAATTTTAAAAACCACCACCGGCAATTGAATTTACACCGTTCCGCGTGAAACGGTTCAACTTCGTCCAACGTCTTCGTACTTTTCAGTCAACGGTCAGATAAATATGGCTCAGCCACGAGTGATTTCGCGCGAGCTCTGTACACGTACTCTCCCCCGGAGCTATCTAGTTTTGTTATAGACCGGCTTTCGTGTAAAATCTTCTTTACAAAGGCGAATAACAAGGACTCAGCTCCTTTTACCACGCCGGTGCACAGCTGCTCGGCGAAATAAACGTATGGAGATTGTACGTGTAATTTGTGTGCTTTGCTGTTTCCATCGAGAGTATGTAAGCCTCTTTTCCGTTCTCTTACATATGACAGAAGCTACGTGGCAGCTTCACGGGTTACTTATGTAACCAGCTTTAAAAAGGTAGCTTCTCCCGTGCTTCTTTTCCCTGCGTCCACGTGAATCTCGCTTTCCAATGTGACTTTCTCGTTCAGACCGAAAATCTCCGTGGTGTCCTCAAAGAGCCGAATTTGTGAAAGAGTTAGAAGCACCCGAGAAAGAAGAACAAGGTGGACGGTAAATTATAAAACGCGGTAGGTTTAAACTGTGGCAACCGAGACGCTTCTAAATATCCCACCGCATTCTCAGAGAAACTTGACGAGGCATTTTCTACCTTGAACGACGGAATTTTCTTACTTTTACACATTCCTTCCTTCCTACTCCACTCAGCACAGACATTTTAATATTTTTCATTCAAAACTATGGAAAGTGTGTTTGCGCAGTAGATACAAATATCCTTGAACCCTGCACGCTTGAATTATTCCAACAATCGTGAAATCAAAAACAATAATTCTATTACCTCCGTGTCGACTAATTGTCCTTTGGAACGCCTATCGGGCACAAAACGCAACGACCGCTCGGGTCAGTTGTTAATTTTCAGGATAACAGAAAGAGAGAACGAAAGTGGAGAAAGAAGAAGGAGAGACCACGCTGCGAGGACTTTCGACGTGTAACTCTATTCCAAGGGCAAAGGAGAAAGAGTGAGTTGGCCGAGTAGGAGGAGGTGGGACGAACGGGTCGACTACCTCGTGAAATAACAATTCGGTTTCGATCGCGAGGAGTCTGGAAATTTTCATCTCCGCCTGGAGGCACGAGACGCCGGGTAGGAGGGTAGGATCTACGTCCGTCGTAGTTAGAGGAAGAGAAAGAGGGAGAGAGAGGGTGTGTGTGCACATGGGAGGAAGGGAGAAGGTGGAGGAGCGAGGGTAAAGGAATGGAAAGGATAGATCGAACAAGGGTGAATGGAGGTGAGGTGAGCCGAAGAGGAGAGAGAAAAGGAGAGCAGGGAACCAGATCGTAGGGGGGTGTCGGTGCAGAGGTGGTAAGGAAGACTAGGGGATGAAACTGGCGAACGAGAGGGGCATAACGGGGTGGTGAGCGGGAAGAAGAGAGCGAAGGGTTTAAAATAATAGTGGAACACAGAGGCTGAGTCGGTCGCGCAAGGAGAGTGAGGAGAGGGCTCCGCCCCGCGAAATATGGCGAGCTTCGCCAGGACGTGATTGGGTGACGGGAGGACCTCAAAGCTTGCAAGCCAAGACATTGGTGCCCCCTTTTTGCGTAGCTACCCCCTTTTTAACCACCCTCAGGCACCCACCGGTACCCTCTTGCTACATACAACCTCTTGCACTTTCTCCATCGCTTTATCTCGCTTCTTTGGCCCTGGCCTTCCTTTCCCTCCTCCTCTATCACCGCGACTAGGCCCAGTGAAGTATCCTTGCCCATTGTCTCAGTTATGCGGACGATCAACTCTCGATATTCTTTAGCACGCGGTTATTGCCACGTGCTGCCATTATCCTGATGGTTGTGTCGAGGAACACGTAGTCAGTGATTATGGTACACGTATAGGGAAACGGTGAGGGGAAGTGTTGCTCTTTATTTACGGTTAGCCGAGTTCGAACGAGTTTTGATCTTGCGTGAAATTTGATTTAAATGGCTTTCAGAATCGTGTATCATGTGTTTTCTGGTGAGATTATTTTTTTTATTTGGTATTTTTGTACAGTACTGTAAATTGTAAGAATAAATGGTCGAAATGTACCGAAAGTCCTTCTTTGTTTCTTTTATTCTTTACTTCCTTTCTCGATGAATTTATGAAGAAGACGAAGAAAATACACTTCTAGTGAAGTATAATGCAGCAATATTGTTTATAACATTAATATAAAGTTTCCTTTTCCGGCGTTTTTCAGTTATTCATGAAGGTACTATGAGATTAACCATGAGATTCTTCCTCGCGTTACTTTGTCATTTTGAAGTTTAAGTTATGCCACACAACTCGAAATTAAAAAGCAGAGATCGCAGTTGTATAGAGTATTTGTTGTACATAACGTGACAAAAGGCATTTCGAATACATTTCTTTTCTTATAGTAATATCAAAATCACGTTAAAGTTTCTTAAATGAAATAACGTGTTTAACTTCGGAACCAATTTCCAAATTTCAATTTTAGTTATTAAAAATAGAAAAAAAAGGTATTTTCATATGTATTCTATCAATCAACGTATATTTACAGTAAAAATATTTATCCTCTCCACGAACATTTAAATCGAATCTTCTCCTCACTCAAGGCTTATTCTACAGGAAAATTAAACAAGTCTCGTAAATAAGTAAACTATATAAATTTTTACGATAAATAAAACCGTATGTCAGTTTTAATATATCAAATACGAAATGTGATATCAGCTTTGTATAAAACCTTATCGGTTAATATAAAATACAATACATATAATACATTCTGTGTATGCCTAATCTTCGAGGATTATTTATCAAAGTCCCACATACACCTCGAACGCCGAATTAACTTTGCATGAGTAGTTAAGAAAGGGAATTTATCGATATTTGTCGTTCCAGTGGTTCTGCCCGATCGCTTTAATAAATGCACCAAATAAATAAATAATATTCTTCTTGGCTATTTATAAAGATGGTAAATCATAAAGCAGGAAAGGCTGGTAAATTAAGTTAAAATTGCGATGGTAAAAAATTCACAATCAACAGAGATCTTTCTCCAACTCTATCTCTCTTCAACCTAAACCGTTCGATTACCAAACTTTTACGCCTCGACACGGTATATCTTATACATATAATCGCCTTATCGAACATCATTCCCCTCTTGTTGTGTTAAAGGCAACGTGTTCAACTCCGGTATGGTAATCAAGCTCGTATGCCACGAAATGTCCTTATCGAGTGTCTGGTCTCTGCACGGTCGAGGCCCGTTCGATGTCCCTTTTGTATGCGGAAATCGTACACGGCGCGGGAGGTGAAATTCGGTTCAGGTTCGAGGTGGTCAGCAGAACGAGTTTCCGGTCTAGAGACCCGATAATCTCGGTTGCGCCATTTCACGCATGGAGTTGTCAATCAGGGTTGATGGTGCCCCACTGGAACGTCCGCCGTCTGTCCAACTCGTCGACGGATATATACGAGGTCCGGACACGGCACGACATCCACAGTATTCATGCGATATATCTGATCGTCTTCCCGTTCACGGCCACCACTATGACCAGTCCGACTGCGCACTATGGCACTATGCCTCGGTGTTGCATTAGCAATTGTTCCGCTCTATTAGACTGTGCACCACTACTCTGGCGAAGGTAACTTCTACGGTTGCGCCGGGCATGATAAATAGAATTCGTCCGTGTTTGTTTAGGGACTATCACCTGCTGCATTTGATGTAGGGAATGTCTGGAATTCGCGTTCGTTCTGGGACACTCGGGGATATATTGTGAGTTGAATTTATAGTTGGTGAATTAGACACCGGAAGGAAATAATGCTTCGTACGAGAGGGAATGTGTGTTTTGTGTCTGATCGTGAAATATGAATGGAAAGATATGTGCATACATGCGTATAAATATGGATGTAATTGTACAGTATCTTTATTTTCAGCGTCCCAATTTATTTACGAAGGAAACTTTCCGCCTCAATTTTGAAGTTATTTAAATTATTTCAAGAAAAATAATTCTAATAAGTCTGATTATTTATTTCCTTGAATTGAAAAACTCTTTCTTAGCTTTGTAAGTGTATCGCTAGAGTCCTTGAAACAACGAACTAAAGTAAGGCAATAACGATAATGGGACTAAAACTAAAAACAAAACTATTACAATTTTCATCCAACTACTTTCCAAGAAACCTGAAAAATACTCGATTCTTATCATTTTCACGAAACAGCTCTCCATCTAACCAACGCGAATTTCACACTAACATTCTCCATTATTTAGCAATTTTCGATACCATAAAGTTTCATAAAAGCGACATCCTACGTTTACGTGTTACCTTCCAGAGAATTGAACGGTATGCGTCTGTAAAATTCCTTCTAAGCTGCATCCGCGCGTACGATCGGAGAGGCATTTCAGCAGAATCTCGAGCGTGTTCGGCGCATTTCGCACCCTCCTTTCTCGCGGTCCCGAAAACAAACGCGGGCAAGTGGAGAACTCGAATTAGCGTGAGATTTAGAGCGGGTTTGATGGTAATTGGAAGCAGCCGTTTTTGCCGTTTCGTTGCAATCGGTAGGCTGGTTGGTGGGTAAGGTAAGCGATAAGTACTTGTTTGCGGTGGGTATGAACAGATTAATCATCCGTTAAGCTTGGGCAAGACGTGTTCGCGTCGGTGGTTATTCCGGCTTAATCCAGCACGCTCACCCCTTTATACCAGCGACTTCCCTCCTTTAGTATCATCCCCCGTGACTGTTGCGGAAGAGATGTAACCGGAGAGCTTCTCGTTGCGACAAGTTGCGCCTACTTCAATAGAGATCGGATTACATAACGCCGCAATCTCGCGCCTTCGTCTCTTTAATCTGTTTCGGCCGGGCAACGTCCATTCTTTCCTGCCAGACGAACCATTGCGAATTTGAGATCGAGAGATTTTCCTACGTCGTTTTGATAAACCGATACAGATTCGTATCGATTAACAAATATATCCTCCCCGGTTCTTCGTTGGAAACGTTTCACCCGTAGAGAGATATGTTTGTCCTGTCTAACGGAAAGCTCGTTACGTGAATCCGGTACATTTTTGCACAGTCGAGTACACGATGTTTCTGATAAAATTAATGAACTGAAATTTGAAAAAAATATAGCGCTTATTACGCGAGTTGGAAGAAAGTGCTTTTGGTAATAATTAATATAAATATAATCAACAAGAACGTAGAATAATAAAAAAGAAGTTAGAATGTTGTTATTGATACGTGAAATGTAATGAATACGAGTGTCCATGAAATAAATGATTTTGATTTCGTGTTTATATCTGCTAAATAACATATGGTTATGTGCTTAATGGAGAAAGCTCACAAATCATTGTTGCTGTGACAATTTTTCTCGCTAATTCGTATAAATCCCCTACCTTCATTTGCTATACATCAATCTTTCAATCTCGTTTAAAGAATTTTCCGGGATTTCAGTTGTTTATTAATTAATTTTGAGGAATAGGCACCGCCGAACATTCAAAAAATAAACGAGACAGTAAATTTTCAAACAGATCGTCCTAAATGTAACGAATTGAGAGAGATTCTAAAATTTCGTCTGAAAACAAGTAATATCCTGATCAATTTTAACATACGTTCGAACATACGTAGAAGCACTTTATGTATCAGGTTGTACACATTGAAACAGCTGTTTCGTGCTTCCGAAAACTTGGAAACTATAACGACACGTAAAAGGATAGAGGAAGAAAGTGGCGAAGGGCGGAGGGATGTAAAAGCTTTCAGAAGGGGTTCGCATGGCCAAACCATGACCTAAGCCATGAGCAACTTCGTTTGCCGCCTAACACGTTCCACCTTCCTCTGTACTCTTACTTTCGCAGTCGAGATGGGCGATTTACGCTGTTTCGTGTAATATCCACCAGGCTACCTCGTGATCTTTTGAACAAAGTTTGACCGCCTTGTGAATTTCTACATTTTTCCCAATAGAGATCCGAGATTAGAAGGAACACCGAGTTCATAAAATTATATTCTAAATTACTTTGAAATTGTTTGTCAGAGGCCTGAATAAAACTTTCCTCTACTTCGACGATTCGGGGACCTGTTTCGAGATTAACTTCTAATAATTACCAATTATCCTCAAATTATCCACCGACGATTAAATAAAATCTTTTTAACGACACGAGCTGAAATGAATTTTATCAAGTTTCTCATTCCACGAATAGCACAACTTCTGATATAATTTCGAAAATTAAATCTATCGTTTTTCTTTTTTTATATAGGAAATGGAAGTTCGACGAATAAATTCATGCTACATATGCTACTAATGTCTACAGCGTTCGATTAAAATTGTATATCTGTTCCACTTTCGAGCAGATACTTGATGTACTTTCTTTAAGTCCCGCGGAGGCGATAATGTAGTCAAAACTTGGTGTAGCGAGGTGACAAAATGCCAGAATAACTTCTTTGTTGTTCGCTTAAAGTTCCCAGGGTATTATGAAATGATTTGCATATTAAGTGTTAATTGCAACTGGAACGAAACTTCGTGCAAACGGAACGTTCAAGGAGAGGGGGTGAACGGTGACGTTCATCTGTTTTATCGATGAATCATTTCGACGGTTGGAAATAAAATAACAGCTCGGTAGGGGATAAAGACCGGGGGGAAAAAGCAGGGGAAAAATTTCATATCGTCGTCCCCAACGCTTTCAAGTAACATCGCAGAGACGACGCAGAGAACGCACCTGAGCGCCCCTTTCTCGCTCGTTCTCTCCTTTCTGAGTGGCTTAGAAAAAAAAACTGTCGCTCGAGAAATTTAAGATGCTTTCAAAAAAGCGACGCTCTCGCATAATGAAATACCCATCTATTTATGCTGCCTCCGAAAATGGTACCTTCAAGCGCCATAATATTTTCGCGAAAAGACGCGCTCTTATCTAACTTCTTGAACTAAAACAAAATAAACGAAGAGAGAGAGAGAGAGAGAGAGAGAGAGAGAGAGAGGGGTGGACGTACACGTATAAGGGGAGAGAAGAAGGAGGAGATAAGTTGATTATTACACGGTAATTGAATTTTCTGCACATTATAAGAACAACGAACAGGTTCTCGTATTATAAAGTGAAATGTGGATATCTGTACGTTAAATCAATTCAATAAAGTGGGGGGATTCTCGATCGGTCGACCTAATTTCGTCGAAACTACTTTCACGTGACACTGAAGGTATTTAACTGCGAAACAAAACTGAAGAAAATTGAACAGGAGAGAAAACAGAAACTTGTGAAACTCGCGAGATCGAATTAAAGGAAAATAAGAGTTCCCTTTGAGCGAACTGAAGTTTATAAGAGAATTTATAATTCTTTCACGAAGAAAGCTAATGTTGTATTAATGCATATAATTGGTATTTAAAATGGAAATTGTTTTATTTTATTCAACGACCTATCGTTGATATATCATTAATATAAAATTAAAATACAGGGCATGTAAGTATAAATGTGTTAAAATAAAAATTATGCAAATTACACTTCTTACCTAATTTATATCAGTAATAGAATTTGTCGGGGCTGTGTTGAAAAATAATACAGAAACATATACTTATCAGTGCTTTGATAAATTTCATAAACACATTCCGGATAATAACGGACTTACCCTCGTATAAATTTACTGTTAGATTTATGGTCGTCCTTGCCCTTGTCAAATTTTTTATTTTCCACGTAATACTACGAAGTCATCGTGAACAAGCAAAAATTGTGGAATAGCTTTAAATAGGGTTTGTTTCACTCGTTAAACACATGTTCGTGGGTACAAAATTTTATTCACAGACACACAACACACACTTATTGCCTAATTTCTATCAATAGTGTAATTTATCGAAGCAAATAATTACGTCTACGTTAAACGATCAGATATCAGTACACTTAATGAGACTACCAGAACACTTCAAAGGACGTATTTGCATGTCGGCGATATTCGTTCTCGTCTCTCCAACAAGACGTCATATCAAAAGCAGAGCTTTAAACATCGAGTGCATGTAGGTACATTAACAGCAAAATCAATATAGCAAAAATCAAGTCCCGGTGTTGATTCTGGTTGTACTGATTTCACCTCACCGTTAGTCTGCTGTTTCGAGCTGCCAGTTCAGGCACGTCCGCCTGCCCTTCTCGTTCCCGGCTCCCTTTTGCTGCACATTACACGAGAAAGATGTACGAGGGGAATATCGACAGCCAGTGTCCACTGGAAATTGTCCCTGTACCTTCATGAAGGACCGACCAGAGAAAGCCCTATAATTGACCGACGCCATGTCGATTCAATAAAAAATTGCGACCGGGGGCAGTTTTATGAAAAACTGCGATTGCGTAGATTTCGTGGAAATTTTAATGCTGCAGCCACAGTTATACTGACGTCCTGCAATCTACTATTAATGGTTCATTTATTACGTTTCATGGCGATATTCTCGATGCAAAACCAATTCTTTGAAAGAAGAAAATAGAAAACAGAAGGGGCAGTCCTGGACTTTTAGATATGGATCTTAACACATTCCCTGTTAAACATATTTTGACAGAATTTTCGCCCTCTTAGGTAGTATTATACGAGGTTAAAGTCATAGCGGTGTAGGTCACAATTTTCTTATTCCGAGAAACAGAGAATGATAAAATAAATTTGAGAGCATCAAATTTGGTACTGTATCGTATTCAATTTTACCAGAAAACCTGTCCCAATTATAACTTACTTCACTTGTCTTTTTAACAGCTTGGCATGTGTAGGTTCTGAATTTTAATTAATTTAATTTAATTTTAACAGGGGTTTCCAAATTTTTGGAAATGTGACTTACACCGCTACGACTTTAACCTCCTCGTATTAAGAAGAATAGCAGAATACTGAATTCAAGTACAGTATTGATGTGTAATATTTATTTTCCTGCCACTCACTGGTGACCATCGCGGTGTAAACAAAAGAAAAATAACTGTCAATAATTGTCAACACGATGTCCTCCAGAAATTTATTAGCAGATGACTTTACAATGTAAGTTACACTTCTAACATTCGTTTATTTTACCACAAGCAAGTGTCCAGACTCAAGGCCTAAATTCGTTATGGACTATGAGAAGGATCATTCGAAAAATTTGATAAATTTTGCATCTACGTACAGAATGTCCGAATAAAATGTACATACACATTCTATCGATGTGTCATGTCAGTTACTGGTTTATAACGACCGAAAGGATCGGCACAGTTTTTATTTCCCATCACGCATGCATTGTGCACAGGTTACATAGGTAGGCAGTCTATAGTGAAAGCGACTACTTTCTACACTATGAAATGTTAAAGCCAACTGAAGCGTTAGACCCCATGAATAGCAAATGCACAATCTCTAGTCTCTACTGGCACCTTGGCCCCTTACTTGGCGACGGCCTGAGAAGTTTTCCACCCTCTCCGGCGAACCTGGAAAACTTTTAACTGGATACATTACCTGCTTGACTACCACCGGCTTTCCTTTTTTATCGCGGGAGAGGCTTTTAAACTCCTATGGTAGCTTGGTACAGCCCCGCCGTTATTAGAGATTTCATGGTGAAACCAGGGGAAAATAATGAATAATTGTCGTGACTGTCGTCGTTGGAGCTTTTGTTCCAACAAGCTTGTAATTCGTCGATTTTTTACCGGTACTCGGTTTGTAGGAGAAGCTTCCGCCGAATGATTACCTCGTGATCGCGCTACCATTACCCCTTTCGTCGAATGTCAGCAGTTCAAATAACAGTTCTTGTTTCTCTTTGCATTCCTCATTTTTCGAATATTTGAAAACCTACTTTTCTTGTGCTCAAATTATTTATCTAGTATTTAGTTTAATCATCCTTACATCTTTCCAAATAGTCGTAAAGTCAATTTTTTTTTAAATTTACTCATTCTTCGTTTGCTAATACTTTTGCTGGAATATTGAATTGTAAAAAATTGTAACATCTGAATAACACCTTCGTGTTGCAAAAAATAATTCTATATACTTGGAGTTATTAATTTAGATGAAGTGGATCGAAGAATATTGTAAATCGGGGGAAAGTAAAGGGTGTTAGGAGCAACAAATACAGAAAGGAAGTTCGAGATAACGTTGAATTACATTCCATACGCACATCAACTGCGAGTGATGGAAGCTTGGTTGTTCCAAGATGACGTCGTAATTAGTAAGTTAAACAAGATGAATAATTTCATTCTTCCCGAGTCGGCAAAATCAGTTTTCAACTGTTTCTCTAAAAGCATTATTTCTTGTCAGTACTTGCCAACTTTCTTCTGGTGAATCCGTTTTCCCAGGATACTTATACGAACTTTTATATAAATGAATAAAATTACTCCTCTATGGAAGTTAAATTACTTGAGAAAAGTTCCCCCTAAAAGGGAATTTACAATAGATAAATACAAGCGCAGTGTTCTATTTGCATTTCATCCAGCCTCTCGCATTTCAGGGTTATAATTTCGCATGCGTTGTAGTATCAATCATATGCCTACATTATTCTCATCGTTTAGGTTCTCGTGAATATTGCATAAATTTAGAGACCTTTCATTTTTCAGATAACTCGTGATTGTAAACGTTATCTTCCGCGTTTTTCATTGATGCGTTGAAGATCGGGTTGAAGTTAGATACACGATAGATGAAAAAATATGTTTTTATAAGGGAAAAATAAATTAATTCAGAGGTCTGAGAAATGTATCGAGCTTAAAATGAAGTAGATCCAAAGAGAAAAGTAATATTAAAAAAAACGAATTGTTTTCACTTCCCCCTGTATTATTCACAAGTAAGTGTCAATTCGCTTCAGTTATCCCTAATTTGTGAAATTTACACTGAATAGAGTCGAAAGTGTCATAATGCTAATTGTCGCAAAGCAATGCTGAGTCGAACTCAAGAGCGAACCCTTTGAGGACGGAGAACTACGCGACATGTCCTCTCCTTCAGTCTTTTTCTTAACTAAATTATGTGAAAATCACATTTTTCTCGTATAATCGTAACTAAGTTTATGATCACTCTAACTATTTTCATTGCTTGAAAATATGTAAGTTCGTTGATTGCTTTCACAGTGTTTTGTAAACGCATATCTGAGTCTATCGTTCTCAAAGGGTTAAATACGGCGAATTTTGTCGCCATGGTCAATTTATAACTTCAGACAGAATAATTTTGTAACGAGTGTATGTGAATTCTTTAGAGGTGGGCGGTGACGCGATGGGCAAATCAGTTTGCTTCTCAGCCTTCGACAACCTCTGCCGGTCCCCAGGTATTCATGGAGGATCCAAGTCCGTAGGGTGGTGGTATAGCACTTTGGTGAAGGAATTAGGCCCAAGGGTGAGTGGTCTCAGCCTGGGGTAATTGCTCGTGCTTTACGTCGTGGCTTTACGACACGTCAATCACTATTGAGAGGGCAAAAGCAAGGCATGTGGACTGCAGAGAACGCATAAGATTTCTAGCTAGGCAAACGAAATCGATTTCTTTCAACGCTTCTTTCTTCTTCGAGTAGTTCTTATTTTCATACGAATTTTTGTATCGATTTTTAAACGAAACGTAACGAAATAAACCATGAGACATCTACAGATACGTCTTGAAATGCTAAATACACAGTCATTTTCAGCATTTTGTGTAAAGATAATGAAAGAGCTGTAGAGAGAATATGAATATCCTTGCTTCTCGTAAACTAGGTCAACTAGATCATATTATGTTTATATGAACTCTGTTTTTTATTATTTTCAAGCATTGAATTCATCCCTGAATTGGGTTCTATAATACACATTTTGGGGCACTTTGTATAAAAATATTAGCAACAATAGAACAGCAAGTATCCCTACTGCTTAATTCTTTAATCGTTAATTCATCAAAAACTCACGTTACACAAATTCCGTTTCTCAAGATCCCTTAATTGTCTTTCACCAGACAAACAGTTATTACCCCCTTACGCCAATTCCATCGTTGTCACATTATCCTTAATATTCCGCGTTTGATTACCGCCCTGAAAAATGAATCCCACTTTTACCAGCAATTACCAGAATCGTTAACGTCAAGCGCTATTTCAACGTTGCCAGAATGTACGCACTTTTCCGCCATGTTTCGCAAATTTCCACCTTACGCGACTGCTTCGCCCAAATTACGTTAAAAATTCCGGGTGTCTACTATCCCCCGATAATTAATTCATCTCTCTCTCCGCCTTCGAGCTTCTTCTCTCCAGCCACACCGTTGCCTATTCATTTCGAAATGCATCGTCGGCTAAACAAAACACCGTCACCCCGCTGTTCAAACAAACTGATCCGACGCGCGTCCTTCAGATTATGCGTTTTTTGTCGTGTACCATGGTTTCCGAAGACAGAGACCCGCGGCAACAATACAATTCGCGTAATCCTATCCGGCAAAGGGCGTTAATGCGCGGGCTTTAATCAGAAGGGAAGCTATTACAATTCACGTTGGAAATGTATTTATCGCGTGAAGGAGGCGAGGCACCCACCGAGGCCAGAGAGGGTAGGAGAACCGGCGAAGAAGCGAAAGATTATATTTTTATGTACCGAGGCAAATGAATCTCCCTGATTATGAGTTGCGAAATCCTACCTGGCCGACCGTAGCCGCCTCTTCCTACTGCTTTCACCCCTCCTCGAGCCTCCCCTCCTAACCCCTCTTACCTCCATCTAAGAACTCAAGCAAATATTGGTTTTGTCTAGTGGCCCTGCGATTTGCATAATTAAATCTTGAGGGACGCAGAGAAGGGAGCGAGTGAGAGAGAGAGAAATGGACGGATAGAGCGTTGAGGGGTTGTAGGAGGAGAAAAGAAGAAGAGAGAGAGAGAGAGAGAGAGGGAGGGAGCTAGACGCAAAACTCGTGACCGGTCGGTAGATGCGAAAATAGGAATAATTAAAACTCGACCAGCTTATTTACCGGGTTGCCAGAGTACGAGGCAGGTTTGCCATGCAACGGAGATTTATTAAGGGCCGGTGGCTGGCTGTATACACACCGCGACGAGAACTGCACGGTTTTTCTAAGCATCTTCTGAAAAGACGACGCTTTATAAAGTACCCCTGGCATCCCTTCCGCGATCAGATTAATGAAGCTATTACGGATCCCGCGGAATGCGAGATTTAGCGGTGCATTCTCGCGGAATAAGTCGTGCATCGCGCGTGGTTAATGAAAATTTATCGACACACCAAACTGCGTAATTTGGGTATCAAGGCGCTCGAGAGAACTGGCTCGATGTGTGCTCGTCGTTCCGGAACTTTTGACGATGGTAATCCCATCAAATTTTACATTCTGCGAGTTTCACTCGTTACCTTCGGTCCATTTTTCTTCTCAAATGCAAATAGATTCTTGCGTTTTTATAAATCACCCCGAATTACATGTACATTTAAGTCCTGTCTTCCGGTGCAATTTTGTGTAACTTTTGTCGGTTTCAGTCTACTTAAATACTCGTGTTGATAATCAGTAAATTAGTGTTACTAGTTTTATAATAGTTTTCTATGAGCCCTTAACTTTTGTCATTGATACATTTGGAACAGGTGCTGAAAGGAGACTTATAAATTTTGAAATTACGGTAAGGTTCGTTCTTCAAATGAAAATAAAATAAAATATGCGAAGAAAGCTTACAAAAAATTGAATTGGTCTATAAATGATCTAGGTTAAATCGAGCTTTTGCAGTGAACATTTTTAAAAATGTTTTCTCACCTAACTACAGAAGATTTGTGTATACTTCGTGTGAAAAATTAAACATTGAAAGATGTAAATGGTTAAGGAGGATAAATATCGGACCCTTGTGAAACGCGTATATGTACTTGACCGACATTTTCCGACTTTTGCATGCGATAAAAGTAAAATTTTAGGCTACATATTTGCTTGACGCAGCGGACAAACTTTTGCATGTGTCAACATATCTGACATTCGGTTAAACCGTACTGTTTTATGTACACAGAGTCTGCTTCTACCTGTAATATTTGAACTGAGAATTTTAAGCTGAAAAAGAACGGGATATAATCTCGTGAATGCATAAAAATATTTCCCAACTCGGTATAACATTTGTAGCTTAAGGGCAGATGCAAAACAGTTCCTACAAAAACTTTGGTTCTGCGCACAGAATCTCTATAAAGTGCTTCTCACGTGTTTCAAAGAAGGAACCCTTCCTAATCCTATTACGCTGAAAATCCTATTAAATTTTACCGGCTAATTCCTTTTTTGTTAATAATGTTTACAACGCGGGGTATAGTTACGTTTAATTTCAGGAAAATTAAAAGAAGTGTTACGAAAGTGATTAAAAGTGTCTTCAATTTTATTTTCAATTCACATCTGATACTCAGCATTTCGTTGTTCATCAGAAGTTTCGTATATTTCCTCACCGTTAATATCGTTTAATTTAATTCGAGGAATTAATTAAGAATTTAATTTTGGACTCTTTTCGTTTCACTCGAGTACAACAGTTCTTAATTACCATTTTCTAACACGAAAGATATTCCAAGTGAGATTTTTAAGCTTAACAGTTACTGGCTAAAGAATAAACGCAGTTTAGTTTTCTTGTTAAGTCAACAAATTCCCGAAGAGACTGTACTTTTCGTAATATCCAATCTTCCATAGAAATTCCACGTGATAAAGAAATGTTAACTTCTAAATTGAATGGAATACACCAAAATCTACGGAGCACATTTATTTTTCACGTGGAAGAATTTTGATACAAAACACCATCATCGACTAAAATTGAACAACGCGCGAGATTTAAGCATTTCAAATGCGAATAATTCGAATTTGATTGGCTCAATTCAAACGGTGCTTAGTTTAACGGCATTGGCTGACTTCAAATTTTCAATAGTTTGAATGTCATTGGCTAGAATCGATCAGGATACGGATAGAGCAAGATAGATCACAGATAGAGCAAGTTGCACGAAGAATCGAACACCTAGTTTCTTTTCCAGGCCGTTTCGGACCATTATGGTAAATGGTGCATTAATGTTGTAGCTTGATCAGAGATAGACAAGCAAGCGGTCGTTCAACGCATTGTACCGTGTATTCACACCACGTTCGACCCTGTGTTGCATTAAATATTTCTCGGCCCCTCGCTTCAGCGACTTTGTTTCTAGGCGAAAGTACTTACACTATGCAGCAACTCGGAAATTTTCAAGAAAACACTTACAAGGAAACATTCTCAAGTGTTAATTACCGATTTTCAGGAATAAAAAAATATTAGACACGTATTTTTTTATATCGATAAACGTCCATAGTGAAGCGGTGAAAATTACCCTCAAAGTTGTAGTAAATATATCTAGTCTAATACTCGAAAATTATTAGAGATGGAGGAATATTGCAAATTGACGAATTTTCATCTTTTCAACGACAAATTTGCAAAGTATATAATTTTGAATTGAACTTGCTTCTTATCCTTATTTTTGAATCGATTTTCATTATTTCAACGTGGACGATTGCTGATAAAAAGAATATTTTTCTGAGTGCATACCACAACATACCGAAGTTTCATCAATATCGGTGATTATCACTTAGCGATGCTCCCTTGTTAGAATTTTTTTTATTTATTCTTACCCTTACAGTTTATTTCCGAACAAAATTTTCGAATATTATAATTACATCGTTCCTCGACATTTCTAACGACTGAGTGTTCCTGAAACAGCGAGGGAAATGATTACGAATGAATGAAACGTCTTAAACGTAACTAATTTTCAATGAATTAGTAAGCACGTAAGAATGAACAACTTGGGCCAGCCGGCAATCTTCTCCATTCGCTAACGTTATTCTCTTTCGTAACTCAGTCGGATTTGCTTGCTGTGGCCGCTGGCTGCGCAGCAGAAAATTTATTGCCAACTACCTATCTAGCTGGTAGGCGCATAAGAACCGCGGAGCGGCGTGTAATTAGCAACCTAGGAATCTCGCCGCTTTACACCGTCTACGGATCTTAATTGCACGCGCACGTGGCGCGGACGAGCATTATTTTTCTGTAGTTATATAGAAATAGACGCGTGCTGCATCGTCTGAAACTCTAGCATTTTCGCAACGCATCGGAAGTGATAAAAGCTTACCAGCGCCTGGGCCATTTAACACTTGGAGCGTTTAACTTGCTTGCACACTTTGCGTTTAGTTTTACCTATATAATAAAATGTTGTATAGTATGTTGCTACGTGTGAAATCCTTCAAACTGTAACACGAGTCTTGTGAAGTTCAGAAATTTCATTGGTCGGAAATTAAATGTCCTTAAGTGATGTAAACTGTGGAGAGTGAAGCATTGATATTCGTTCATTTAGAAAATCTGCTCGATATCAAGTTTAGAGATTGACTTGGAGTTATACTCATATTCGAAAATATAACAGAAACAGAAATATCGATTTGACGATAATTTTCTATCGTCCCTCTCCTTAATTCAAGAAACTTATTCAGTTCATTTAGTTTGTTATTAAGTTTGTG
The DNA here is from genome assembly GCF_001263275.1 of Habropoda laboriosa. Lineage (NCBI taxonomy): Eukaryota > Metazoa > Arthropoda > Insecta > Hymenoptera > Apidae > Habropoda > Habropoda laboriosa. The sequence goes on from NW_017100150.1 coordinate 1,647,032, forward strand.
GTCTCCACTTTGTTATTTCAACATTCCTACATTCAGAATACAGCAATAAAGATTGGAGAAGGATAGAAATACAATTTGCAACTGTTCTGTAAACGTTAATAAAATTGAAGAGAGCCAGAGGCAAGGAAATACAAATCCTAAACGTGCATAATTCATAAAATTTGAATTTCCAACGTAACTAAATAAACAAACTTCAACTAAATCCAAAAAATGACATAGAAACGTTATACGATGAATGAAATACTTCCTTTGAAATTTCTTCTCTTTAGTACTACACATGCGTACACAATTCCACCGTGTCTAGTTAAAAGGGACACCCAGTACGTGTGTGAAATTTCATTCGCAAATGACCGGCACTTCAGGCGACGTAGGAGGTTTGTAAAACAACGTAGAAATTAAATACTTGACTGAAAGCATCATTTGGTTGGGTAGGAGGCGCGATGAGTGATGATACACACTTCCCTAAAATTGCTAGCCGAAGAGGACACCCGAACAGCGGGCGACGTTCCCCTTTAGGTTTTGCGGATGATAGATATTGTGAATGACGCTGAGAGCAAGCAGTAATTGTTACATCGCATGTCTGATCGCGAAAACTGGAACGGGAACTAGGAGGGACGAGAATCGCCTAGGATTGATTTATTGCCGTTGAAGTGCATATAAAACGCACTTCAACCACCTTTGTGCTACTCCCGCGAGCCGTGTCACACAGTTCGCGTTATTTTCAAATTTCATTACAATGGAATTAATCAACGGTATAAGTTCTATGGAGTTACAACGTTCCAGAGATTTTTCATAATATACACCGTTCGTCACTTTTTGGCAAAAAGGGGAACGATTCGAATGGTAACTCAATTTGCTAATTAATTCGAAAGACTGAGATTTGTACTTCGTATAAAAATCTATTTCAGTTTATTTTCTTTGTGTTTTATATTGTTAAATTTTGTATTCACCGAAGAAACATTCGTTGAAAATCGCTCGATGTTTCAGCCATCGCAGAAGAGCGATCCTTTAAATTAGCTCGAAACTATAGAAGACACAGAAAATGTTACCACACGTATCAAACGTTTTAAGCGTTCTACTAATTAATACATACTCTTCCGCAACCTTTGTAAATATTTGCAGAATTAATGTTTTACTCTGCTCGTTAAAATTCTACAGCATATCATTCTCTGCTTTTAATTATACATATTCGGCGATTGTTTTCAACTTTGAAGCATTGAAACAGACGTTTCGGTACTGTCCTTCGACTTTACCACGATAAAAATATAAACCGGTTGCATTACCACGATTTCTCGGCACGAGGGATTTCAAAATTAAATTGGTGAATCGAGATACTTGTTCCGGAAAGAGAAACTTGAAAAAAGGACGACTTCGATATGTACACATCGGCGCGAGGGAAACTTTAACTCGAAACGCAATTCGGACAATTTTTCGAGTTCTCTGAAAATGTTATTTTTTCATGAGAACGGCTCCATAATTGAACGACAGCGTTCGCTTGTCCCTTCAATGTTTCGGAAATCGATGGACAGGTGTTACAGACGTGTCGTTTTATTCGTAAATGAGAAAGGGCCATGAGTTCGGTCGCAAGAGTAGAGAACAGGTCTCGTTAGTTACATTAAGGCGTACATGTGTGCGTGATTGCGATACGATATATCTCGTCCATGCCGATAGTTAACGATAATTGGAAACATCCCTTGTGCATCGCCGTATCGATTTTACAGGCACGATTGAGGAAATGGGTGTGGGAAGAGTTAAGGACTAAAATTATCCTTTGGTCGTTCCTTGGCCCATTGTCATTCCCACCTCTTCGCCTAAGACTTTTCAGTAATTGCCAATTACGCTAACTGCGGATTACGGATGTCGAGAGTGGTCTTGTGAAATTAAACAGTTTTATCGGTCGCGAGTATTAACACTGCATTGTTTAATCGAAGAGTAGTAAATAACGATTAACGCGAGTTTCGTTAAAATCCGGCTTTTTAGTAAACATTCAAGTTTATTTCGGTGCTTAAACTGCTGCTTCCGCAAAATGATACTTGTACTCCTATATTGTAATAGTAATTTACCGTAAAGTCGGGTTTTACGTTGTTTCAATGATAATTGAACGTTGTCGAACACGTCGTTTAAATTTACCACGTGTTTCTCTTTTAGAAAGGTGACGATTAGCAAAAGTACTACATCTCTCTCTATTTGTAACGAATCCTGATTAAATTAATTCGAGGATTTTAAGTAAAATGAAAATGTGCGAAACAGTTTAGCCGAGCCGTGGGAAATCCGAGCGGAATAATTTAGCAAAATTCTGGTTTATCATGTATGTACGTCGAAACAATAAATAAAGCATTTAGAATACTATTTACTTCAATATTTCTCTAAACCACTTTGCATGCAGTACTCAACGAACAAGAGAACTAACAGTGTGCATTTAGGTTTCGCAGAATATAAATTAACTCTGAAATTGTGCGATATACTTTGTTCTAGTAAAAAGCACTTAATTTCAAGCCTAACGAATAAACATTGTTGAAAAGAAGAAACATGAGCGCACCGTAACCATCAATCGAATTGAAATCCGTCGGTTAAGTTGGTCGCTAGTTGCACAGGTGCGTGCGTATCAATACTTAATTTCCTCAAAGCAGGCAAATTGTTCGTCGCATGCAAGCATAACTTCTAAACAACCGGTAAAACTCCAGCGGAATCGCATTGTAACCGTTAATTCGTGCTAATTTCGGGGGAAAATAGGGAACGAGGCAGTTCGTTTTATCATCGATTCGCGGTGTCTAACTTTTCCAACGAACGAACGAGAACACCAGGCTACACATATTCCATTAATTTTCCTTCCTCGATAGTACACACATTTGCACAGAACTGTATTATTCCTATTCCCTCGTTCCCTCGTTTTCCTTCTTTTTTTTCCCCTTCTTTTAAGGACATCAGGTCAAAGTCTTTCTCCCCCAGCCCTCTTTGAACTGGTTTCAGGAGCATTAATAAAAGGATTTAATACGTGCGCGAGAAGAGGTGAATTTGGAACGGGGTGGAGGATGGATACCACAGGGGAACAGTGAGGTTAGATTAAACTCGTGTAGGAACGGCGCCTCTCGGGATGGCCGGAGCTTAAACAGTTTTAATCTATGCCTAGGAACCTCACGTGAAAACAAATCGCGGCCTTATCACCAACTGTGAGATAGATAACAACTTTTCTCTCGCTCTCCCTTCACCCGTTCCTCTTTCATTCCCTGATTTTCCTCCCGCGTATCTCCGTGTCTCTCCCACCTATATCCATCGCCAACCCCTCTCTTTCCATCTCATTCGCACTCGTCCCTCTCTCTCGTTTCCAACTCTTTTCGTGTTTCTCTGTTCTCCCTCTTTCTCGTTGGCTCTCCCTCTCGCTCACCTCCGCCGCTCAACAATCTACCCACCGCCATTCTTTCTCTCTCTCTCTCTCTCTCTCTCTTTCTCTTCGATTCTATCTTTTGTTTCCGGCCTCCCTTGACCTCTGCCTTCCTGTTTCTCTCTGTCCTTGTCCCTCGGTTTCTTGCATGAACTCCGAACGAACGACTATACGGCGGCACAGCCCGACGGATGCGCCGATTAAACTTTCGAAAACTGTTTGCATGAATAGCCAAGCGTTTCCCACACGTGTGCCACTGCTGAGTACTGACAATTAACACGCTGAAAATAGAGAAACTGGCCCAGCGACAGGCTTCCTTTTCACGATACATTCCCCGGACAGAAAGGGATGTATGCTAACTACACGTTGGTGGAGGCTTCGTTCAGCGGAATGGAATTCTAGGCCGATTCGATACGGCTATAGTTTCGATGTTTCGCGCTACGATACAGGGACTGGTTTTCATGAAACAGAACTTAGCGTGTTCATTATTCTGCGAAAGAATGCATACGAGTGCCAAGTTTTTGTCGTTTAGTTTCATTCCGTCGTTCGATATTCGTTGGAAATTAATTTAATCCTCTACTCTACAGGGAAACGTAGCTTTTCATATTTTTCGTGGGCAAACCGGGTCGTTTATATCCAAGTCTAATTTTTTTACTGTTCTAGGGATTCAATGTGTTGAAAAAAATTCTGAGATAGTTGTCAAAGTTTGTACTGTATTGTACAATTGTTCGTTTAATGTTTAAGAAATTTTTCAATAAAAT
>NW_017100150.1:1657496-1664572 GCF_001263275.1 Habropoda laboriosa
ACCGAAGTTTCATCAAAATCAGTGATTATCACTTCGCGATGCTCCCTTGTTAGAATTTTTTTTATTTATTCTTACCCTTACAGTTTATTTCCGAACAAAATTTTCGAATATTATAATTACATCGTTCCTCGACATTTCTAACGACTGAGTGTTCCTGAAACAGCGAGGGAAATGATTACGAATGAATGAAACGTCTTAAACGTAACTAATTTTCAATGAATTAGTAAGCACGTAAGAATGAACAACTTGGGCCAGCCGGCAATCTTCTCCATTCGCTAACGTTATTCTCTTTCGTAACTCAGTCGGATTTGCTTGCTGTGGCCGCTGGCTGCGCAGCAGAAAATTTATTGCCAACTACCTATCTAGCTGGTAGGCGCATAAGAACCGCGGAGCGGCGTGTAATTAGCAACCTAGGAATCTCGCCGCTTTACACCGTCTACGGATCTTAATTGCACGCGCACGTGGCGCGGACGAGCATTATTTTTCTGTAGTTATATAGAAATAGACGCGTGCTGCATCGTCTGAAACTCTAGCATTTTCGCAACGCATTGGAAGTGATAAAAGCTTACCAGCGCCTGGGCCATTTAACACTTGGAGCGTTTAACTTGCTTGCACACTTTGCGTTTAGTTTTACCTATATAATAAAATGTTGTATAGTATGTTGCTACGTGTGAAATCCTTCAAACTGTAACACGAGTCTTGTGAAGTTCAGAAATTTCATTGGTCGGAAATTAAATGTCCTTAAGTGATGTAAACTGTGGAGAGTGAAGCATTGATATTCGTTCATTTAGAAAATCTGCTCGATATCAAGTTTAGAGATTGACTTGGAGTTATACTCATATTCGAAAATATAACAGAAACAGAAATATCGATTTGACGATAATTTTCTATCGTCCCTCTCCTTAATTCAAGAAACTTATTCAGTTCATTTAGTTTGTTATTAAGTTTGTGGTCTCCACTTTGTTATTTCAACATTCCTACATTCAGAATACAGCAATAAAGATTGGAGAAGGATAGAAATACAATTTGCAACTGTTCTGTAAACGTTAATAAAATTGAAGAGAGCCAGAGGCAAGGAAATACAAATCCTAAACGTGCATAATTCACAAAATTTGAATTTGTAACGTAACTAAATAAACAAACTGCAACTAAATCCAAAAAATGACATAGAAACGTTATACGATGAATGAAATACTTCTTTTGAAATTTCTTCTCTTTAGTACTACACATGCGTACACAATTCCGGGACACCCAGAACGTGTGTGAAATTTCATTCGCAAATGACCGGCACTTCAGGCGACGTAGGAGGTTTGTAAAACAACGTAGAAATTAAATACTTGACTGAAAGCATCATTTGGTTGGGTAGGAGGCGCGATGAGTGATGATACACACTTCCCTAAAATTGCTAGCCGAAGAGGACACCCGAACAGCGGGCGACGTTCCCCTTTAGGTTTTGCGGATGATAGATATTGTGAATGACGCTGAGAGCAAGCAGTAATTGTTACATCGCATGTCTGATCGCGAAAACTGGAACGGGAACTAGGAGGGACGAGAATCGCCTAGGATTGATTTATTGCCGTTGAAGTGCATATAAAACGCACTTCAACCACCTTTGTGCTACTCCCGCGAGCCGTGTCACACAGTTCGCGTTATTTTCAAATTTCATTACAATGGAATTAATCAACGGTATAAGTTCTATGGAGTTACAACGTTCCAGAGATTTTTCATAATATACACCGTTCGTCACTTTTTGGCAAAAAGGGGAACGATTCGAATGGTAACTCAATTTGCTAATTAATTCGAAAGACTGAGATTTGTACTTCGTATAAAAATCTATTTCAGTTTATTTTCTTTGTGTTTTATATTGTTAAATTTTGTATTCACCGAAGAAACATTCGTTGAAAATCGCTCGATGTTTCAGCCATCGCAGAAGAGCGATCCTTTAAATTAGCTCGAAACTATAGAAGACACAGAAAATGTTACCACACGTATCAAACGTTTTAAGCGTTCTACTAATTAATACATACTCTTCCGCAACCTTTGTAAATATTTGCAGAATTAATGTTTTACTCTGCTCGTTAAAATTCTACAGCATATCATTCTCTGCTTTTAATTATACATATTCGGCGATTGTTTTCAACTTTGAAGCATTGAAACAGACGTTTCGGTACTGTCCTTCGACTTTACCACGATAAAAATATAAACCGGTTGCATTACCACGATTTCTCGGCACGAGGGATTTCAAAATTAAATTGGTGAATCGAGATACTTGTTCCGGAAAGAGAAACTTGAAAAAAGGACGACTTCGATATGTACACATCGGCGCGAGGGAAACTTTAACTCGAAACGCAATTCGGACAATTTTTCGAGTTCTCTGAAAATGTTATTTTTTCATGAGAACGGCTCCATAATTGAACGACAGCGTTCGCTTGTCCCTTCAATGTTTCGGAAATCGATGGACAGGTGTTACAGACGTGTCGTTTTATTCGTAAATGAGAAAGGGCCATGAGTTCGGTCGCAAGAGTAGAGAACAGGTCTCGTTAGTTACATTAAGGCGTACATGTGTGCGTGATTGCGATACGATATATCTCGTCCATGCCGATAGTTAACGATAATTGGAAACATCCCTTGTGCATCGCCGTATCGATTTTACAGGCACGATTGAGGAAATGGGTGTGGGAAGAGTTAAGGACTAAAATTATCCTTTGGTCGTTCCTTGGCCCATTGTCATTCCCACCTCTTCGCCTAAGACTTTTCAGTAATTGCCAATTACGCTAACTGCGGATTACGGATGTCGAGAGTGGTCTTGTGAAATTAAACAGTTTTATCGGTCGCGAGTATTAACACTGCATTGTTTAATCGAAGAGTAGTAAATAACGATTAACGCGAGTTTCGTTAAAATCCGGCTTTTTAGTAAACATTCAAGTTTATTTCGGTGCTTAAACTGCTGCTTCCGCAAAATGATACTTGTACTCCTATATTGTAATAGTAATTTACCGTAAAGTCGGGTTTTACGTTGTTTCAATGATAATTGAACGTTGTCGAACACGTCGTTTAAATTTACCACGTGTTTCTCTTTTAGAAAGGTGACGATTAGCAAAAGTACTACATCTCTCTCTATTTGTAACGAATCCTGATTAAATTAATTCGAGGATTTTAAGTAAAATGAAAATGTGCGAAACAGTTTAGCCGAGCCGTGGGAAATCCGAGCGGAATAATTTAGCAAAATTCTGGTTTATCATGTATGTACGTCGAAACAATAAATAAAGCATTTAGAATACTTTTTACTTCAATATTTCTCTAAACCACTTTGCATGCAGTACTCAACGAACAAGAGAACTAACAGTGTGCATTTAGGTTTCGCAGAATATAAATTAACTCTGAAATTGTGCGATATACTTTGTTCTAGTAAAAAGCACTTAATTTCAAGCCTAACGAATAAACATTGTTGAAAAGAAGAAACATGAGCGCACCGTAACCATCAATCGAATTGAAATCCGTCGGTTAAGTTGGTCGCTAGTTGCACAGGTGCGTGCGTATCAATACTTAATTTCCTCAAAGCAGGCAAATTGTTCGTCGCATGCAAGCATAACTTCTAAACAACCGGTAAAACTCCAGCGGAATCGCATTGTAACCGTTAATTCGTGCTAATTTCGGGGGAAAATAGGGAACGAGGCAGTTCGTTTTATCATCGATTCGCGGTGTCTAACTTTTCCAACGAACGAACGAGAACACCAGGCTACACATATTCCATTAATTTTCCTTCCTCGATAGTACACACATTTGCACAGAACTGTATTATTCCTATTCCCTCGTTCCCTCGTTTTCCTTCTTTTTTTTCCCCTTCTTTTAAGGACATCAGGTCAAAGTCTTTCTCCCCCAGCCCTCTTTGAACTGGTTTCAGGAGCATTAATAAAAGGATTTAATACGTGCGCGAGAAGAGGTGAATTTGGAACGGGGTGGAGGATGGATACCACAGGGGAACAGTGAGGTTAGATTAAACTCGTGTAGGAACGGCGCCTCTCGGGATGGCCGGAGCTTAAACAGTTTTAATCTATGCCTAGGAACCTCACGTGAAAACAAATCGCGGCCTTATCACCAACTGTGAGATAGATAACAACTTTTCTCTCGCTCTCCCTTCACCCGTTCCTCTTTCATTCCCTGATTTTCCTCCCGCGTATCTCCGTGTCTCTCCCACCTATATCCATCGCCAACCCCTCTCTTTCCATCTCATTCGCACTCGTCCCTCTCTCTCGTTTCCAACTCTTTTCGTGTTTCTCTGTTCTCCCTCTTTCTCGTTGGCTCTCCCTCTCGCTCACCTCCGCCGCTCAACAATCTACCCACCGCCATTCTTTCTCTCTCTCTCTCTCTCTCTCTTTCTCTTCGATTCTATCTTTTGTTTCCGGCCTCCCTTGACCTCTGCCTTCCTGTTTCTCTCTGTCCTTGTCCCTCGGTTTCTTGCATGAACTCCGAACGAACGACTATACGGCGGCACAGCCCGACGGATGCGCCGATTAAACTTTCGAAAACTGTTTGCATGAATAGCCAAGCGTTTCCCACACGTGTGCCACTGCTGAGTACTGACAATTAACACGCTGAAAATAGAGAAACTGGCCCAGCGACAGGCTTCCTTTTCACGATACATTCCCCGGACAGAAAGGGATGTATGCTAACTACACGTTGGTGGAGGCTTCGTTCAGCGGAATGGAATTCTAGGCCGATTCGATACGGCTATAGTTTCGATGTTTCGCGCTACGATACAGGGACTGGTTTTCATGAAACAGAACTTAGCGTGTTCATTATTCTGCGAAAGAATGCATACGAGTGCCAAGTTTTTGTCGTTTAGTTTCATTCCGTCGTTCGATATTCGTTGGAAATTAATTTAATCCTCTACTCTACAGGGAAACGTAGCTTTTCATATTTTTCGTGGGCAAACCGGGTCGTTTATATCCAAGTCTAATTTTTTTACTGTTCTAGGGATTCAATGTGTTGAAAAAAATTCTGAGATAGTTGTCAAAGTTTGTACTGTATTGTACAATTGTTCGTTTAATGTTTAAGAAATTTTTCAATAAAATTCGTTTCGAAGAAATACAAGAGTGAAATTTCGATTGGGTCATTAATGACCCAGTAAAATCATTTCCTTAATAAGAATCTTTATTTATATTGAATTTTTAATACTCTTATTTATACCGAATGTCTTTCACTTTAGCAAACATTCTTCATTTCCCTTTTTCCCACATTTTCCATAGAACCGTAATCACAGTCGCAACTTGCAAGTCCCCTAAACATCGCTCCAATCAGGAGGACGCAATCATCGTCGTTGTTCGTAGCTTGTAATATTCTCTATTCTGCAATGCCGCCCATAAAACTTTTCAGCGTCGTGCGGCTGTGTAACAGACGACCGAGATGTTTCGCATGATCACTGACCACAGGAATATTTTTTTTTTACGACATTGGACGCTGTTCTGTTACGTACTCCTTGGAATGGGTCGTAAAGTGGCATAGAAACTGAGGCCTTAATAAAACGACGGCGGCGGCGGTCCCGTAGTTTCCCGCCAAACGTGATTTTCGTTCCTTTCCTCCCTCCTGAAACCGAGAGAGGAATATTGGCGAAAGTGGTGGAAGAAGAAGCGGTAAGAACCTCTTCTACACTTGCAAAAGGCCACGAAGGAAGCTTGATAAGCAAACAGGCCGACAATAGTTTCCCCGGCCGTGGATCTTGGCGGCAATCTCTGCCGTGGGCATGAGAAGACGAGCGAGGAAAATGAATTAACTGTTACCAAGAAATCACGACACGAAGAATTCGACGAATGAAATCTTGCCGGGCAGACTTTCACATTTAAATGGAACCGGCCAAACAACGGAGGTCGCAGTTTACGCAACTAACTGGCGATCTCGGGAAAACTAAGATGAGGAATTCGCATTGAAAGCTCGGCTCTTTGATAAATCCTGCGAGCATATTTAACTGACAAAGAATTTATTACGATTTCTTTATTACTTTAATGTGTACGGGAAAGACGGCGAGAAGGAGTTTAGATTTCGAGGAAACTGTTCGGTGTAACAGCGATGTTTCCATTTTAAGAAATAAAAGATTGTGAAAAGATTCGCTTGTTTTGAATAAAAGCTGCAGTACGAGATAAGACGTATCCTTATTAATAATTATTCATAAATAAGTTAAGAATCATATCGTATTAAAATATTAAATTAAATTCCGTTTTTAATTCGATCCTACGAATCGTAGCGTGATTCTCTAATTATTGTGTAGCCTATTCGCCGCATAAAAGACAGCGCGGAACTTGAGAAAATGTGAAAGATCTCTTGAGTTGATAATTAAAAGTGCTTTTATTTTCAAAAGTGATTCTCAATGAACGCTTCTTCTCGCCTCCGATCCACTCTTTAAACGTACCGACATTAAGGGAGCCTCTTCTTCCGTTTGCTTATTCTTTTATGAACAGGCTTATTAAAGGAAATCTGGCAATAAAAAGAGCAACTGATGCTTCGATATCCCTCGTTGAATCAAGCATCTCCCCCCTTCTCCTTCGTCCGATATCTTTTATCGGTGTATACCGGCGGAGGCAGGGCAACTTATTCACGCGACGGGCGAGCCGGATTAGCCAATAAATCGAGGCTGAAAGAGGAAATTCATTAACCCACAACAATAAATAACCGGGCACGCTGCCGCGAATGGCTCTCCGCGAAACAATAGTTATAGTATATTTATGCAAAGTTTCCAGGTGCACAGGTGGACCGGAGAGGGTGCGAACAGGGGGTGAAGTGGCGAGTCTGGGGCAACCGAGGACGACGGACGAGGTGGAAAGATAGAATGGGTACCATTGTGTTTCCATCGTGCTATTATAAAGCTCAGTCTCTTCCTTGGGGTATACGGACGGCGTGGCCGCTTTCTCTCTCTCTCTCCCTCTCCTGCTCTCTCCTTTCAATCGTTCTCTTTCTGTTTTCAATCTCTCTCGCTGCTCTCAATTTCTTTTTCTCTCCTCTCAATTTCTCTCTTTTTCCTCTCAATTTCTCTCCTTTCTCACTCAAACTCTCTCTCTCCTATTAATCTCTCTTTTTTCACT
>NW_017100150.1:1664607-1680982 GCF_001263275.1 Habropoda laboriosa
GCTCTCTCTCTCTCTCTCTCTCTCTCTCTCTCTCCCTCCCTCCTCTCAATTTCTCTCTTTTTCCACCCAGTCTCTCTCTCACTCCCCCTTCAATCCCCCACTCTATTCTCTCAATCTTCCTCTTCCCTCTCTTTTCTCTCAAGCTCTATCTCACTCTTCCCAATCTCTCTCTCTCTCGCTCTCTCTTCTCTCATTTCATCTTCTCTATTCATTTTATATTAGGCTATGTTATTTTAAGGATGGTTGCGCGTATATGTACGTAACGATGCAGGATTGATATAAAGAAAGGCAAAAACTAAATAATGCCTGATGTCAAGATCGGCGAGAGCAATAGGAGAAAAAGTTGCAGTCAACTTGGAAACTAAAAGTTGCACTACGAAGAAAGGAAAAAGTTAATCGAATGACATTGAGTTGTGAAACGATTCCACTTATGGGCGATGCGTCGGTGAAACCAGTCTTGAAGGGGTGTGTTTGTGTAAAAATGCACGTTTTATCACCGTACGACAGATTTAAAGCGTAACGAATCGATTTCGCGGGGGGGATGTTTTCCGTGAAATATGTTTCTCTGTGAAAAGAAGGTTGCAACCGATATTATGGAACCTGCGAAACAATAACATATGTCATCATTAAAATTCAATTTATTTCTTCTTGTGCCTCATATTTCAGACATTAATTGAGGCTAAAAAATACTCAAAAATAAAACGTGTCTCAATCGTACTAACTTTCATTCAAACTTCCTTAACATAAATACATTTCACTTGAAAAAATATACATCCCGTTTAGAGAAGTTACTCACTATAATAATATTCACTGTAATAACACAGAGTACCACTATGTAATAACAACTTTAGCAATACCTTTTACATTTCAAGCTTTAGTAACAAGTGCTTCAAATTTATTTCACAAATTAAATTTATTTTTCAACACTGACAAATTAATTTTCTCGTAAACGAACGAAATTATTCTCGACGTTGTTATTAAAACAATAAACGAATCCACCATTGCAAATACATCCCGTGTTCAACTGTCGAGAGGTATGAATAATTTATGCGAACTCTGCAGCGAAAGAAACTCGAGAAAACAAAAGCAGCAGAAGCTGGAGGCTAGAGACTGCGCTAGCTGACTGAGTGTGTACGTCAAGAAGAGGGTAGTGAAGCGACAACGAAATAGTACGGTAGGACGATTTGGTTCGCGATGAAAATGGTGTCCGGTGGAGAAACTCGAAAATGTTCGCGCAAGAACCGCGCCGATTCTCACCGCAGTGTCAAGTTTCCAAATTTCCGGCCGTTACACGGTATACGTACGCGGGAGCGAAGTACGTCAGCAGTGCAAAGAGAGAAACGGCGAGTCAAAAGCAAAAGGGACGACAAGTTTCTATTTAACTACAGACTCCTGCCGCGTTCCCACTTTTACCATCCTCCGTCTCGTAACTCTCTATTTCTCCTTTCTTCGCCATTGTACGAAACGTCCCTTTCCTAGGCAGTCCTCGTCTTCTACGTATTCCACCTTCATCCTACCTTCGTCTTTCCAGTTTCGTCCCTTCCTGTTCCCTCGACTTACATCCCATTCACACTGCTAAACTCGTCCTGCAATTCCAGCAGGGTGTTAAAGGCCTGCTTCGACTTAGATCTACGGGAAATTAGTTGATATTCCCTCGGGACCAATGGCAGCTTCCAGTCTTTTCTGCACACATTCTTCTCGCCAACCGGTCACGGTGGGAATGGAATGAAATTCGATGTAGATAAAAGTGATACTCGGTTCGCGTTCAGGTGAAGATTCGACGGAATGTTTGGAAAAATTTAGATTGTGGCGTTGCGAAATGAACGACGATGTTATTGTGATTGAAAAGTCACAACTACACTGCTTAGGCAAAGCATAATGTACAGCTTATTTCATAGTTTTTCAGGGGAATTTGTTACCTAATTGCTATATTTTATTACTTAAGGAATTTCATATCATACGTTAAAGGATTATTGAAACTTTGGGATAACTGAGAAAACAAGTTCACAAGTTGTTCCATAGGAAACGTAGGTTTACTGAATCCACTAAAATAATATCAGTTTTGAAATGAAATTGAAATTAATGAAAGAAATAATATTTTGCACTTCTAAACACTAAAGTTTTACTACGATGAAAAATAGAAGGGAGAAAAATATTTACTTCCGTTTACGCATTGAGAGCGCATAAATATGTGCCAAGATATTTTTTTTAATTTCTTTGCGAGATTCTCTGCGGCATTATAAATATGTAAAGAAAGTCTATAATAAAGAGATGCTGAGGTTCTTAAGTAGCTAAATAGCGTATAATGTTTCGGAGAGGGTATTCGATACATTGTCTCGAAAATTCTCCATCGAATCAAGCTTTTTAGAAGTTTGGAATATCTCAAATATTATTCAAATCTTCGAAGTATTGGAAACCTTAAAAGTCTGGAAAACTTTGGAAGTCTTATAAAGTCTTAAAAGTCACCGAGGATCTTGAAACTTTAAACAAAATTGAAAACTTTACGTGTGTCTGTGTTGCATGTACTGGATTTGTTTTTCTATATACTGCGCTCACCTCTGCACTTTTTCTTCCTTTTTCACCAATCCTAAAGTATCATTGGACTTTGTCAAATTTCCTGAAAAATCTAATACTCGAAAATTGTACGGTAACTCGAATTGTAGTCCTGGATAACGTAATAGGGCGCTATATTTACGAAGGAAATTTCGAAATGTAGAAAATTTAATTTTTTACACTTCTATCTCGTCTTAAACAATAATTAAACTACAAAGTCTAACTAACAATGTACGAGAAATTTTAGCATTTTAGGAAAACTGCAAATTTTAGAAATTAATACTTCAAACTATTTTGATCACTTATTTAAAATTCATATGTACGATCTGCTTTAAAAATGATTATTACACTAAAAAGTATGAATTAATTGATACATAATACGTTGTAAATGATTTATTTGTACATTTCAATATCTAAACGTCGATGAAAATGTTTCTTTGGCAGCATTTATTATAGGAAGTACCGTTTGAAACATTTATTATTGACTTGTACTACTGATTTAGTTCGTACTACTGAGGAAAGCTAGTCAAGTTTTATTTGTACATTTCAATGTTTAAATATTGATGAAAATATTTCTTTCTTTCACTGTTTCACAGCATTTATTACGGAGTGTATTCTGTGGTAATCTTATTCTTGACTTATACTACTGATTTAGTTCGTACTACTGAAAAAGACTAGTTAACTCCTCGTTCGAATAACCAGTATTTGGCACACAATAACTTACTTATTCAGACAATTCTCGCTTTCAATTTTACAGCTCAAAATGTATTAAATATGACATAATTATTGCAAAAATTAGAACAAAGTACTCGGTTAAAAATTTACCAACTTTTATTTCCATACGCACGAGATTCAACTTCTGACACAGAAATGAAGCCAATTAACAAATTAAAAAAAAATAGACGAGGGAAATATATATATATACATCAAAGAAGAATTGCTGTACTACGAATAGAATTTACAAAATTAGTTATTTAGTATTGAAATGTTAAAGGATTTCTTCTCAAGAATATTCATCTGATTTGTAGATTTATCACGCTTATCGGATTACCCGGTGTAAGTAATTTGGAAGAAAACCCGAGGTTCACGACACGAAACCAAATTCCATTCTGCCCGGCTGAATCCGTACTTCGGCGACAAAAGTTTTCAACGCGAAACACAAAGAACGACAGGAAAATAATAGAACGGCGGGAGGAAGTGTTCAGGAAACGCGATTTCAAGCTCTGCCAGGCATAATATCCTCGAAGATACAGCGACTCTGGTGTTCTTGATTTTTTTTCACGGATTTGCTCCATTCTTGCGCGTCTTTTAGATATCACCCTGGCCCTTTTCTATCCAGAATACGGTCACGTCAGACGAGAAAAGAGCTGCAGATTAAGCGGCGTGGAGCCCGCCCGTGTACTGTGGTTCGCGCAGGTAAAAGTACACAACCCTAAACGAGAAATCCACCCGATATCGTTGCCCCCTATCGTTCTACCACGGTCTCGCGTCAGTGTCACACACGTGTGCACGAATTTACAGATATATACGTGTGAGCGACGCTATCTAAATCGGAATCTGGAAATCAATGTCTCGTCCCTGTTCAAAGCGTGTGCACACACCACACTGTGTCGTGGATGAACCGACTCTGATCTCCTGGAACATCGAAATTAAAACGCGTCTTTTGGGAACACCCGATGACACCCTTTGAACGTTAACGCCACGTTAATAGCGTTCGAACGTTTCAAGATAGTCTCGTTCAGATTCTACGTAGTAGGGTATTTCTCCTTCGGTTCGTACGTTCTATCCTATCTGATCGGTAAAGCGCAAAGTTCGACCAAGTTTTAAATAATAATACACAAAGTTATCGTGATTGATCGCTCGATAAACGCGGGTTGCCCTCAAGATACATGCAACTTTGTTAGCGCGCTAGCAATTAGTGGGCTGCTTGCAAAGGAAACAAAACCTTCTGCATACTTGACGTTTATTGATAATTAGTGCGGTAAATATGAGGAAAGCAATAGTGTATCTTGATGGTAGTTTAAAGTAATGCTGTTCTTCATTTTGTGTTTACCGAATGTGTGTGAGTTCTTATCTTGGGGAGATTTTAGATTATAATTGCTGGTGTGAAGTTTCCGTATTTAAAGCTTCGCGTAAATTAAATCTTTGCTTATTTCACGTCTACATATATTTTAAGAGTTAAAGAGTTACAGACTTCGTCACCGATCACTGAAAATGATCCGAAATCCTTGTTAAAGGGATGAAACCTGCCTTCAAAGTTAGGGGTGCGGAACATATTTTATGGAATATCTCGAAAACTATTAGGTTTAGAAACATAGTTTAAACGTAAAAATGTCTTCTTTCTAAACAAGAACTTCAGCTATGTAAACAACATTTTTTCAAAATTAATTCTTCTTTAAATATTATATCGAAAATCGCTTTTTATTCATTTTTATACACTCTGTATGAGATGGAATCATTATGCCTGCAAAATCACAAGAACCATAAAACTTCGAGGGCTCTTCTCACCCCCTCAACATGTAATCCCACAAACAAAATAAATACACCGTTCAAATATTTTTTTCGAAACATCGAAGTAAACAATCTACACTTAGAGACTCTTCCCTGAAAAATTTCCTTACCAAACTAAGATCGACAGCTGTATCAAAACCAACATAAATCATTCTCATCGCAAGGCGAACAGTTTAATACAATGTAAGGCGGAACGATAAGGGTGATTCCTCCTTTTGAATACCACGATCACGCTGTTGTCACTGAGGTTTTTGGCGAGGAGCGCGGCAGTCGGAAGTTAAAGGGGATACGACCGAGGCACGTAATGAATATATTTGCATATCGGGACCGTTACCGAACCGTTACTGGTACAAGGTATACTGGCGTACAAGTCTGTCCGACTGCCAAATATGCATGCATCTCGCCCGGGGCCAAACCGTCCGCAACGCTTCAAACCGAGCGCCATGCATATAACGCTAGGAAGAGAGAATTGTCGATTAGTTTGCAAACGAAGGACGTGCATCCCGTCGCGCGTGCGTACATGACCATCTATTTGCTCGAGCGTGGAATTTCGCGCTTAGCTCTCTGTCGTGTTGGTTGGTCAAGCAACCAGGCTATATGGGTCACGAAACGCGAGTGCACGCGTTGAAATAAAATGCTTCGAATATATATGTATGTATATGAACACGGAATGAAACATGTGGACGTGCAAGTGTTCTCGCTACTTACTGGAACGTTATTTTCGAACAAGGCTCAGGCTTTGACATGTGAACGCTATAAAATGCGCTGGTTCACTTTCGCGTGTACACGCGTCGTGCATGGTTTTCGAGCCCGAGCCAAGGCAAGATTTATGGAAATTATGGACTAGATTAAGTTGCGTGTTTTCCTAACGACGATGAATGTTTTGTTACCGTTCTTCGTTGGTCAGGTTTTGCCGTAGCTTCGATGCTTGTAGCTCACCTAAGTGTCAACGTTACATCGTGGTTTGTGAGATGGTAGAAACGTGCGTATTGTTTCGTAGGTGTTTGAGAAATTTGTAATCCTGTGTGCGTTAATTTCTTTCGTTGATAACTGTCGATAGCCTCGTTCTTTAATCTTTACTTACAAAGAAAAAGAAATCTTAAATACTTTGGTAATTTAGTTTACTTTAGCCTCACTTCGTTTATCCTTCAACCTTATTACGCTTTTCCTACAATTTTTAAAAATAGTTTCAAAGCACTCTATCGATTTTCAGAAGCTCTATTTTTTCACGTACACGTTTAAGTCCCGTAACGTAAGATTTAACCATCCTGTACTTTGAAAGTTTAAAAATTTTACCTGACATCACTCGTTATCACATTTAAAGCTATCGATATAGAATGTACGAGAAATTTCATATCCTTAACACTAGAACTGCCAAACTCGTTAGAACGACGGATTTCAGAATTCGTGCTTTAAATTACAGAAATTATTAAGATGCTTTTGTTCAAGTATACAGTGACTTTTGTTGAAATAAAGAAATAATTAGATATACCAATTTATTTTTCATTAATGATTCTAATTTCGTCTTTCCTAAATATACCAGAAGGGAAAGAATTTACCACATTGAACTCCGGTTGTTTTAGTGTCAAGGCATGAGAAAGCTACTCAGGTAATGCAGCAGAAAATAATATAAACGACTTTTCACGACACAGAAATCCCGTGACGTTCGAAATTCCGTTAATTCAACACCCAACGAAATTTCCATTCGCGCCTTGCCTTTAACAAGGAGGATATGAAACAAGGGTAACGACACGGGGCGTCGACGATTTCGCAATGAACGTGTCTAGCGTTAGGTAAGGGGTAACGGAGCCCTTTCGGACTTTAAAAGTTCGATAATTGCCGAGGACACGTCTGCCGGTAAAATCGGGCCGACCGCAGCCTTTGTGGTCTAGTCCCTTCTCGTTCTTCGTTCTCCGCTCTCCCATTCTCCCGTTGACGGCCCTCGGTCGCCTGTAAAAGTCAGCATATTTCAGCTTTCCACAAGCCTCGTCTCGCCAAGGCTGACCGAGAATTGGGGAACGGGAAAGAGAGAAGAAAAAAAGAGCAGACGAGAGAGAGAGAGAGAGAGAATGCGTGTGGTGCGATGAGACAGGCGGAGAGAGCAATGAAGCGATTCGAAGGACGTAGCCTAGTCGACGCGGGGTGCGAAAGTTCGTGTGTAGAGAAGCTTGGAAAAGGGAAAAGTAAAGAATAAGGGTGACAAAAAAGGTATAAGGACGAAGTATCTCTTCGAAAATTTGCAAGCTGAAATTCCATCGTCATTTAGCCACGATTGGCACAACAAATGAAAATTGCTGTCGGTACAGTTCATCGCAGATATGAGAAAAGGGGTCGAATGACATCGATGCAATGACTCCTACGTAGCAAAATTAAAACTCTAATTCGACCGGACAATATCCAATTACCAGACTCGCGTGAATGTTAATTTCTAGCTTTTATTCCCGTTTATTTTGCCCGAGAGCACAACTGGCCTACGCGATTCCCAGCGCCGGCTATATTTGATCAGCGTTGAAATTTCGCGCTACGATTCCTATATTAGGGGTTTCATGCACCGACAAAGAAATACTTGGGAACGAACGTTCAGTCACATTACGTTCAAACTAGATATCACTTTTTTCACAGTTGCATTTTTCAAGCGAGTTAGTGTTGGTATGATTAAAAGTGTCTTTTTCCCTTCTTTTATTTTGTTCTGTTTAATACTTAAAATTAGCCTTCAGCTGGATTTGCGTACAGTTTAGTGTTTGGGGTTTCTAGAGAATTTACATTTCAGGATATTACTCAAACGGTCTAAAATTGCTCTAATTTATTCTAATCGAAGAAATTTTACCCTTTAGACAATCTTTCATTATCTGCGAACATACCGATCACACGTTACCGAACATGTTGTTCAGATCAAAGACTAGCTCACATTTTTCCACCTGTGCACGAAAGTTGCCTAAACGAAAGAACCGTTTATAGTGGATTTCTAGCGATCCTTTCTGTCAGAAACGTTAAGTCAGGATATTTTCCTTTGACAAACGCGCCCTCATTGGCCCCTTATTCGTGACTGTTCGTCTATAAAATGCTTTCAATCGAATCAACGTGCAATCACCTAAATTCCTCGAGAATTTAATCAGAACGTGAGCTCTCTGTCCGCTGCCTCTCTCTCTCTCGTCTCCTCTTTATCTTCCACGTTGGCTCACCCTCTACGTATCTCTCTCTTCCACTGCGGTGGTCGGTGGTTTGCGGACAATCATTTTGCCGCGCGTGTTGGCTCTCTGGTCACGTGTATAGACTTCCAGTGGCTTCTTACAAGTTCAACGGACAAGTTTGGGTCTTTTCGTCTTTCGATATTTAGGTTTCAGTTCTTGCCGCGGAAAAACTATCGTCTATTCGTACGTACGGGACATTTGTACGGTTTACGTATCGGTTTTGGTCCACCGGATTGTTTGACTTACTTGGAAAATAACGGGGAAAATGAATAGCTCGGAATTAACACGTTCTTCAATTGCTACTCGATGCCGGTTATTTTTCTACGGCATCGTCGATAAAAACAAGTCGGATTTCAATTGAATTCAAGGCAGTTCCGAAGTAGATTAAATCACCGGACTTCGACATTTGAAAAATATTATTGCCAGAATATTTCTCGTATTTTTATGTTATATCACTATGAATGAATTTTGTACCGAAACAAAATTATTAAAGAATCTGCCGTATTTTAAGCGTAACGTTAATATTGTTATATAGAAAATTGTGACGTCAAAAGGACTGCTGCTTTCTTTGACAATTTCATTATTTTCTCGCGTGTTTCAGTTTTAGGGTAAGGTTTATAATAACTCGAGAAAGTGTAATATTCACTGTAGTCTTTTTTCATAGGGATGATTTAAAATACCGATATTTTACGTGTCTAATGAAGTTTAGAGTTTGGAAGAAGATTTAAGTAAAAGATCAACGAAACAAATGCATAAATAACTTTAAAACAAAACTCATCGAATTACGTGGTTTCATCGCTAACACAGAATTATCCGCTGAATAAAGGGCATTTGCGAAAAATGTTTCCAAGCGACGGTAAACACTGCAACAAAATCACTCGCATTCCCTGATTTACGCCATAGCTATTGAACATTGAGCAGACAGCGTTGCGTGACACGAATAGTCCTCAAAGATCGAATGTTAAAGTAGTAAACAAGTATCGATGTCTACCTGGTGACACCTTTCGATCGCTCAAAAGTACTCCAAATCCAAAAAACCAAGTCCTGACCACTTTCACACCTAACACACGACACTTCTACTAAACATTTCAACTACTTTAATACCCAGTTAAGTTACTCACGCAACGTGTGCCATTTTTTCAACACTTCGCCCACGAAGAAATATGTAAAAATAATTATATCGAACATTACAGAAAACTATCTCCAGTTGCGATCATTCGGAGCTGTTCAAACGTGATCCATCACGGAGCACAGAAAAGTTGTAACACGCGAGCTTTGTAAGGGAATGGTTTCTGTTCGTTAGAAGTATCCCAGCGAACACGATATCGCGAAACAGTACTTTAAAACGAGGCTCGAGACAACAAGTACGTTTCAACGTTCGATCGAAGAAGGCAACATTTGTCCAGTGCTAACTCTAGCCCCGATGTTCGACGGGCGTGATAATGTCGTAACCTTGATCTACGTGCTACATCGATTTCGTCTATCCGATCAGTTTTCTAAAAGAGATACGCGAAGTGGGGTGGCAGGTTACACCCGGAGAGAGAGAAAGGGAGACGTGGATAAATAAAGGCAGAGGAAAAAGGGGCGCAGGATAGGTAGACGGGGAACTCGAGGAGACGCGCTTGTTTCGGAATAAACAGATAGCACCGATCGCGGTCTGAATACCAAACAGCTCATGATTCGCTTTTCTACGAAACACGAAAATGTTATCCCTCTCTTACAGCCCGGCTTCCAAACGTATTCCTACTGTGGCACGTATACGTCGCCGTAACACCAAACTGAGGGCTCGCTACACAACACAACAAGTGTAGATATCTATCCGCTACTTTCTTCTATTGCAAGAGACCAGGGACACTAAAAGTTAACCCCGTCGGCCGAGGCCGCCTCCTCCACCTCCTTCTCCCTTCTGCCAACCTATAGGTAAGATATCCAGCTCGATATACAAGCGAAAACTGCATTCCAAGTTCCGGTTCCCCCATCAGGGAGCCTCTCTTCTTCCACTTCTTTCCTCGCTTCTTTCTACCGTCTCGTTTCTTCTACTTAGCTGTTCTTCTTTCTCTGCTTTCTTACACCACAGTGCTTCTTCTTCTTGCATCATTTCTTTCGGATCAACTTCTCCTTCTCTCTATCTCTGTTTCGTTCTTCGTACATATCTACCTGGTGTTAGTAGGATCGGAGACACCGGTGTACGAAGATACGAGAAGTCACTTTTCGTGGACTCGCGTGCTACGCTCCCCCGAGAGCCAGGGTTGTTACAAGTTTCCCCTAGGTCTGGAAGGAAATATAAAAATGCACCTGAGACTTCGATAACGCGTGGTCGTGATAGGAAAAATAAGAGCAGGATAGGCGACGGTTCTTCGTCCTGCGTTCTCTCTCACTGTCAGCTCCGTAACAACGTTTGTTAATAAAGTTTCGCCGAAAAATAAGTTCGGTGGATTTTGATTTATGAGCTGCTTCGCGAAACTTTCGGACTTGTCATAGCGGAGTAATTAGCGTTGAATGAGTTTATGTTATATTGTAGGTAGAAATTCGCGGCGATAGCGCGTCAAATTTGTCATTCCACTCGTGAGAGAAATGTTCGGAGAGTTTGTACGTTTACTGTGGGTTTTGTTTAACTGGGAACGCGGGGATATTTCGTAGACAGTTGGAGATATAAAAATATTATTGAAAATCTGTGCGATTGCAATTACCGTTGTTTCTATTATCTCGTTGGATGTAATATCACGAATATTATCAGGTGTTACGTGTTCTGTTACTTGAATGTAACACTAATTTCGTCAATTGTTGATTGGAATCTCCTAATTTCCTAATATATTTCACATATTGCAGTGATATAAACACTAATGAGGTTTGCAATGTTCCTACTGTCTTTTGAAAAATAATCGCAGCACAATTCTAATCTTAAACTTAGATCTTAATTTTAGAGAAGACTGGAACTAAATATCGTTCCATTTAATTACAAGTTTCACAGTTTAAAGTGTCCATTTACAAAGTTGTACCAAGTCAATAATAACAATTTAAAATACAAATTTCTCCAAGTTTCAAAATTTCCTTGTATCCCATATTACTTTTTCTTACGGCATATTTAAATATCTTTTTGCAACCTTGACAATACAATTTTAGAATTAAATAATCTCTCCTGTCCAAAAGGGTTGCAATCGAATCAAGATGCGATCCATCCTCCTCCCTCGTTCTTCAAACTTCACGTGTCAAACACTCATTCATCGCTCGCGCGAATAAGAAATACAGATTATACGTTTGCAAAATTGAATATTCTGCAACGTATTACGAGGTAACTTGATGTCGTGGATGTTGCCCTACGCGAGCCACTCCATCCCCTTCATCCGATTTTCACCGTCCCGCGGGACAAGCTTTATTATTCGCAAACAACGTAGTGTTCCGGCTTCCTAATTTGCAATAATTCTAAATTATCCCATTTCGTAGTCGGAGACAGGCGGAAGACGGAAACGGAGTAGAAGAAGAGAGGAAGAAAAATGCTCTCGGGGAACGAGTCTTTTTATTACCCTATTAATCCCAACTAGCGCCTTATTTTTAAATTAACATTTTTATCTCCCGAGAAAACAAGCTTCTCTCCCGTCTCATTCTCGTCTATCTCGTCCTCTCGTTCACCTCCCTCGCCGCCACCTCCTCCTACTACCCTTCTACCCTCCCCTCGGGCCCTTTATCTTTTCGCGATGCTCTTTCATTCTTTCCTTCTCTGTCCTCTCTTCCCGCTCGAAACCTCATTTTAGCATCTTTATCCCCAACAGCTCTCGTAAAACACAGGATTATGGGGCTGAATTCTATTATCGTGGGCAGCTAGCGAATCGGAACCGGTAAAGAGCAGCTTTCAAAGTATCATTAAGTATGCCTGTGAAGCTGCGACTCTGACTGCGCCGCGGCTTATGATACACGAGGAAACAACGATTCCTCGGACTTCTTCCTCTGCTTTACGATCCAAAAATGTAAATCCGATGCATCGACGATACTGCATACACGCGAGGAGACCAACTTTTCTTCTATAAGGCAAATGATCCGTATATTGCGACCTCCAATAGCAGAGGAATCTTGGATTAGTTAATCGAGCGGCAGAAAATATAGAACCTGTATAGGTACTGTTTTCGTCTTTCTTTTCAAGCTAATTAAATTTTTCTACTATTGAAATAATTAATTAAGGGTATTCTAAGAAGTTTCGCGTTATCCCTAATTTTATTTAGCAAATATTCAGTTGCTTAGCCTAGACCTGCGCAAGAAAAATGTTAAGTTTGAACAATTATTTAATTAAGTCTCGGATATAATTTTGTCATTCCTTATTTTCGACTCACACTTTCGTATCTATGATCAACGGACATCTTGTATAAATACGAACGCATAAGATAACAGTACGAGCATATTACAGTCGCGTAATTATCATTATGCAAGAGTGCTTTAACCGTACTCGTTTTTAAAATTTTCTCAACATTCAGGACGTTTTCAGCGAAGACGTAAAGTCTCTGTTAATAGCATTTCACACGACTTCACGTTGTGAACTTTCGCAAACGTTGAATTAGTTTATGCGAACGAGCAATCTTCTTTAGCGAGTAATGGCACTTGAGAGAAGTTATAGTTTATACCTTAACAATAAGATTCAAAAGACACACTTAAAGCCGATGAGTAATAAAAGGGAGATACAGATAATGCTGAAGAAAGTTGAATGATCATTCGCCGCTTAGAGTGCTTTATTTTTATAGAATAATAAAGGCAATAGATTTTCTTAAGCTTTCCTCAGCTCTTAAGGAAAAAGGTCGTCGTTGTCCTTTATCACGATTCTTATGCCACTATTCAAGAATTTTCTGGCGTCATCTGTGTTACGTTGAAATTACAATGTTCAAAGTTTCTTGGGTAATCAACCTCTCTTTACAATATAAATACGCATATAAATTATTTTTTGTATTGCATTAAAACTGCGTTTATCTCGCTTTTCGTGTAAATAGAAAAGAGAAGAAATTGGTATCTCGCTTCATTATTTAGGTGTATCACGCGATATCGTATAGCACGAGTGTCTACCACGTTGATAGTTACATTTTTCTATCGTATTTATTCAAGTTGACAAAGTACGATCGTGACGTGTGTTCTCAAACCATTTCTCAGAGCGTGTCTGTGTCTGTGCAAGAGTTATGAATATCTGCTGGCGCAAGTTTAAGAGGTTAAGTCGTGAAATCGGCACGTCGAATTGGATTTTTTCCACGCGGTAGCTCGCACGAAGGGGGACACACGTCTCGGACGAGAAAGTATTGTCGCTTCCGGCACAGAGAAAAGGGACAATTTTCCACGACTTCTTCCGTCGTGCTCCTCGAGTTTTCACATTTTGATGCACTTGTGTATGTTAGATTTCCAACTGAAGGATATAGACTCGCGACTTTTGCAGTACCGATGTACGTAAAATCGGATAGGAAAGGAAGTTTTAATCAGATACGAACGAAAATGACGTCGACTAGGAAGAATTACTTAAGTGTCACAAGGAAATCACCGAACTATCTTCGTCGATGTAATCTTCTTTGAAACTTGAAATTATCTTCTCGTCAAATTTTTCATAATCATTTCCTACTTTTGTAATAGAGTATGGTTACGCATAAAGCGGTATGCAGGGTGTCTAAGCATCTTCTCTAGTTATGTACTTCTCTAGCTGGTACGAACAAATATTTATACGTATTTTGGTGAACACGATGGAACAAAATTTATTTGATGGAAGAAACGACAGAACATAAAAAGAAGTTTCACATTTAATTTAAAATATTACTTTAAGGTCATATTTATGACTACAACATACAATAAAAACAAATACCTACATTCCTGTAAAAAAAAAAGCATAAATAATCTTGGAAGAGAAGCAGAAAAATTTTTCTCCCATCTAAAACCGTTCAAATTGCAAATAAAAATTGTCTTACACCACCATGGGTAGAGAAGACAATTAGTTGGCTCTCCCTGTACATTTTCCCCGAAGAAAAATTTATTTCGCGATTATTCGAATAACGCAACGCACGTCATGAATCTCGCGCAAGGTTAAAATAGTGAACAACCTACACTAATCCCTCCGCAGTCTATTCACCCCCGTCATTAAGATTGCGAATACGATTCACCGTTTCGTATCGGAATGTTAGATCTTTCCCGCGGGATTACGTAATAAATGACCTAAGTTTCGGGGCGCTTTAATATATGACAGTAGTGTGAAATAGGTGGTGCTAATGCTATCAGCTATTGACACAGCCGACAGACTGGCGCGGCTAAGGGTTGAGGTTCCCTGCACTGTTACTTTCGAGGGGTTCTACTACTATAACCGAATTGATTCTAGATAGTCCCAGACAAATCCCCGACGCCCTTGCCCATCCGCCGAGTGTTATTCTTACACAGTGGCGCCGAAAAGCTGGTAGCACCAGAATTCATTTCGACGTCTTCTTCAAACATAATATTTCGTCCTGTACAAATGTGTCTCGTTGATCACAAACAGAAGATTCATCTGCGAACATGTGCACGTTTCATCGTTCTCGGGTAAGCGTGTATTTCTTGCTTCTGCTGCTTTTTTATTTCGAGAAAGGGTTAAGTTGATACGCGATGGGAAATGTGACGTTTATTTAAAATTTTACTAGCTTCGTCGAGTGCACGTTGTTCGACCCAAATAGAAACTTATCGATAGTGTTCGTTATTTGGGTTAAGATGCGGTGATAGAAGTAAGAATGTTATTCTGGAGAATTACGCCACTGGGTGGTAGTTTGACCTCGTAATATTAGTTTGGTACACGTCACGTGCGGGTGTGTACGCTTCAAGGCGCCGATATTACCGTCGGAAAAGCACGTTTCATTTTTTATTGTATCTATCACTGTTTTCTCATTCTTCCTGGGAATCATTGTGTGTAGGAAAGAGTAGGAATGTGTGAATTTGCGAATGAATGTTGTGAATTGTCAGTCTAATCTAATTATACTAACAGAATAACAAAATAACATACAAACGAATGTGTACTTCGCCAGATATCAATTTGAACAAATGTGAATAATGGTATCGCTTTTGTTTACTAAATCTTGACCATAAAAGGCCCACTTTTTCATTTAAAAAAAACTTTGACGCACGCCCATTAAAAACCGCACATCACGAAGCTCCAGAGAATAACCTCTCCCAACGCAAAATTCGCAACGTTACAGTAATACGAATCAAAGGCAAACGGAGGTACGTTGACGAAATTAATAACGCGCACGACTTACCAAACGAGGGAAAAAAGTAACACGAGAGAGAAAAAGAAAAAGTCCAGCGGAAACCGTAATGTTTGACACCTTAAATGTGGAGATACTTGATCGAACTGACTGCATGGTTCCTGGTAAATATTGACAGTGCATAATCGAACATGTCGACGGCAGGAAGGAAGCTAGGGTGGGGAAAACGTTCAGGTATGAGCGTAAACGAGGAGAAAGAAAGAGGGGTTGGGGAGGAGAAGGACGAACGAATAAAATTACACAAGGGAGGAAGGAGGAAAGACAAAACAAAGGAAAGGTTAGAGAGAAGGAGGTAGGAAAAGAAGAGAGGGGTGGCGAACGAGGTGAACGAGGGTAAGGGTGTGCAGGTGGATTAAATTTGCGCGAGTATGTCGTACACCATGAATATGGAGAGCCTCGTTACTATACGTACCATTCTCGCGTATAGTATACTTGCAGTATGCACATACTAGAGACAAGAGACGCCACCATGCCCTCCCACACCCTTCTTTCTGCCGGTCTCTCCTCTTCGTTCGCTCTCTCAGTCATGCAAATACATACACGCATACATATTTTGCCTCTTGTATCTCTCTCTCTCTCCCTCTCTCTACCCCGGTAGGAAGCCGCTGTTGGTTTTATCGTTTAACACGGAGTTACCGTAAATTCCGCCGGAGAATCCCGGTATGGCTGGTAGTTAGCTCGGTCGAATGTTAATCCTAATACTACGACCACGGCCGAGAATGTATCGCCATAACTCAAGGCAAAAGCCACCACCTTCGCTCGTTCCCGTGTCTTGAATCTTCTCCCTGCAAGATTTGCCGTCTTACCAACGTTGTTTGTATTACAGATACGATATCCAAACCGGGATCCTTTCGAAGGGCAAATGTTACTCGACGA
>NW_017100150.1:1680996-1696047 GCF_001263275.1 Habropoda laboriosa
ATTTGTGACAATAACATTGTTCTTTTGTGTGCATGTTTTGTTACCGACGATAATTCGAATACGCTTTTTAGCTGCTGGAAGTTATAGGGATTTAATTCTGTAACGTGATTTATACGTTGAAATATGAAATTAATCGATTTTTCCTGTTCAAAGAGACAAAATTTGTAATTCAGAGTGAAGATGTGCGGTGTAATTTATTTTGCGAATGATAAACGAAAGAACGAAGGAAAATATTTATACCGAGTATCAATATCGTATCGATTTTGGCTCGTATTTAAAAATAAAATAGTCTATAATATGTGTTATAACAGTGAATGATTTTTTCATTTCTCTTCTTTCAACGAAATACGATAGCTTGAAAAATTGCTCAAACAAATCGCAACGATCATTCCATAAACGAGCTTTCACATAAACGAGTGATAAAACGATTTCAATTTATTTCCTATATTACATATTTTCAAATTCTCAAAAGGATTCCTTTATTCCTCTTCTTTGTGTATAACGAATCGTCTCAACTCTACTCTCCCGTAAACGTTGAAATTTATTCTCCAAAATAAAATAAACAAAGTTAATCATCGCCAAGTAATTATCATCGAAATCGATACATTTCATCGAGATCTCCGTTAGCAATGCTAAAATATAAACACATCACAAAGCAGCATCATTACTTCGCGAAAGCGAGGTTTGCGCCTCTCCGATTTCTCTATTAAACGAATAATTTCTTCCCGTGGTGAAGGTTGTTCAGCTGATAGCGGTATAAACGAAACGATCGGTCGAACGAGACCAGCTGGACGAAGTGGTGGTTGGGGTTCAATTTCGTCAACCGGCAAAGTATGAAGGAGTCGTTTAACTGGTAACAGGGTGAGATGTAAGTAAGGAAAGGGCGAGGTAAGGAAATTCGCGGGAAGGAATGGGATACTGCGAACAGGAGGAGGAGTAGAAGGGGTGGAAGGAAAGGACGCGAGAAACGCGAAATGGAAGGAAGGATAGGAGCAGTAACAATTTGCTGGGCATGTTGAGATGATCCTGAAGTTGGCCCCAGGCGAGCCAATAATTGCAAACAATTACCGTACATCTCGGGCTGGCTTCGTCTACCGCGGTGCCACGGGTGGGAAAACAATTGTCCTTCGCGATCCCGCAAAACAGCTTCTATCTCCGCCTCGCAATAGCTCCGATTCCACCGAGTTTAGGTAAATGATGATAGTTGCCATGGGAATTTACTGGCGCAATTTTTCGAAAGCTCCAAACCCTGCCGTGCACCCTTTTCTCTTTGTCGCCCCCTCTTCCCCCTTCTTCCCGTTCCACACCGTTGTCGACTTCATCTCTCCCTCTGTCTCTCCCTTCTCTCTCTCTCTCTTTCTATCGCTTGCTGCTGTTACAGTAAATGATTTCAAAATAAATTGCTGTGCGGAGCGAGGTTAGACCGAACCCCGCTTCCTGGCAACCCAGTCTTTGATTTTCTCAACGTAAAACACGTCCGCGCAGTTAAGGTGGTACAGCGCGCACCGGTATATATAGATGTGAGCATCGATGAAACGAAATACGGAGGCGCCTTTTTCGCGTAGCTTTTTGAAGAAGCGAGAACGGGAAGATCTTATCTTACATAGAGTTTGAAATAACACTGACCTGATGTAAAGCTAACAAAGCTGCATAGCTGTGCAGTGTCGGAGGTGAGCTCGTGAACATTTTCACTTCTACAGTTTCTCCTCCTTTTTTTTTTTTGCCGCTGCTTTTTAGATTCTCCTCTACTGTTACTATAGTAGGAGGTACTGTTACACAATACACCATCAAATATTGCGTGCAGTTTTTCAACCGGAAAGCTTTCATCGACGTTGCACTCTTTATTTGTACCAAAGACAGTCGAACAATGACGACAGCAAACGGACGTACCATTGTTCTACTACAGGTTATGCAAAGTGTGTCTGTTTCGTATTGTACCCGTTAATTTCGTTTCATCGCAACCGCAATTTTCAGGTATTTCGCGAACATGCCTTCGCGTAAAGAATTTTAATATTCTGGTGCGTTTCTTAATATTTTAATTACGCGAGTAAATGGAGAATCTAAGAATGTTCTGCTGTTCTCAAAGTGTTAAATAGTGATTGAAATCAATGTTATAGAATTAAATTTTAAGTTTGCTTCAAAATAGCCATTATTACATAAATTTTTCAATCTACGTTAACTTTCTACTGTGCACAGAAAATCGAATTTCTAACAAAATGTATGCATTCGAAGTATATTACAAAATATTAAATAAAATAAATAACAAGCTTTTTCATTATTCAACTGATCTTGAACATAATGCAAGAAGTTTAATCAAGAAGACGGTATTTTCAAAAAATATTCATAATGATCCTATTGTGGACGCAGATTACTGTCACTTACATACAAAAAACAAGAGGACCTAAATTATGCGATAGATACGTTCATAAAAATTTCTCTCTATTTATGTTGCATTCAAAAAGAAATGATCTCTATCGAAAGAAAAATAAGTAATGCAAAATTGAAATTCCTCTTAATTTCTACACAATAACACGCAGCAACCCTAAACGTATCTATAAACCAAATTTTCTTCACTTTTCTCAACGGCACGATACTTCCGGCGCTACAGAAGGGTGCATAAAACATGTTTTAAAGCGGTTTCCTTAACAAAATTGATCGCGCTGTTCCTCGTAGTTTACTTACTCCCTTTGATAAATCTGTAGACTTTTTACCGAGGATTTTACGGGTGTTCGAGCCCGATATGAGTAGATCTCTCTTTTTTCCTAATCCCGCGCCCCTTCCCGTTCCCCTTCCTCCTGTTCCTCTCGTGTCTGTCGTCACTCTTTCTGTCTGCTTTGCTAACGGCGGGGACATGTGGTAGCAAATAACGTGTGATTGATTTCGCAAAAACCATACCCTCGGATAGGGTCGCCGGTGGTCGGTACAAATTGAAAAATAAGTTACACGTGTCCGGTGAAAACCGTTTCTCTGCCTCCTGTTCTCTGGCGTGTCGAGTCCGAGAATAAAAGCCCCGCGGTGTGTTACGTTTATTATAATGCTGAAACTTGCACCAGGGGGGGAAAAGTATTGATTCTTGTAACGTGCGAGCTGAGAGAGTCTGGTAATTACTCGCAGAGCGCAAAAATCGATGTTTTTAACATGCGAAGAGAATCGATTAGTAATTAAATAAAAATTGCGAGGTTACGCTGGGAACGCAGAAAGTAGGATCTCGTGTGGAGTAAGTTTTATAAGAACAAACTTGATTGCCTCGTTTGATGCAATTTTCACGTGAAATTTTGTTTCGTTCGTCAAACATATTTCGGTGTTACATGTTAATTACAGGTAAGTATTGGAATTCTATAATTTCAAATTTGTCTCCTGATTTTTTTGACTATTATAAATCACAAATAGACCGTGTTATGATCGTTTCAAAATATTTCAAGAATTACATGCAATTTAATTTTTTATAATTAAATACAAATATATGTAATTTAATTAAATTTGTAGAATTACTAGTATTACTTCCTTAACCTCTTCAGGGATGATTTTTC
Organism: Habropoda laboriosa; assembly: GCF_001263275.1. Classification (NCBI taxonomy): domain Eukaryota; kingdom Metazoa; phylum Arthropoda; class Insecta; order Hymenoptera; family Apidae; genus Habropoda; species Habropoda laboriosa. The sequence goes on from NW_017100150.1 coordinate 1,684,527, forward strand.
TTAAAGTTAGCAACAATTGATCTAATTTTTTATGTAGTTACATTTATATTCATGTTATATCGGTAGCAATTAAGGGAGATTGTGCTTTTCATATTTTCTCTATGGCAAATATTGGAATTTTCGGAAAATTTAAAGGTACACATATGTGTCGGTGTCCCCGAAGAGGTTAAAAAAAATAAAATAAATGAAATTAATTAATTCTTATTCCTTATCAATGCACTGTGACTACTAAACTGCACGTTTTTTTAAATTTTTCGCAGGTTCAGTGTATTAAATATATGGTCTTCGTGGCTTTACAAATCTTTTCCATCATCTACAAATATTTCACTGTAATTACTGTTAAATCTACCTTTCTACACGCGAAACTAAAATTGCTTCCACAAGTTTTCTCTCTAATATCGTCCCTCTTTGTGCACAACATCGCTTTTTCGCGAATTCTATATGTTATTAAACTTCATTAAACCCATAGTAATTCTATACACATAGATGTACGTACGTAAATTGATTACGAGAACGTACGCTGTGTGTTCTATTGGAGGGAATTAATTCTTATTATGTCACTTGTTACGAGAGCCTCTGCTGTTTTGCATTTAACACGACGCCCGCTTCTACACGCTGAACTTTCCGTTAAGGTAAATAAATTTTCCATACGGTTTATGTGAAGCGTAGGTGTGCCAGATTTTATTGAGAATTTCATGCCGGACTCGATTACATTTCACTGTTACCGTACGTAAGCATGAAACGCGTATATTTTCATTATCCGTCACTTTATAAGAAGCGATATACCGAAAACAATTCTATACCGTTATAAATTCATATTTATCGGTGTGTTAATACCTATATTTAGCTGGAATTTCTCTCCGATGCATTTCATTATTTCACACAAAAATTCTTCAACGCTGTAAAATTTTCAAACACAATCATCGGTAAATTGTTGCACAAAATATTGTAAATTAACTATAGAAACGTATATGCAGTCGTTGAGTTTAGAAAATCGTTATTTTACTGTATATTTTCTTATTTTGTTACACGTGATTATTGCAACTATGAAACAAGGTTTGAGAGAAGAGAATTAATTTTCTTCGCTCACTTGTACAAGAATATTTAGATAATTATTTCTATTCTTTCCACCCCGGTTTGTACGTATACGTAGAAGGGAAGATTTCCATGGTAAGCGTGCAGATATTTTTTTTCCTTTTTATTTGAGCTGCGACTTGCATTTAAAACCAGGAGCATTCAACGTTTCTCACACAAGGTAATTTTATTCCACATCGCGATACTATAACAGTTCGAGTCCTACCTCGGTCTGCATGTACATACATTTTGATTTGCTTTACATATTCCACATGTATAATACTTTTTCACGCAAAATGTACCGAAGAATTGATTTACGTGAAAATTGTATGCAATTCCATTTGAAATAAAAGGACGCATTTGCATTTTACAAAGTAGATCTTTCTATACCGTTCAACTTTCTCCTTTACAATTTTTCCTGCCTCTAATCAAACATGAAATTCGTCCCAATTGCACGAATCACCCTGAATATTGCATTCTATTCGTATACGTGTATTTAAATAAGTAAATAGAAGGATTGTTTATAATCTGATAGCAACGAATGATAATAAAAATTTTCGTTGCAAGTAAACATTTTACTTGAGAGAGATAGAGCTTTGCTTGGCCAAGGTGTGTAATTATTGTACCATTTTCATAGTGAACACTTTTGCAACTTAAAAATGACACGAACTGCTTGAAAAGATCGAGGCAACTTGCATTATCGTATCTTCTTTGGATTGATAAAAACAAAGAGGAAACAAATACATTGTATCTTAGCTTATGGTACTTCTAGCTTATGGTAGCTCATGGTAATTCATCGGCAAGGAGGATTAATTAATTATGAATAATGAGCAACAACGTTTAACTCGACAAGGGACTGGTCTCTTCAAGTACATGTAATTTCATAGGATGACGAACATCTTTCCTTGCCAATTAATAGATGATTAATTACCAGGATGACACTAGATTTTATCGTAGCCTTTCCCTCTGTGCTATTACAAGCTACTCTCTACCAACGCCATTGTAATTACAACGATGTTTTCACGAGATAATGTATTCAAGACTTGACGTATCGAAAATGCTAATTACTAAATCTGCTACATGTTCAGCTGGAGAACGATTTTCGACAGTTCCCGTGCATCTTCCTTCCGTTCAAGCGCCTTCCATAGTTCGGATTTACGTTAAGAACGTAACTTTCTGTCATTTTTCAAAGTTATAATCTGTTGTCTGTCTCAAACTTTGATACAGATGTTTATGGACAATAAAATTTTTGATACTAATTAGAAATTTAAAGTGCTACTACTCCTCGGTATGCAAATGAACGAGATACCTTCCAATCTTTGTGTAACTTAAGAAGGTTTCTTCAATATGGTATAATTTAATTTAATATTTTTAGATTTTTCTAGTTTTGCAACACCTTGACTGCTGGGTTGGTCACCTGTGATTGGAGATTGTTCCCTCGATGGGATCACGGTGGTCATCGGTGACCGGAGGGCCTCAGGTGTTTACAATAATTAAAATAAAATAAATATCGTCAACTAAAAGTTTCGAAAATCATAGCTAACTAGACATTATTTTGAATTAAAAAAAAAATTAAAATAACAGTAATAATAAAAATAACATAGTATAATACTATGCTTAGAATAATGAAAATCTGGCGTGGCAGTCAATGTGTTAATTACTGGGAAAACCTTAATTATTTTCGTTATATACGTGTATATTTGTACACCTCTAGAAACAATTTGAAGACACAACTTGGTAAATGCTGTAGTAGTTGGGAACCATCCCCCGGTTTTACGGAAAACTGAAGTCTGATCATGTGTCAATTGTCGTATATTGTCGTTAGAATAATAACAAACAAAGTAGGTCGTGTGTAAGGACTTAGTTGTTTACTAAGAGACAGTGTTTTTCCAGAAAAGGATAGAAAATGTATATGTCTCGGGGAGACAACAGTAAAAAAAAACTAATTTCTTGTTGTTTCATGGCTATAACACATCTTATTACAAGAAAAATAAACTTAGGATACGATAAAACGAAATTGTTGCAGTAACTAATCTAATTAGCAGTACGTAGGCTCTCCTTTATTTTCAATTAACTCAATCATTCGATTGTGTACGTATATATACATACATATTATTCACGCATACACATACTGTGAAACTGTAGCTGTGTAGCTCGCAGAGACACGCTTCTCGTTTGATTTTTCTCTCAAGCTGAGCTGTCCGTCGTGTACTTGAATTCGGTGCACTAGCTTCTTGTATGCAGCGGCACTTAATTCACACGAGCGAATATGCTAAGTACGTAAATTGATTGGAAATCCGCGTATAATCGAAAACGCGTTGATCGATGTATTCCCTACAAGACTATAATCGCGCAGTATAAGCGACGTTCGTCGTTCGTCGAGGCACTCGTTCGACTGCCTCGTAAACACCGACTGAGGACGGTCGTCCTGCCCGATTTCTGCTCGCTGTACGCTCGCAACTGTTCCGGGAAAAATTCTAGGCCTTAACTTCTTAGAACTCGTGATATTTCTTGCGTGCCAAACATAAGAAACGCGAGCCTGGATCGCTGTACGTACATCGAGCCAAACATAAAGCTAGCTGTCCTTTTCAGAGTAAAACTATCGCGAGTTGCTCTCGAGAGTATCTCTCGCGTCTGAGAGTAACTGTCTGAGAGCATCTCTCAACTCTCTGAGAGTTACGACTCGAATAAACAGTTGCTTTGCACACACGAAGCAGTTTCGTATTCTTGACAGAACTCTCGTGCGAGTAAAAAATGTCAGGAAAAAAAATTAGTGGAGAAATGAAATCACCGATTTAATCACTCTCTATGAAGGAAAATCAGTGTTGTGGAATACGAAAGATAAAGTATGAAGGAGTGATTTTTATATGTTTTTTAAATGACTTTATTCACACCTCGTTGGACTCGTCTTAACATACGCTATAATTGTTAAGCACTCGGGTACTAATTTCCGCGTACTTCGAATATTGCACTAACTCTCTCTCTCGTCTTAAGCTAAGTCGGCCTTCTTATCGAGTTGTCCCTTCTCCAAATCTCGTCTGAAGATTGAATGTATTGCGTTGAGAGTTTGACTGAATCCTTTGGATTCCTGATGTAACTGCTGGTCTGTGTACTAACTCTCTCTCTCGTCTTAAGCTAAGTCGGCCTTCTTATCGAGTTGTCCCTTCTCCAAATCTTCTAAAATTTGAAGAAGGGACGCGAAGGGAGGTTCTTAAAATTACTAAGTGACCAACCCCGTATCACCCCCTTTCATTGCGCCTGGAGCGCGCCACGTCCTTGGAGCGGGGGTGACGAAGCTGGTCCTTGCTGGATGGAAATTTGACAACAAGGAGGGAAAACCCGGCCAGGTCAACTCTGACTCTCCGACTCGTTCGAAAGGTCAGGTACCGAGAGGCCTCGGTAATTGCATCGGTTTCGAAGACCCTTTGGGGGTGACTTTATGATACCTTGCCTTACTGACTGAACTATAGCCTATTCTTTAATACTTGAGAAATTCTAGGTGCCGCATGATGGCTGCAGACCGGTCTGCTAAATTAAAATAACGGTTTGCTGAACTAGAAATCACTTATCACAAAATCGTCCCCTTGCTGTCCTAACAATAATATTATGTATAAAAAAAATATAGCATTCCCCCACCATACCTGGTACAAAAAAAAAAATATTTACACCACATAACGTCCCCCTCCGTACCAAACAACTCTTGCTAAAATATTTTTTTCCTAACATCGCTTCCTTAAAAGATATTTCGCTGTATTGAGATAACACAGACACCCTTGTATATCGCATGAAAATCGTGAAAAAACATTTAGAAAGTCTTTTTTGGACTTTTATAATTTTAAATTCTAGAATTTCAATATTTTAAAATTCCCCCCCTGGAATTCACGAACCTATTTTTCGGACGCACGAATTTTGGATTTAATCATTTTTAAGTTGTATTAGCTGAAACATCTTTAAATCTCGCAGCGCGCGGGATATATTCCTTGATTGTACACAGTATCAGTTTCCTTTGTTCCGTAACGTCGCTATTCCAAGAATTCGATTGTTAAAGCGCAGCTATACGTGCACGATCGTGTTCGTATACGTGACCACGGCGGTTCACCTCCGCGATTCGTTCGTTTCCGGTGATTGCGCAGTGATTGCGACGTCACTCACAAAATCAGCCGGTCTGCGCTTGGCAAATTAACGCAATTTCCAAAACAAACGGGCTTTACCTGCGCTCCGCGCCTAGAGTGTGCTCGGTATATATGGCATGTACGCTACGTATACGGTTTAATTGCGAACTACGCTGCAAACACCACTCGTTTATTACATCCAGAAAAACACGAAGGAAGTCACACTGATATCTAGCGTAGGTTGTTCGTTGTCACAGTGAACGGGCACAAATTTCCTCCAATCCTGCACTGTAATTGAAGATTTCTACGACTTGAGCTAATCTGGAGGGAAAAATGGTACAGCGTCGCCTAAATGAAAATATTGGTAAAATTTAGTAATACGTATCGTTAAGAATGTCCAAAGGGGTCACTTTTAAATTTAACGAAATAACGAGAAAAATCAGAATTTCTTCGAAAGGTGTTTTCATTCACCGTTGCACCTGAACCAATTTTGGAACGGAAAATAGCTTCGTTCCTAAATGTGTTCGACTTACGTTCCTGTAAAATTGTACACTTTTTGGATTCGTTCAAATGCTGAATTTTCCTTCATGGCAGAAATGATTATTGAACTAAAATCTACACATGTACGTGTGTTTTGCAAATACCACATATTTTTCTTAATAATAATTCTTTATTTACAATATAGTATTTAAGCGCAATTTATTTCTTACACGTTACACTTTGCAAATTTGCTTCATAATAATAATTTATTTATTCCATATGTCGAAAGAATTGTATTTCAAAAATTTCCGAACTTAATGCAGTTAACGAAACACAAACAGGAATAGCAAATTTATTTGATCTAATATTAAATATCTAACAGTCTCCTGTATATCATTTCATCTTACGCTTGATAATCCTGTAATATCCGGAAATATTTTCTTCAAAATTGAAGTATCATTTTTTGATGGTATGTTGTTAGCCACTTTAAATCGCGCGCCTCACACTTTTGCACACCCCCAATATTCCACCCTCGAATCCGCCGCCCGAGGCTTTTCTACCCTACATTTCAATCAGTGGTCTTGACAGGCCCTCCTTCAACTTGATGTAAGAACCACTTTTCCTCTTGACAAATTAATTGCCAAATTAACCATGAGAAATTAATCTTCACCTGATCGAAGCTGAGCGTAACCTAAAATTCTGGATTAGTTACCCTAGCTTCATTTTTCAATTGTGCAAAAAATAACGTTCAGGTTGAACACATAATTACATCGAAGTAAAACAATATATAATACATACATGCAGTACAGTAGAACGTTAGTTCAAGAGAATATCTTTTCAAGAATTAAATACACCCAAAAATTTCAATATTAATTTGAAACGTAAATATTGATCCATGCTTTCAATAAATGACTTTTTTGTAAAATATAGAATCATTTGTCGTATTTTTATGATATTTAATACTAAATCTCCTTTAAATAAAATATTACGATTTAATCTCACAACTATTACAAAATTTTCTTTAAACTCAAATAGCGTGGACTGTAATACACTCTAAGCAACATTTTTCAAATATTTATTTCCCATTTCCATGTTCAAAGGAAGCAACGTTCGAGCCAGCAAATAAATAAGAAATTCTCAGATCCTTTGACGACATAAAATCTAATAATTATCGAACAGCCATAAACAGACGGTAATTCCTCAAACTCTAATAATACATCGATCAATTAATCAAAATTGAAATCGAGAAATCAAGATTGAATATTTGAAGGACAGTATGCGTAAAAAATTCTGCAACCTTCGTTCACATCACGAATTATACACTTCCCTTAATACTTCCGCAAAGCCATCTTTTATGCTCGTTACCCCTAAAACAACGATTCGATTACTTCAGGAAGGTTTAATTGCCCCAAATAAACCTCAAGTTCAAGTTACTTCCGCGCGACGGAATTCAAGGAAACGCGAAAGACGGTGAATCAAAGATCCGCGAGAGAGGTCGGCTTCGTTGAGGAACGATTGTGAGTAACAGCTCTCGGTAAGAAGAAGAAAAAGAGGAGGAAGAAGAAAAAGGACGAAAAATTAAGAGAGACACAGGCGGAAAATAAGAGGCAAAAGAGGGGCGGAGAATAGAAGTTGTCGGGGAAAAAGGGAAGCGCGGTATTCCCGAAGAGACCATTGGTAAACTATGTATTCGTTGAACCGATTGAAAGGCACAGTAGTACGCTACGAAAGGGATACAAAAGAAACGTCGAGGCCGCAATAAAAGCTGTCCGTAAAGCGAGTTTTTATTTCGCAAAGTCGGACGAGTGACCCGCGGGGCTTTGTTGCTTCTGTGTCTCACCTTTTCTTCCGACCATTCCACCCCCTATTTTCCGGGCGCACGGTGACTCTTTGATTTACTTTTTAAGTCTCGGCTACGCGCCCTTTTCGCGCATTTCTACTTTACGCATTTAGTTACACTTTTGTCTTTCGGTTCGGGTGAACGGTCCGCGTGGCGGGAACTGAAATAACCAGGAGATGCTGAAGACAGTATATAGGTCGTTTCATAGATGAATTTATAGCACGGCCGAGGTACGCCGCCTGTGACTTGGAAAGTTGTTATGAATTCGAAGCGGGATATATACAGGCGGCGAAGTTACCGCGATAACATTCTACCTGGCCATTTTCTGACAAATTTATACGCCAACGATTATTGAAAGTTATAACAATGACGGCCTCTTTGTGCGAAGTTTACGCAACAACGATTAGCGGAAGTTCGGACAAGAACGGCGGCGCGCCGCTTCCGCGGGCATCGTGTAAGCGGAATCAACGATAAAGACTGAATTGTTCCCTTGAATAGGCGACAGGCTGAACTGTATCTTTCGTGGGAAAATTCGGATTAGCTTTGAACAGATTTTTCGTCACTTAAGAATATTTTCTACTTTTAGAATGTAAGGTGACATCAAGATAAATGGCCAAACTTTGCTATCGTATTCTAATCTTCTTCAGGATGAAAGAATTCCTCGCTTTCTTGGATATAAACACTTTTCGTTAACGATGGTGCATTGCAGAGTGCTTAAAATTTATTTTAAAAAACGACTGAAAATTATTTCCTTCTGTTACTGTACATTTTTCGCAAGAACGTTTCGTAGACTCTCAATGATGTTCAAAAGGTTTGTAGACAAAAAATTTTTAAAATTTCCCCACAAAGCAGGATTCGACATTCTTGCCAGATTGTATACGAGAGCTGCAACATTCCAAGAAAGAGAACAGAGTTGACTTTTAAATTTCTGAAAAGCCTCTGCGTATAAAAAGGTAGAATACGGTATGTAATGCTACCCTCTACACTATGCAACTTTCGTATAAAAGAATATACGAAATATCGCATAATTTAGAAATTATTCAAGGTATACGAAGTTGCTGGTACACCCTGCACACTACAATTACTCTGCACTTTTACAACACGAGTATATTTTCTTCTCTCTGTCCAAATGCGATAAAATATTTTTTCCTCGAAAAACTGCACGTACGAACGTCTAAGAAAACTTTAGAAAAGTTCTCGCATTTTCGTTTTCTATTTTCAAGAAGTCGCGAAACAGTAAGAAGAGAAATCGGTGAAATCCTGAATAAAAATTTAACCATAGCAATGAAAATAATAACGATAATAAATTTATATCCGAAATAAACAACACGACAACGTAATATTGTAACGACACAACATAAGAAAGATGATTTACGGTAAGTTAAATTGTTGACAAAGGTAAGGAGATTAAAGGTTTACCTTTGTGTCAGTGAAGAAAAGCACACGGCACTTCAATTAAATTGTTTTATTTAGATGAAAGACGCTGTGAATATAAAGCAACATAAAACGATGAAAACGACCAAAGGCCGGTGTTTCTATATGAACTTTGCCAACGCGCTTTTGAGAAATGCGGTACCGAATTAAAGCTTCCTTCTGTTTCCTTTTTTTCAAACATGGAGTGTAGATTCTGGGTTAAATTTTTCAAAGTCGTAAAAAGGAGGCTTCCGCTTTGAAATTCGAAATTGTCTCTTTCGGAGCAAAAACAAGTTAACCGGGTGCAGTTTGCCCCCGTTCTCCTCTCCGCGAACGGAATTAACTTTTTTAATTCAGAACGCGAGGGAATTTAACCCCGACTTGCCGTAAAACGTAGAAAATTATCACGGGCCTTACAATTCTCGATTTCATTTTTACCCCTTCTCGCGCTCATAACGGAACATTTCAACGCGGTTTCGTCCACGCGAGAAAGAACCGAAGCCCGTCGTGTCTATACGTCGCATCGTGAATTACTCGAACAAGCGCCACTGTTTTTCCTTTCTTTTTCCTTTTTCCTCCGTAAAATGGAAATACTCGAACAAAGATGTGTAATATCTACATCTCTCCGCAAAGCCCGATATACACTCGATTCCACTTCGCTTTTCGACCATTTCTCCGGCCGGAATCTCTCAAATCCGTTGACAATGATACGCGTTTACGATAATTCCGCGGAGGGATGTGAGACGAATATAGGAAGGATCCGTCTGGTTTCTGAATAATTTTTGTAAATTGGCCCCATATGTATGAATGCCCCACCCTCTTGAATTCACAACTAGAAAGGGGGAGCTAACATTTATATGTTTTACTCGAGACTCCCGCGTTCCTACGTTTCGTTCGTCCCCTGAAGTCGTCTCGGTTTCGCGTTCTCGCTTCTTTTCGCCGTGTCCCTTCGATCCTTTCCTTTCCTACCTCTCTGCCCCTCACTTTGAACACGCCATTTCAGGAGTGGAATTTTAAAACTGCTCCGCAGAAATAAAACAGCTTTATGGCCACCGTAAGCTCCGAGGCGGCTGGTTGCTTTCCAAAAATATAATGTCTTGCCGGTGTGCGCGCCGCTTTCCTGTATGCCCGCCTGTCACGTTTACGGTGCATTTGGAGTATTAATGAAATATTTTTTCTTATTACCATGAGAATTCGATGTGTACGATGGAAATTACAGTAATGTACCAGTCGATATATTTCGGAAAATTCGCAGACGAAATGCAATGCGATATTTAGAAATTAGAGAACCTTGAATTTTCCAATTTAAAGATTTTCCACTGACACTTGAGTTTTACTATTCAAAACAATATTTTGGAAAATTGGGAAATTCAGAATTGAAGTGCAATGCAATATGTTAAAATTAGAGAACCTTATGTCTCTCAATTTAAAAATTTACTATTTAATATAATATTTTGGAAAGTCGGAAAATTCAGAACCGAAATACAATGCAATATTTGTTACCTAAGTAAAAGGGAAAACGATTACACTAGTATTTAACGAGACAAATAAATTTCTATTTCCATAAAAATATGCTACCATTTCCTACCAAAAATACATGCCAATTATAATTTATTATTTACGCTGCACTCTTAAAATCCAAATAAAATTTTCATGAAAAATTTATCAATCACTTAATATCTTTGCAACTTGCATTCCTTCCACTTGAACTTGTGCAACGTCAAATATTCAAATTAACAAAATTCGTTTAACAATAATACACAGTTCAGAATTGCAGACAATTGTAATATAAGACGAACGGAAAGCGTTGAATTCACCGTTGCAAACGAGACGATTGGAAACATTAAGTATACTCGATTCAATTGAATTTCGTACATTTAAGTGGCGGCGAGTATGAAAATTCCTATGAATAAACATAAGTTATTCACCCCAGGTGGGCACAGCTCTATCGCCTCGTTGATATCCTTACGCAAACACGAAGACACGCGATACCATATGACCGGGAAAGCGCGCCGGAAATGGGAATACTTTGTGACGCTTCCTTCTGAATTTCGATGATGCTTTCTATCATCATACACTATCTGCAGAAATCGTTTCACGAGACAAATGGACAAAAATATATATATGTATCGAATGGAAATGGGAACTGCTGCGATTTCCTTCTCACCGTATAAATATCCGTTCGAATAAATATGTCGAGTAGCAGCGTGCACGCAAAGTTTCAAAGTATAGACGATACACTTTACAAACAGAAAGTAGGTTCCCTTTGATGTTTTTTTTTTCTCTTGTGCTCTTGCGTTACACACGTTGACGCAGTTGGTGATAATACTATTTAATTCTGCTTCGAATAAAATATTGGAAAATGTATTAGAATGTAAAGAATTCGAAGCGTTCAGAATCTACGAAGACTTTACGAAGCCTTCGGCAGGTATAATTGCGGTAAGTCGTTTGCCAGTGATGTGAAAAATATTTAGTCAAAGGTAGAAGAACGTTTGAAACGTATCAACTCAGAGTTGGATTGTGTTTAAAATATTTTGCGTTTTTGTGCAATTTTTATTTATTTTCAATCGCAACTGGACGTTGCTGTTTGGTGACGATTTAG
>NW_017100150.1:1696059-1730821 GCF_001263275.1 Habropoda laboriosa
CACAGAACACTGAAAGTAACTGCTTTTAATCTTAGAACGACACTGTTGCATTAATATTTCAAATATTATTGAAAATTTTTGCAAAATTCTTTCTCGATTCTTCCTTAAACATCCTAAGAAAAGATAACTACAACTTTTAAATTTCTTACAGAGCTCTCTTATATGATATACAAAACGTACCGTCTAACCTTATCACCCGAAACATTTCCGTTTATTTTTCCACAGTAGGAAAAAGTTTCACAAAATTTTAATCTGAACGGAAGTATTTCAGGTGATAAAGTAAGGTGTTGCACCCTGTACAATTAAACGTCTCTGTACAGAGTGTCATCGGCGGACCCAGATTTCGTTCGTTAAGTTTTCAAGTGAATCCGAACGATATTCAGAGAAGAAAAGCATTTTGCAGAATGCCATCGCGAATCTTATAGTCAATACCATCAACGGTGATAGCGGACGTAGATTGGTACGTACTGCGATGCGGCCTTAAAACTCGTAATGGCGAATGCCACAGTACGGTCAGGACCGATGGCCACTTTATGGTTAGATTTTAAACAAAATACGAAACCCGTAAAGCGATGGTCGTTAAGCACGCTTGGTATCCTACGTCCACAGACCGCTCACCCTTCGGCCTCTCCATTCGATCCTACTGGTCATCCTGCGGTGAACGAACGGTCCGATACCAGGCCGACCCTTAAAAGCCCACTCCATCAGAAGGGTAGCTTTTATACCTTCTATATTTACGAGGGATGTTTCTTCTTCCGCCGCCGGCTTCCTAGCGATAAGAGTTACAGTCTCCACTATATCGACCTGTCTTCTGCCTGCGACCACCTACGACTTTCGAAAAATCGGTAAGAACTCGCGGAGACACAACGTGCTGTAGGTACTACGCTCGGCCCTTAACACTTTAACTTGTCGGAAAATACAGGAGAATTTCGTTTTTATCGCCGTTACGAAGCAACCCTTCAAAGTGTGATCGGTAAAGGTGTATAGACAAGGTTTGTATAGGAAATGATAGTTGTTGAAATTTGTGCGATTATTAAATTTCCAACCAAATTTGTAATGTTTCGTTCTTCAGGGCGGTCAAAATTATTTTAAAAATTCGTAGAATTACCCTGAAATTTTAGGGTAAGAAGTGTCGGGTTGCGAAACAACCCTTCGGAGTGTGTTCAGTAATAATATATAGATAAAGCAGAAAATGCATGAGTTGACATTTGAAATTTGCGTTAGTATTAAATTTCGAACCAAATTTTTTATATTTGTAATTTTTCACTCTTCAGGGCAGTAAAAATTAATTTAGAAATTAATCACTGAAAGTTTAGATTAAGAAGTGTCAGGTTGCGAAACATCCCTTTAAAGTGTGACCAGTAATAGTATAAAAATAAGGTTTGTATAGGAAATGATAGTTGACAATTGTAATTTGAGTAATTATTAAATTTCCAACAAAATTTTTTGAATTTGTAATATTCCACCCTTCAGGGCAGTAAAAATTAATTAAAAAATGTCAAGTGTCAGTGAGATAACAATGCGACAATTAAGTATGCACTACCTAAAATGACAATCTTTCAAATTTCAAAAAATTTGTTACGAACATACGTTAAACGCCTAAAAGATTGAAAAGCTGTGAGCAAATTGACCGTTTTATTACACGAATAAGAAGACGACGAAACCGTCGATAGAAAAACAGAAGAGAACGTGCAATGTTAATTTACACTGATTTGTGTCATTCGTATTTAAAATATTTCTGCTGACAAAAAAAAAAAAATTACTCTTACATATTCTCGTTTCCTATTGTGTCTCGTTGCTTTTATATAAACAACGCATACTTGAATAGAATTGCAGAGCGTGAAACAGAAAGGCTCTGTTATCACTATCAGTACTGTGAGCATGGACAACAGTAAATGCATCGAGCGAGGCAAGGTAAATATTTGCAACTAACAGGCGAATACTTCGTACGTACCGTCATAAAACATGTACACACAAGTAAATTTCAGCGCATTGTAGAAAGCGTTAGAAAATCAAGCTGAAATTCTCTAGTATCTGCAATACGCGAATCAATTAACTTAATGGCACTTCGATTACCGTCGTACTTAAATAAATAAATTTAACACTCGCAGTTACTTCAAATTACTTCCTACAACAAATGTTTCTAAATATTTGTGAAATATTGTGCATAAAATTATGATCTCGTATCTTAACCAAATATAAAATCAAAGTGCAAACGAATTAATTTCCATTCAGTTACCTTGCTTCGCCGATTTCGCAATCCTAGCACATAAATAACCGACTACTTCGACTACGTGAAATATAAGAAAAACATTCGTGTTACGTTTAAGATACAGCAGATAGCAACACACACTTCTACGTTGCCACGTTTAATAACAATACACGACCTCCATAAATACTACTTCAGGAGCGACAATTATCAACACACAATGGCAACGGTTGGAAAGCCCGAGAAATTATTTACATCCGGCAAAGATTTATTTCACACGTACCACTCGCATTTGCACGAGAAAAATCATTTCCCCCGATCTCCATAAATCCCCCCCCGTTTCAACCTGTGTTTAAACAAAACTTGCACAACCGTTAAAGGAGCTCCGTGGAAAAACAGCGAATCAGAGAAGTCTGCAAGTGCCGCGTAGATCCTTGAATAGTATCAGGCCCGATACGTAGAACCATAAATTTTTTCCTCGCTATGCTTTTCCGCATGGTTAGCTCGTTCGCGCTCATTGACTGCATGATTATGCAGTGAACTCATGCCAGTTCGAAGGTCCGCATATTTTTATGCCGTCGCTAGACGAAACGTCGTGCAAGGGGCGGTGCATAAAGGAGGGAAAAGAAAAAGTGCTGGAAAAATATATATCCAGCTACACGCCCCGTACAGCACGCAGTTGCGTTATCTTCGTTACCCCGCATTAACATAACCGTCGAAGCAGAAAGCAGGCGGAGAGCCTAGAGTGCGGGGAGCGCGCGCTCGCTCGCTCGCTCGTGCCGCGGCAAGAATCGATTGCAGCACGAAATATGCAAACCAAATTGCATTTCACCACTGTGAGCTTTGATCGGTGCGCGATCTCTCCGAGCACTTAATGACAAAATAGTACGCAAACATCGCGCGAGCGCTTCGAGACACCGGGCCAGGGCGGTGCGCTCGTGCGAACGGAAACTTGGCTTCCAGTGTGATTAACAGCGCGCGGGCCTTTGATGTGCACTGGAAGAAACCCACAGGGGGGAAAGTCTTTAATGCACTTTATTCGTGATAATCGTTATTCGTGTTTCCCTTCGCGAACGCGAGCAAACTTTTAACCCGCTTAACGGTGGCTGAACTGAAAGTAGAACGGGAAAATGTCTAGAAAAGTCACGTGAAATACTTTTGCAGAAGAGAAGGAAAAGAAACGGGTGTGTATTGTGTACACACGCGTGTCGCGTTTACGTGGAAACGCTGTCGCAATTTGACGAACTTAGTTCTTTGATTTTTTTTTCAATTAATTTGTAGGTATGCAGAATATTTGAGATTATTTTCGTACGATTGGTGAGATATTAGTTAATTTTTCAAAAATGCTCCATTCTTTTAACCCTCCTACGCTTCTCGGGTGAACATTCACCCATAGCCTCTTTCCAGACGCTGTGCTATGCTTGATTTCTTTCTGAATGTGTCATAACTTCGTGTATCTTAAATTCACTTTAACCAACTTTCAATGAAACATAGTGCAAAAGATTACTAATAACATTCGGCAAAATATAGTGCGATCTCTTGCGTAACTATTTCTGAGGAACGTATGAGGGTTAATATATATTATAGCGTATACAGGGTATCCGTGCAAAAATAAGTCGAGGAAAAGGAATAACTTTTTTTCGTATAAGGCTTCGTTTCCGAATAAATTAATGTTGAAGATTTACCGAGTACGCGCACACTTACACGTGATCTCACGTCTACGGCACACAAATATCATTATGTTGTTCGCGTTGCTCTTCTGATTTATTACATCAGGTAACACTAAGAGAAGAACGTTGGAATAAAATGATTTCTTACCGGCACAATAACCGAACGCGAGAATCGTATCGGCGCACTCTCGATCACCGTATGTTGCCATATCGGCGGAACGACGAAGACTGAAAGTCCGACGCAGAAATGATAACAAGCCACGACATTGGCGATGTTTACGAATCCAAACGTAACAAAAACTGGTCTACAAGTATACGCGTACTTGGTAAATCCTCAATGCTGATTTATTCGGAAACGAAGCCCGATACGAAAAAATGTTATTGTTTTTTTTTTTTTCGACTTATTTTTGCCGCTTGTGCCACCAGTTCGGAAATACTCTGTATATTGTAAATAGACTATAATACGTGAAAAATATTATTTCCAGAAATAATACGTTTTCTGGTAGAAAGAACGTCACGAGGCCTTAGCGGTATGTTTTAATACTGGAATTCCACCTCTGCGAGCTCGTATTCTCATTAATTATGTCTACTTCATACAACAACTTTCCATCAAATTTTCTTCAATTAGCGAAGTTAAATAGACACTCGCTTATGTATAGAGTTTCAGCAAAGAGCAATAAGAAAGTTTACGCGATAGAAGAATGTATATATAATCTTACCACTGATTTTCGAGTCAGTTAGAAGACCTGCCGTTTTAAAATCGCTTTAAAAAACAAACTTTCAATACTTATGAATATAGAGAAGACAAATTCGACGTGCTACGATCGGTGTTCGCTACAGATTTGCCTAAGACCGTGGTGGTTGGCCCCGTAAAATGTGTTAGGGCAGAAAGGAGGGTGGAAGAGGAACGTGTTGGGAAAAACGAAAACGCCAAAACTGTGGTAAATAACGGAGAAGTCTAATGTTGCATGAATGCGATAAGCCTTCGGTTCCTGTGTACACTGGGTGACGCCAAAATAGGTGACTGAACTTTGGTACGGTAGTCTACTCTTCTTAGGGACGAACGAAATTCTTCCTTTCCGAGATACAGACACTTTTTGTTCACGACGGTGCATCGTTGCTTAAAAAGCTTATTTAAGGAAATTTCTGAAAATTATTTCCTGCTGCAACTATACACTCTTCGCATCGATGTTTCAGAGACTGTTGAGGACGTTAAAAAATTTTTAGTATATCCAAAATTTCGTCACATAAACTATCAATAGTACTATTGTCATAAATGAAACTTGTGTTACCGTAAATAAAAATCCAAAAGAGTGATGTCAAGGGAATGTACAAACCATGCAACTGGTTCTCCTCTGTTCCTAGCATAATTCTACGCGTGACAGCTATCTTCGTGAAGTTTTAATGTAAAAAAAGAAATGTTTATATCTCAGAAAGGAAGAGTCTCCTTTCTATTTTTCATATCTATTTTCCATCCCGAGGAAGACTAGAATTCGCCACGAATGGCCTTGCAAAGTTAGGCCGCCTATTTCGGTGTCACCCAGTGTGCCACACACGTATCGTTGAAAAGGTTGCATGTGGTCGGGCGGTAGGTTGTGCACGGTATCGAGGAGACACCATTCATCCGCTTGTTCTAAATAAATAACAACCGATAGATCGAGCGGCGGAGGGGCGAAGGACGAGGAAGGAGTAGAAGGTTCGGTCGTCGAAGGCAGTGTAGAGGCCACGGAGGCGGAAGAACGCGGAGCATGGGCGACTCTCGAGACACAGGAAATGGTCGTTTCGTCTACGGACAGGGGAAGCGGCTCGCATTTCTCTCCGGAAGGCCGACGACAAATCGCTTTGACGTGGCTGTCGGTCGGAAAATTTCGCTCCTTCTGAGGTTACCGCTCTGGGAACACGCGATCGCTCATTCCATTCCGCGCCAGATTTCTGTCACGTCCATTTGTTTAGAGGTTGGCCCGGTTCTAGCGTGAATCAAACCCGACAGAGCGTGTCCCGCGTTTCGATGTATTTACTGTTTAAACGAATTAATACCAACACAGTTTACGGGTTATTAATTCGCGGTCGGTGCGCTTGATTTACTAGCGTCCCGCGGGAATGGAAATTGGTTAGAGCCGTTACCCGAGTTCTGCTGCAGATAACAAAGAAACATTTTCAGGATTGATGGGTGTAGAATTTTTTACACCACTTCACAGAGAACGTGCTTTCGGTAGAAATTTTTTGGATACATTAACGTCCAAGCACACCTGTTTCCGATGTTTCGTTTCGATGAAATGCTTAAAATTGCTCTACAGAAGATCACGTAGAACGTGACAAATGAACATTTATTTCATTTTTTACACTCTTTTCTGACCAGTCGGACGTATCGAGTGTTCAAACAGAAATTAATCTTAATTTAGTATGCAAAAATTTTAGAAACAAATAATTCGGTCGTCAAAGGGTTAAACTGAGAAGAAGTAAATAGTGGATGAACTTATATACACGAATACACAGTTGTCGAAACTCAATTCAACGTTAAAGATATCGAGACAGTGGAATACACCATTTTAAAATATGCTTATCGTATACAGGTTACCCTTATTAGAGAAGTTGATTTTTACTGTCTGGTCTGTTTGTCTCTGAACGGAAGAAATTCTCGCAGGGACTCTGCAACTCTTCCTAAGTCATCTGATTTAGTTTTTTTTTCTTCTCTCCGTCGGATTATTCCTCGAATTTGCATGAAAATGAAACTTTCATAGATGGGCGAAATTAATGAATTTTAATAAGGAACTCCGTCCCTCGCTCTGCCATCTTTCTTCTCTTACTCACCATATCGTCGTCACCCCATTATCGTCAGATAAATTAAATGCGCTAACGCTGCCGAAAAAACTTCGATTTTGCTCGACTTGTTCCCTTCCACCCTACGCGTTTAACTTCGTTACACCTCCTCGCCCTTTACTCTCTACTTCTCCTCCTTTCCGTTCCCCTTTTCTTCTTTTCGACTCCAGACTTGATTAAGATTCATCAGGCTGTACAACGAGACGAAACGCTAACAGCTGTATAAAACGAATATTGACCTTTCGCTCAAGTGTACGCGCGAGGAAAAATAATTGAAACCGGTCGTTTGATTTGCAGGAATTATCAGTTGTTACCTAAAATAGCTGTTTCGTTTGTTCGATGTTTGGTAAACGGTTCATTCTGCCGAACAGCCGAGTTTCTGTCTCTCTTAAGTCGATGTAAGTTGTCGTAGGTGTTAATTCGTGAATTCTCGTTTCGATTTCCGATATCTGCGTGTGTTTACATCGAATTGACATTGTGCGAATGAACTGTTTCAACGAAAGATTCATTTTTAGGTAAAGAATTTTGCAATTTTTAACGAAATACAATTTAGTACTCTAATTTTACAGATCTACAAGAACTTGGTTTATTAAATATTAGGAATTAACTGAAAAATTTTTATAGACCCCCTCCCCAAAATTTCAATAGTAGCTATTTATTTCTTTTATTCATTCTTTGTGATACACTATAAATACAAAAGTCATTTCCGTAGAGATGATTTGATTACTACAATTAATTAACGAATAATAAAACAGCGTTAATTTGCTACTTCATAACTTGACTCATTCGAAGTACCTGTAACTTGAAAGGTATTTTGACAACGAACAAAAATATTCCATCGCTAAGCTTTCAATCTGTGTTACCTCCTAAAATATCGAACTTCGCCCCGAACACTATAACGAAGAATGAATTCCTCACGTGTCAACGAGACTTTCGATGATTTAATCGCAGGTGGTCTGCTTTCAGGTAAGACGCTCTGGAGACCGTAAAATATCGCCGACTCACGATGACTGCGGACGATCCGAAGCAGTAAGGTAGGCCGCGTTATTTTCTATATATCTCCGATTATCCCAAAGCACAATCTGACCCTACTCGATTCGTCAACCAGCCGACGAAGCCCGCGCGCATTACTTTCCTGCCTTTTCTTCGTCGATGAACGAGAGGGGTGATGTATAGAGGATCCTGTCAAGAAAGAGACAAAAGCGTGGGGGTGGGACAGAGAGAACGGCGGGGAGGGGTTAGCGCGAGGAAAGTAGGAGAGAATACGGAGAGAGGGTGAAGAAGAGAGCGTGGAGTTTATAAGTTGGTAATTTGAGGCACGAGGCACGTACGCGGATCCAGATCTTTGCGGCGCCGAAATAAATCAGCCACCTACGACCCCGGCTCTCCTTTTCCTTCGTCTCCAACCCGCGACTTTCTCCACAGCCACCTCTGCTTCTCTTTCACCTTCTTCCACGTCGTTCTTACTCTACCGACCCCTTTCCGATCTTCGCGCAAGCTCGCGGTTATTTATTCGAGAATTACCGTCGCTTATAATAAGCCCCTCTTTATTCTGCACCGCCGTGGCAGCCATGGCACTCACGGTGGAACAGATTTTCCAGTGATTTAATGGAGACCCCATGAAAATACAGACCGTGTACACCGACCTGTCCCCTTTATCTCCGTGAAAAAACGATTACGGCCAGATATATCGATCTTCCGTGGTCAGATCTCTCTCTCTCTCTCTCTTGGAAAATCGAGCACTTCTCGTTTTAGCCGCGAATGTTGCACCGTTATACCACAACAATCTTCCTGCTTCAAATACGTTGTTCGACTTACCTGCGAGAAATTATAAGGAACGTGCATTGAACTTCGAGATTTTTAATTTCTTTTTTTTTTCTAATAAGCGGGAATTTTAGTTGGGATACTCGATTGTTAGTTCAGACTGCCAAGTAGGGAATGCGTTCAGTTTGGAGCAATTCGTGTGATCGAAATTGAAGGGAAAGTGTTTGGAAGTGTACATTGCAATTCAACATTTCTAGGGATGGTTCTGAAATATTCTAATAGCCATTATTATGTAGCAATATAGTAAAAATGTTTTAGCAGTCAGTGAAATTTGTGCTATTGGAAACTCTTAGTTTACTTACTATAACTGTCATATTATTAGTGTTTTGCAATCGTAACTATCGTATTACTAGAAGCGAACACATTCAAATCCGAAGAAAAATTACGTTCAAAGTTATAATGAAATATATTAAAACAGACATAGGACGAGATAAAATTGAAGCATAAATTAAAACTTAGATTCTGACAAAGAAGAGTTATTTTTACTGAAATTTGAAAGAAATTTAGAAACAGGCAAGAGTATTACAAGAGTATTTGCGAATACCGCGCGAAAGCTCCCAAATTTGACTCGCAATTACACTCGCAACGTGTGAAAGGTAATAATGTCACATAATGTTCGAATAGAATTTTGTTACATCAAATATTCCAAACGTATCTTTTCATTCTTAATAACATTGTACACCTTGAACGTGCTCTTCCTACTGGAGACTGACCGAGTGTGAACAAATATAGGGAACATCTCTGATAGGAACGAAGGTTACTGTGCGCGCGCAGTGAAACCCACCCTCAGGAGGTGTGGTCACCCGATTCCCTCTCTATCAAATGTCTATAGAATTTCCATGCAACAAAACAATCCACCAACTGAAAGATTATCATAGCGTGAAAATTGTCAAGCCCTCTTCGGCCACTCGTGCTGGAATTGTAGACGAATTGTTGATTTCATTACATCGCAACCCAACTATGCAAGAATCTTCGTTCATTTACAAACAGCAAAATATTTCTTTTCTTTCGGATAATTAGCAAGAAGCACCGTTACAAACTTGACAAACAAACGTTGCTTTCAGTTACATTTCAAATGTAAGAAGAAATGTAAAGAAGAAATGGACTCATTAACGCAATTAGCGAAGTGAAATATTTTGTATAATAAGAGTTGTGTTCAGAGTACTACGAAATTATTCGTAATAAAATAATTGAAAGCAATCGAACCTGTTCACGTGAAATACAGAATAATCGCCAATTATGGTCGTTAATACCCAAGAAAATGCGACTTCTAATTACGTTAAAAAAAGAAAATTAAAATATCGAAAGTATCAGCCGAATAATTCCTCGATTCTTTTCTTAAACTATCATACTCGTTTAGGGTACAACGAAATTATATTATTAATTTCATTAACGAATTACATTTGAAAGCAATCGAACTTATCCTTAGAATATACCTCTATCGTGAACTACAGAATAACCGCCAATTATGGTCGTTAATAACCAAGAAAATGCAACTTGAAATTACGTTAAAAACAAAGAAACTTGAAATACCAAAAGTATCAGCCAAATAATTTCCCCGATCGAGATTCTTCACATCGGCGATGCAAAACGCCGGACGAAAATCGCGGTGACAAGTGCGAAAAGCAGAAAGTGTGGATTAAAGGAACGAATCCAAGAACAACAAAACGAATCAAGTATCGACAGTCATGACGAAGTACGAAACGTCAAAGTAGAATAGAAACGCGTACGATTGAAGGGTAGTGGAGACAAAACGGACAACACTTTTGCAGGTATCGCAACGGACGTACGTGATCGCGCATTGAATCTCATTGGTGATAGCCGCGAGTGGCGGGTAATATATCCAGTGTAGTCAAGCCCCTTCCTTCTCTGCCCCCCTCATCCTCCACCCCCCGTAACATCGAACACCGTCCCACACAATCCAGCCGTCCAGTGTCCCCGGTGTGCGGCCATTGTGCGAAGCTTTGTTCGAATGGTGACGGGGTCACATTAATCTGTCTCTCACCCCTTCTGCGTACCGCGTACGTTATACGATGTACACCGACGTACTCCCCATAGGTAGTCCCCATCATCCCCTTTTACCTTCCTACCCCCCCGTGAAAAGTCGATCAATCCGGAACGATCCACGCTGATCGATCGATATCCGTGGAATACCGGAATTTTATTCCTTGTTCCAATGTGATTTCCGACTTTCGATTTTAATTGCTCGAAGGAGCGCGCGTCTTGGATTCGTACTTTTACACCCGACTGACACTTTGAGCAGTCGCGTACCGAGATCGCTTAGGATCGCGGATAATGTCCATGCTCGCGATTCGCTGCACCGAATATCCGCGATTTTAGTTTAGGATTGTGTCTCCGTGTGTAGCGTGTCTTTGATTTCTTTTTAAGGCTCAGCTTCAGTAGGACGAGTAATCAAGGAATTCATTTGGAATTGAGTAGATAATTGTTCGAAATTGCGAAACGATTTTTGAAGATTCATAGTTAGAGAGAGAAGCTTTGTGTAATTTCTTTGATTTTGTCGACTCAAGAAGCACGTGCAGTTTTTCTACTTTGCAAGAGTAAATTGGTATGCTTGATGAAAATGTTCTTGTGTTACGTGCGTACATTGTTCTAGTAATAATTGATGTAGAGATTTTTCGGCGATACGTGTGCATGTGTAGCGAGAGAAATTTCTTTGAATTTAGATTTTTTTTATTAAACAAAAGCGGCGTGTGGAATATAGTGTTGCTGAAGCATTAGAGTGACAACTGTTCCACGATTCTGTGTAATTTAATGCTCAACTTTTTCGGAATTATTTGAAACTTGGTGCACTATACGCGAAGTAGAGTTTGAGACTTCAATGCATGTTTAGGTATCGTATAGTAGAACATGGAGAACGTCGTGTGTGAAAGCAGTGGTACGTCACAATTCGATGTAAGTACAAAGACTAGACAAAATTGGATAATTACAATTATTTTAAGTAAACAAAATTTTTTCTTTTCTGTGGCAAATTTTGTAAAATATGGCAACAGTCTAGACAAGTTACGAATGAATTCTACACAAATCTATTTGATCCAAGCTCGAAATTCATAATGATGAAAATGTACAAACATTTACTAGCGTAGAGATAAATTCTTCGGAAAATCTTTTTCCAAAAATAGAAGAAAGTAGGATCATCGAAACATGCAGCAAATGTTCTATTTCTCTATTTGTACTAGCAAGTCTTGAAAGAATTTTGCACGTTAACTACAACCCCAAAACTTCGTGTCAAATAAATCAGAAATTTTCTCGAAGGCTAGCGCGATGAAATTGCAAAAATACGGTATCTACACTGAATCGTACATTAAACAGCTTACATACGAACGTTTCGGCGATACGCAAAGACCTCGTTATCTCGAACCGGAAGCGTGCGTAACTACATTGTATTTATGTACTTTGCGTACTCGTGAATGAACCGATTTGGTGAATGAGTGTAACTAGGTAAAGAAGCTATCGATATACGTATATATACGCCACTACGTCTTAGCAGCTACAAACACTTTGTCAAACACCCGGTTCCCGTCGGTAGAGAATCGAAACGGAACACTTACGATCTAGTTGGAAATGACGGTCTCTGTTAACAGTTAAAATATACGTGTTGCGAATAGAGTTGAAAGAGTCACCTCTTCACGACGAAATGATTCGCTGGCTGTTACATTGTTTCAAGGCTCGATAAAGCACCAATAGAAGGGGGTGCGTGCGCATTCCTATTTCGAGTTTCGAGACTTTGGCCGTTGTATCGCGGCTGTATCGATTCACCCCCTCCAGCACATCGAACCCCATGGTGGGGAAACCGACAGTTAGCCCATTCTGCACGAGGCAAATTTTTTTAACGCACGAGAAAAAAAAAACGTTTTCGTAGAAAATATCAGATAAACGAATTTCGACGCTTCTACGGCGCATTGTAAATTCGGATCACCGTGGAAAACGTGTTTGAAAGTTTGAGTAACTTGAGACGTAATTTTTGAACGACAGAAAGTACGCGTGACACAATGAGAAAATATTGTCCTTCGAATTTTATTCGAAATTAATTTTCCTTGCTACATTTTTGGGACGATAGAAAGTGAGAGGGAGTACAAGGTGTGTGTGTGTGTGTGTAATTTGTTGTTTATTTTTAGCGAATTGTCGTAAGTTGAGGAATTGTCTTGCGTGTAAAATTTTAAGTAAACGTGAAAATTTCGTTCAAGTAGAATTATCTGCGTGTGAAGTGTTTGGCGGAAAGTTCGATCA
This sequence comes from Habropoda laboriosa, assembly GCF_001263275.1. Classification (NCBI taxonomy): domain Eukaryota; kingdom Metazoa; phylum Arthropoda; class Insecta; order Hymenoptera; family Apidae; genus Habropoda; species Habropoda laboriosa. The sequence continues at coordinate 1,708,831 of NW_017100150.1, forward strand.
AGGTACCCTCGGCGAAGACAAAGTTTCGAAGAGTGTAACATGGACTTGTGCAGGCTACCCCCACTTCTCTCCCTCTGACCCCCACCGAAGTCGGGGTGAAATCTCCCCTAAAACCCCTCCGACGAAGGGAAACATTCGTAGTTCGAGGTATGTCCACGAGATGACGCCAGCATTCGCTTTTTGGGGTTGAAATTGAGGGTTGCAACACTCCTACGTTGATAAAGTGGGAAACCTCGGAAGTTTCCCCGAGTTTTTTGCGCGGGCCGATTAAACTCGCGCTTTACCACTTTATCCGAGATCTTCGTTCCTGCGAGAGCGGGTTCGGCGCGAACGCGGAAAAATCGAGGCGGTTAAGCGAGGACACGCGGGGAAGATGGCGTGCGTGGAGTGGCGGTGCCGAGAAATGAAGAGAGAGAGAGAAAAAGAATAATACTCGTAGCCACGTGTATGGCAGTACAGTAATTTTCAGAGCAGTCGTGCTCGGCTTGCTTGCAGGCAGGGTAAGCGTGACTGGAGGCGATAGCATCGAGATCCCGTAGAGCGGATAAGCAGCCGCCAGCCAGGCCGTTTTATTTTCTAGTTTAAAATGTAAAATAACGGGAATTTCGCAAATTACAGCGGCGTGCGTTATTTGTACAAAGTAATGCGGCGAGCGTGCTTGTCCTTTCTTCCGTCTTCCTCTACTCGGTCCTTGCGCCTTTCCATTTCGCCTGTTCATTCGTTACGAATCTAGGCTCCTTAGCATTACGCTTTCGGAATTCCTAGCTGGGGCACGCTATCATTATTTTTAGGATTGGAATTAATGCATAGGCTCGGATTCTAGTACGAGTCAGCACGGAAACGGAAGAACGTATGCTCTGCTTCTTGTCCGACTGTGGTATAGGAGCACGAAATTGCTACGACGCGGTGGAAGTTCGCTAAATTACGTCGTAATCCCCTTGTTTTCTGTCGTACGAGTCATGCTTCGTTTACGTGTCACCTATCGATTAACGCGTAGGAAAACAAATTTTTTTAAAAATTCACAGAGTGCGTATACTTCGTATACTTTGACTCTTGCTGTTTCCGCGGATTCGTGTGTAAGTATTCGGACGCTTTGCTGCGGAATATTTGACGAAGACCCACGGAATGACCGCGGCGCTGCAATGTAAACGATGTGAAATTAACGTCGTGGTTAGATGCAATGCTCGGCAGGCGTAAGGTTTTAAAGGAGAATTTAATATCAGAGTAACCAGATCTGACTCCGTCGTGGGTCTCGTAGATCGGTTTACAACCCTTTGATAACCGGACACCGCGAAACTATTGCACCCCTAACTGCTCTTCTCTGGCATCATACCGTGTCACTAGATACGCTTCAAGTTCAACGGAGGTAAAATCAATGTGACGGTCGAAAATGAACGAGCTTCAAGCGTTTCGCGTTTAATTGATTGATCTTCAATACGCGTGTAAATTGCCTGTAAAAAGGTAACACGCGATTTTGAACTCGTTGTGATGCGATATTTAATAGTTCGTTGTTCGTTGAAACGTTTCGTTAAACTTGGAGAATGATTTTAGGCAAATTGTGGGTTAGGAAAGGTACTAAAAACTGTAGAAAAATAACTATTACGTAAATAGAATGTTTTTAGGTAGACTGTGGGCCAGGAGAAATACTGTGAACTTTAGAAAAAGAACTATTAAATAAATGGTCGAATATAGTGTGAGTCAATAACAACTGCAATAACTTGTTATTTATTGCCTTTAATGGAAAATTTTTGGTACCGAATATTGCATTCGATGAAATTCGTCGAACAGAGGAATTTTACATTTTCTGTGTCTCGTATTTCATTTCTATGAAAATTTTTGATTGGTAAATAAATAAAGTAAGTAGTAAAGTAAATGAATAAAAACAGGACTGATTAGTAAATAAGTTAAATATAATATATCCAATAAACACTAACGAAACTCTCGGTAATTAGAAAAATTTCCTTTCTCCACTGCGTCGCGTCATACGTACTTCGTACTACTGACGGAATATCGATTTTCAAAATGAAAGATTTGTGAAAGACGAATCTTTATAAAACTTTTATGTAGAACAAATTGGGCCTGTGTTTTACTGTTACGTTATCTAAATTGCGGCAGATATGAATAAACAAATGGATTTCGCAACTGTGCATCAGATTATGCAAGAAGTTTCATAACATCGGATTATTATAAACAATTGTATTTCTTCGAAGAAATTTATGCATAAAAAGCACTAATTTGTTTAAATTTGCTTCTGCAATATATTGGAAGGATATTTTATTGAGTAAAATAAACATAATATACTACTTATTCTAATGCAATAAATGATTTAAGTTTTGAATGAAATTTAATGGAAAGGTGTCTCATAGAATTAGTATAAAACATATATCTATACTTGATATGTGGCATTGTATGAAAAATTGTAGAGAAAGTGAGTTCTCATCTCATCGATGTATATGTATGTCTGACTATAAACGCCTCTTTCCCCTTAATTTCTCGCGCTACGTTTCTGCGTTACCCGCGTTGTCGATGTTTTACTATACTATTTTTGAATTTTATCAGGATGTTTCTAATGTTTTCCGATTATTCCAAAACTTTCACTCTCGAGAACCTTCTCCCTTTTGTCTTATATTTCTTTCCAAGACTCCGTTTATACGTGGCATTCAAGCTCATGCGAGTTCAAATGGATACACTGCCAAATTTTCCAGCACTTTCTTCTCTTTCATCCTTTCAATTTCTATTTCTTTCTTTCACCTTTATTTACAGTATGCACAGAAAGTTTTTCTACACGCAAGCTCTCACTTTTTCCGCTATAACACTAAACTGTGCATCAGCAGTATTGTTAATCCTCGCGTCACATCTCTTATTACTCGTTCATATTTTTTGTTAAGTTTGGAAAATAAATTTTTATCTCATTCGCCATACTTTAAACGAATTTGTTATTTTGAAAAATGTAATTCATTATTTAACAGTCTTACCATTACTGGCGTAATGAAAATTTGAAAACTAATTGAACGACAACAATGTTAAAGACTTCAATACCACATCATACAAAGGCTGAATTTCTTTCTCTCTCAGAAGTCAATAAATTTTCTAGTAAAAACCTAACTGTCACACTATAAATCATAATAATAATTTTCCCACAATCGAACTGTTCCACGTTAAATTACCAACACAACACAAATATGTCTACCAACATTGACTGTCAACACAGGCCAAACGTTCCTTCGCATCCACGTGTCCATTTGAATTTTAAGAACGTTCTCCAGTTCGGTTTAGCCGTTATTAAAATCAATACCCACAGAAGAGCGCTGGCTCGATGAAAATAAACATCAATACCCGGGGTAGCCAACGATGGGTCTATAGCCTAACTCGAAAATATCGACGGCGGTGTGTAATTTTTTACAAAAGACCCCTCAAACATTTTCGTCTCGTCGACAGCAACTGGCCAACGGGTGTTTACGCTGTACCACTGGCCTCACAATGCACTCTACGTTCAGTTCTATGGCAATCAAAGTCCGTGGACAGGGTCGACCTGACGGCAGCTTGTGAAATTCAGGTCTGTGAAATATTTTACACGCTCAGTTTTTCTCTCTCCCTCTCTTCGGCGTTACACAGGACGTGCATGCGATAGAAGTTGCATCGCGTAGGGGCACCAGTGACGTGTATTCGCGTACATGCACGTCCACCTCGTGTGCACGTAAAACGGGAAAACCGACCAGACGTTCAGTCTGCAAACTCACGAGGAATCGCGCAAATCTTTAGTGCGTGCTTCACGCGACATTGTCCCCAACAGTTGCTCTTGAAGAAACCTGTTAACTTATTTTTCCTAACGACCAGATAAAGAAATGGTAGAAACTGGTCTCGTTATTATTTAGAATCGTACGATTTACTTCTCCGTGATCTGTTTGTTAATTGCACACGCATAAGCTGGTATGCTACAATCAAGTGTCACTCCTCTGGGCAATGAATTAGTCGGAGATTTTATTTATAACTTTCCTAGCCTAGAACGACGTCAAACGTGGACATCCATTTGCAATTCATATTCCTTCTTGAATAATACCTGATTTTCATCCATTTCGATGAACTTCTCACGTGGTTGAGAAGTACTTGAAACGTGAAGTACCGAAATGGAACAAAAAGGGGAAAAAATGTTTCTCTCTCCTTCGAATCATTTATTAAGCTGTCTTTATTAATATTAGAAAATTAATTCGGTGCCTATGTTCAGTTATCCAGTTATAATTTTTCAGAGACGCAATTCGTCACTTACTCCATAAATGGAAAATTCGATCTTTCGTGATTGAATATTAAAGTACGTGAGAAAAGGCACCGAATTAATTTGCAGGAGGATAATATTGGAAGAAGAAGACGGAAACGAGCTGTTTATAATTGTTGAGGTAAATGAACCGTTTGATACCTGTGACAATAGGATTTTCGGTGTCGCATCTCGTGGGTTGAGTTCCTTCTATTCCATTCCATTCAACGTTTCCTAACTGTCAGAACTATTTTGTGCATTCAGGACTGTTCGCTTAACCCTTTCGGTGACACTGATTGCGAGACACTCGAGCACTCATTCCTTTCCGTTAAAGCGACTTCCTCAATCGGATTAACGTACAAATATTCGCTCGGTCAGAGTGACAAAGAGCGTTAAACTCCTTTCTCGTGCTTGACGCGCGTCTTCCGATGATACAATTTCCACCCTTCGACCCGTGTTTTCATGCTTCGTGGACGAGATATTGCGGGCACGTTATCGTTTAAATAAAATTTTCGAAGGATAGAAAGACGATGCCATTGTCGCGCGTTTTCCTGATACTCTCGTTGACACCGAAACGCGTTTGTGTTGCCGGGAAACACGTAAATGAGACGTCGTGTCATGATTTTTATTGGAGATTCGAGGTAACGCTCACGCGACGCATGATATCACTCTGATAATCTGATATTCGTCATATTCTCGTCACGCCACCGAGGCATAACTTAAAAACGCTGCCAGAGGTCAGCATCTTGGTTAATCGTGAAATGTCTCTGGATATTTTGCTGTTCGAAAGTAGCGAATAATTGTGTGTAATTGCAAAGATATGCAGTATCACTGATAAGTATATTTTTATCTCTGTATTCGAAGATACGATCAATTTTTCTTTACTATCTTTATACTTCTGGTGAAACGCTTTAAATTGAATAGTAACAAAGGTAATCTTGGCAAGTTAGATTAATTTCAATATAATGAAAGTGGAAATTTTTCGATTATACTGTCAGAACGAGTGTTTTCCATTACCGCATAAGTAGTACATAGCTTAAAAATTGTTTTCAAAACTTTCAGCAAAATCAGAAAAGTATACGCACAGATCAGAAATTTATTTTCTAACTAATAGAATTACCAATTACGTCCATTTATTAGTTTTTCTGCATTCCTTCATGGAAATCTCTTTAAAAAGAGTTCATGTAAAATTTTTCTCTTAGTTATACCTATAGAACACACGGATCTATAGATCTATAGATCACAAAGATCAGAAAATACTGCAGCATCTTATATAAAAACTGTTGCATTATTCGTCCTCTATTTAAAATTTAATTTATTCTCGTGTATTGATTATTGCACGTATCCTTTTGTCAAAGCTCACTGTTACTAACAAATATTTCAATCGTCGCAACTGATCTCTCCAACCACTAGAAAAGCGTAGATCTCGTTGCGTGGCGCGGTACAGAAAAATTGCAACTATCTGATCGTATAAAGGAAATGGATAAACGATAGCGGTTACGTCACCCTGAGGGGCGGCTTCGTCACGTTAGATGGAACGGACGTAATGTTAGCGCGATAGGGATGGAATATAGTAGGGTTACATAGCTATTTGCTGAGGGCAAGGAAGGACGAGGTGGAGAAGGGTATGAGAGCTTAACTTTGCCTCCTTATTTCCCAACAGACTTGCTTGCTCTGCCCTCTGCCCTCGCCCATCTTGCGAACATTCCTCTTCTTGCATCCCATCCCAACGCTCTAGCGCGCGTGGTCGCGCTACCCATCCCGCTCTATGATTTACAGCCAGCGATGCTCATCTTGTAAACAGAGACGGCCGCAGTATCACCGATTCCTTTTTCCTCCTGCAATGTGCGTGTTCCATCCTTTTCTTCCGGTGTCGTTCCTCAAAATTCATTTCGCCACCATTTCGGTCTTATGCAAAACGACCGCGCGCAAAATTTACCCATCCCACGGTTCTGCATCCGACGAAGGAGAAAGGTCGAACGCTCTTATTGCTGCTATTCTTGCAAATTTACGTAGGAATATCCTTACTTCGTCCGAGTAAAATCATTTTATACTACAATTATGCAATTTGTAGTTTGCGACACATTGACAACAAGGAGCAATTTTTCCGGCGATAATTATCAATTAATCGGATACAAGCGAGTACGCAGGAGTACGTTTATTTGCCGAAGAATTTCATTTAGAATCGTTCGGGGGCATAATTAATTACGTTCCGGTAGGGGAATATTGTGTAATTAGCGGTAACGTGCAGGATGGTCAATAACGTTAGCTAAATAGATAAGTTTAATTGATACGCGTTTTACTTTTCCATAAATTATCGTCCAAGTGGTCGTTAATATTTATGCGTTGGCCAAACTACAACCGGTCTTTTTATGTTATCAACGTGAAGATCGGAACGGGCAATGGAACAGCGGAGGGAATGACGCTTGGTGCAACAGTCGCTAATACATTCCGTACGATTAAACGACCGTATCTGCGTAGAAAAGATTTAACATTTAAATGTATGCATTGCCTTACCGCGCAAAAGGCACTCGACGGAAAGTAGTATTTTAGTTGAGAGCACCTAGGTGCCACGCCACTAGTTGCTAAGTGCAAATAGTCAGCTACGGAGAAACCGGGGGTTCCGAGGTCCCAGACTTATTTCACGGTAGAACGAAGGCGGGATACTTCGGGACGCTGGGAATTCCAAATTCAGATCTGGGAATCCTTTTGCGAATCCATTGTTGAGTGACCCAGCCGTCCGCCTCTTATCCTCCGTTGTCGACTTCGTGCTTACATGCGGTCACCACCTGTCTACGTGTTCCTAATGAATACAAATGGTGTTTGAAGTTCACCGAGCTCCTGCAAATTAAACTGTTCAGCTATTCCATAAATAGTTCTTCAATTCGTTTCACACTGCGAATATTTCATTCAACGAGTGCCCCTATAGCGCTTCGTTGTTACCCGTGTACGCTGAATTTAGTTCAGCCTCTGCGGTAACTACTTATTTGGATTGCATTGTCTTCACAATGACAGGAATAATACTGTTGTTGGTTATAATGCTATTTAGTCGTGCTAATAATTGCTGAGAAATGCTCCGCTATTCGTCGTGTTTTCGTGCCTTCACTTTACAAATACACATTTCCTATAAGTGTTTCAAAGTTACCTTTAACGTATCGGCGATACATTTTCTAGAATTGAAATCGTTCAAAATATAATCATACGGAAGCATCAATTTCGGTCTTCGCTTAATTTCCACTGGTGTTATATAGAATTACCGCACCGGATTCAATTGCGACAACAAAATTCCGAGTTTCGCAACGTGAAATGAAATGAATTAAAAAAAAGAAAATTGAAATAACGTCGCAATGCTTTTAATATCGTAATAAAACGTATAAATATTCATTAATCAATTCACCGTTATGACATACGCAAATTCGTAAAGCATTTCCAGTTAACATTTCATCCCGCGAAACCTTCGAAACCAGGGGAAAAATTGCGTTTCCTCGCCACGCAAATTCGAACGAACAAAATTATAATTCAACGCGAAGTGGTATGGAGTGAAGAATTAAGCAAGAAATTAAGTAACGTAGAAATCTAGGGCAAGATTACACGGTGTAACGTTCGTAAAGAGTCAAAGGAATTATGATTAAATTGGAGACGGTATCGAATGGAGGAAATTGCAGGTGAATCTCTGGACGTATCGTAACTTTTACCGCTGTAGCCGGGTCTATCGTGGGAAATAGCGCCGATACGGCCTCGGTCCCGTGGATTTTTTCACTTTCCATCATGTCCGCGCGGCAAAGCATTCGCTCCTGCTGTGGCGCACCTTGATGCAGCGGGAGAATGTATGGATACCGAGCGCGAAATACGACACCGGGCATCGAATTTCGAGGCAGATTTTACGTGTAAATCGTTTTTGACTCGTCCGATGGTTATACCGACGATCCTTCGATTTCGCGGCGTAACCTAATCACGCAGGTAGAATTGAGAATTCGCGATACCTAACGAGGGGCTGCTCTGAAATAGGGAAAGGGTGAAAATACCGGACACGACAAAATACAGTTGAAAGGTTACACGATCGCTCGATCCACCAGTTATAGGAAAGCCTTGACTGGTCGACAAAGCGTAACTGCACTCTCAAAAGGATGCCTTCGACGCATGTATAAAACCTTTTGCACGTACACGTATTTGCATGGGCAAGTATACGTATGCGCTAGTATTCGCATCCCTCGAGTGAATCGATTTTTCCTGCCACATGTCTCGTTCCTCTCTCTTCCTTTTTCGTCTAATTATATTTTTCACGCGCCACATTCTCATTGATGGATTGACGATAATTATCCGCTCGGAGATTTAGTGGCGACTCTACGGTGTCACCAATAACAGTATCAATTTTCGTCGGGAATTTGTATTATGATAACGACGAAGCAACGTCAGAGTCTCCTAGCTTTGAAATTGTGGAATATTTGATAGAATGGTAACGCTGAATTTCATACTTTGTACAGTGAAATTTGGGTATATAGTTTTTATACATCTTTTCGTATGTAAATAGTGAAGAAATTGAAAGGAAAAATGAAGTAAATTTTTATGGTGTAATTAATTATTTAAAGCGTAGTATGTTTTAGCTGAATATACTTAACACTTGCTCTTCTTTAGTATAATTCGTGGAGTATGAAAATAATTGTATTTACTTAGCTGATTATTGTTTCCTTATTAACTCAGTATTTCTTGACAAAGAAATTTTGTCAGTAATTTTATGGGTAAAAGTAGTTGAGAGTGACTATAATTCCGAGGCAGACTAAAAGTTGTAACTAATTCGTGGAATAAGCGGATGATGCGAGGAACAAAAGAGAAACTAATCGATCACACCGTCCAGACGTTTAATCCACCATTTTAGAATAGCACGACAGTTATGCTTGTTTCTCGCTGCTGTTGTGCAGATAGCAGCAAAAAATTGATAGCACGACACTGGAACGGTACACATGTATACGTGCATACAATACTGAGAGAGCAAGTTTCTAACGTAAGTTGACTTGTGATAACATTGTGAAATGTAGTACGTATTAATTTTACTCCTTTCTTTATACAGTTTTAATAACGTTAGTATGGAAATGAAATTGCTCCTTTACATATCTAATTATCCGGTGCATCTTTTATGTCATTACACACCTACTTAAATGAAATATAAAATCCTCTGAAGAAAATAGAAAATCAGACGAAGTAAATTAAATTGCAAATTTTTAAAGCCTATTCTTTACACTGACAAGTTACATTTAGATAAAATTGCGAATGCTAAAGAGATCAGGCCAAATTCATAAAGAGCATAATTTAACACACCTCAAAAATTTCACAAGTTTTTAAAATTTCACAAAATTTTTAAAACATTAAGAGAAATTGAAAAATATTTTCTGGAATGCAAGAGATTCTTTAGCATTGATCATGTTTCCTGTCGTTTGATAAATAATAAATAATTTCAAAAAATATTGTTTCATATGAAATTGTACTTTTCAAGCACGCATCGTTAATGATCGTGAATACATATTTAAAAATTCTGAAATTATTCGACTTATTGTATTATCGCACAATATTATACGAGTATTATAGCATTCTGATTCGAACCCTCTAAATTTTCCAGATAACCGATTCAAACGTTGCGTGATTTAATACAATGTTCCGTTCGTCAACTTCACGAGCTTCAATGTAGGAGGCAGTACATTTATTAGCCCAAAAAGTCCAGAAGAAACGAACGTTCATCCGAGTGTTGGTACGTGACATCGCGCAATTAACTTTTGATTCTTGATATCCATCGTCTGGATACCGCGATCAAAGACGAAAGAAAAGAGAAACAAATCGATCTGAATAGCCGACAGCAGGACGTTTAATCTACCATTTTAGCCAGCCACGACAGGTTCGCTCGTTTCTCACTGCCATTTTGTAGACAGCGACAAAAACTTTATAGCGTGGTGTTAAACTGTGGCACGTAGATGCAATGGTAAGCGTGAATGGGAATAGAGGAGATTACATTCGGGGTGAAATTCGACTGTTGGATATGTTTTCGTATTTGTTTAGAAGCTTGGATATTAAATAAACGATATATCTCAGAATTTTGTACCGTAAATGAGAGGAATATAAAAATCTACCGATTTGTCACTTTCATCTTTTCATTTGCACTTAAGAAATATTAACCCCTAACAACGAGTCAAACTCGTGGCACAGATTTTGGCCAAGATCTGATAAAAATAGTTATATTTTATAAGAAAAATTCAATTTAATTCTAATTTTTGATTCAATTTATAATACTGAAGATTACCTACACGTTAGTTCTTCTTACTTAATATAGTACTGAAACAGTGAATAGTCGACGCTTAGATGCATAGTCAGAAAGAGAAATAAAACGTCAAGGGGTTAAATTACTAAACATAAATATATTGAAATGGACGAAGTAATAAATAGCTTTGTCGACGAACAGTTGAAAAATAACGTGCAATGAAATGAAGCATTCGAATGACTATCGCAAACTGTCGAGCCTCTAGTCGTTGATTCTCATTACAAATTTCTCTCAAAGTAAATTATTACCTCGTGAAATCGCAATTATTTTCAAGCCAAAACTTTTCTCACGCTGAAAAGGATGTAGTTGAGAACGATTTTTGCCGCATAGCGTGTAACTTGTACATGTAGCCAAGCCGAACAAATCGAGCAGTGAAAAGCCCGCGATTTAGAAGTTATCGTTGATTTTGCGAAATAAAAGAAACAGCCGGTGAAAGTTTTCATTTGCTGTAAGACCTTATCCATAACAGTTTGCCGCTTTCATGCGATATAACCGTGGCGTCGATACACCGATATCACAATATACTTTCCTGGCTGGCTGCCGTTAGTCCGGAGGCAGCGATACTCCGACGAACGAACAAGCGGAGGGCGTTAAACGGAGCCATTACCCCAACCCGCCACCATTATTGCTCATTTATCGGTGAAAGCCTGGTGAAACTATTGGCCATAGGCTCGCCACGATACGATACCCTCTCTTTCTTTCCTTCTTCGATAGTTCTTGCTACCGTTGTTCGGAACATCTTTCTTTCTTTCACTTCCTCGTCGTCGACTTGATCACACCTTCGATAATAATTACACGATCGCGGATTACCCTCGTTTCTCGCTGGCGTTTTACAAATATTTCGCGAATAGTGGGGAGAAAGAAGGGCAATTTGGAGCATCGATGATGGAGGAACAATTTTTTGGAAATTTATGCCGCTAACGATACAAATTATTAATGTAGTTTGGAAACTTTAAAGTGTAACGTTGATTATTGAGTTATACTACTGAGTGATTGTTGGGGAAGATTAGTTATGTGTAGGGAGAAATTTGTTTATCTACACCAGTGTTGGGCAAATTTATTCGGAATAAAGGTGACGAATAAACATCTTATCAGAAATCTTGTGGGAGCAAGGTAGATTAAAAGTAGCAGTGTAGGAGGAAAGGCTCTTAACGGGAGATGAAGAAGCTGTTAGCATATTGAAATTTATGAATAAACTAACGAATAAAATTTGATCCGTTATTCGAATAACGCTCAGCACTGAATTACACAGTTACCTATATTAAACATTATCAATATTAAATTACATAATTTCATTTATCTCGTTACCCCCTTGTTTTAATAGTTCTGTGGTTATTACACTGTGTAGTGCATTTGATCTAAAATAATTACATATTTCATAAAATGAAAGTTTTTGTAAGATATTGTTATTACCACTGTTCCTTTAACATATGAAAAATAAATTATTGCAAACCAAGAAAGAGTTTTTCCCTTTCTTTTGGTTCAAGCCGGATTTATCCTGGGATATAGGACTTTGATAGTGCGGAATGAAAAACACGCGAACGACACGAGCCAACCGTGAAGCTATAATTCGTCGAAACTCTTAATGGTCGAGTTTCAAAGATTTTCTCTACTTTTCAAGTGTCGCGCCCGGATCCGTGTCCAAATTACTACACTAAACCTGGCTGATCTTCGTTCGCACGATTCCGAGACGACCAAATAACATTCCAAGATTTTCTCTGCAGACCTCCTTCACTTGAGCTTCCCTTTTTTTGCGAAATGTGGCGATTCCTTGCAAATGCAACAAATTAATATTCATATATAGTAATTCTTATCATGCTCTCTTGAATTATTAATATTCCTATGAACACAAAGAAATGTCTAAGCAACATACAGAGTGGCTTGAAAAAATTTCCACCTTGAATAACTCCAAAGTTGTGTAAACGAAAGAAAATTTGTTAAACAAAAGTTATTTGGCATCAAAGGAATTGTACGCTCACAATGATTTGTTTGCAGTTAGAGTCTCTCACAAGACACGAAGGTTCTCCAGGTGTCTCCTTTTCATAATACACGACAATATTAACAAGAAGAAATTACAAAGCACAACTTTTCCCATGAAACGGTAGCAGTTTTTTTCCCCGTAAATGGGTTTTTGAGTCTCGTTTGAGGAGTTTCGAGTGTTCGAGAGGTGACGCGATCTCCTCATTCGGTACCTTTCAGAGCTATTCAAACGCAACCTGTAGCACCAAAACCGATTTCACGATTGGAACTTTCGAAAGTTCGCACTTGTAAGCACGACCAAAGGGGATTACAGAAGTTCAGTAGTATTTCCGCTTTACGAATACGACAGAGGGTGTGTAACACTGGGATTGCGTGCTGCACTCGACACGCCGCGATAAACGTTCGAATACGCGTAAACTTGGCCTTCCATTGTGCCTCCCCCACGTAGAATTTACATCTTCATGAGGACGATGTCACGTTGCCCGTTCGCGAATGCATTTCCGTTATGTCCGCTAATGCGACATATTAACGTGAAAAATAAGGAAACTCGTCGGTGATTGCTCCTCTCCAAACAATATTATCTCGTTGCAAACGATATATGATTAGGTAGATGTTACCGAGATAATCAAATACGTTCAAATAATATCAAGACTCTAATATGCTGTCGTAATTTAGATCTTGTCAGATCTGACAAATTATTACGATTGTTTGAAATAAGTACTTCTTATTTTGGAAAAGAGTTTGTTACTTATGCACATTAGAATATTAAAAAAATAAGGGTATACAGTACTCGTTAAAGGTACAAAATTTTCATTTAAACGTCATTAATTTTAACGTATAAAAAGTCTGAATATCTTACATTTAATATATACAGAGTACGATACTAGTGGTGTAATCATTCAGCATTATAGATCGTTGAATTCAACGTAACGAAATTAAAAACGTACAAAATTATTTGAAATTGTGATAATTCAAGGAACAAATTAATTTCTGACTTATTAACTTTCCACGTATTATTCATTTTCACTATCTATAGTGTATGTGAACTATAGGAAGGTTTAAACAAATACATTCAAAATGCAGAAAAATTCAAATACATAAGTTAAGTGCAATAAAGTAAACGACGTTAGTAATTAGTAATCTGTAATTACAGTAAATAAGAGAAGCTAAGAGTTACTATACTTCTTTTACCGAAACTACGAGAAGTCTGGAAAAGATTGAAACATTTGCACAGCTAAAAGTTGGAAAGTTTGCAACAGAAGTTCACCTTAATACATACATATGTATAAGTACACAATAGCGTACTATCGTTCCTAATTCTCGTTTCGAAGCTCTAATTCTGCATACCGAATCGTCGTTTAACGATCATATTTCCCAGCCCTTATTCCAAACTATAACAATCCTACATTTGCCCAGGCAACTAGGAAAAGTTTCCTGGGAATGTTACATGATAGTCAGATCTATAAACGAGGAGACTTATGCAGTAGTTTACGCAATCTTGGAGGAAATTATAGCCCAGCTCGTATCTATATATATATACTGACATCCTCATACGATCTGCAGCAACACGCACGTTCATGCGAATATTAGCGCACGCAAGCCCACGAACGACAGGGTCCTATGTAAGTATGTATACCTACCGGTACGTTAGGCCTGATAATTAACGAATATGCTAATTAGGCGAATAGAAAAGGAGGGGCCTATAATTAGCTCGGGGCGCGATACAACGGTTACGTTAATTATTCAGTCCTTGTTCTTTACGACCCCGCGACCAACTGTAATTAATTTTCGAATGACGTGACTGCAAGGAGGTTGCATCTATTAGCGTTGTCAAGGTACCAGGTGACTTATGTATCTGACAGGTGATATGTTTCCCAAGATGTCGATATCCAATCACAATGATCTGCGATTCATTGCCTGACAAACATCGACAACCGACGCTATGATTGTCACTTCTTGTTGCACTCAATAATTCCCTGATGCTTATGATCTTGCAATTCTACAATGTAGCCGTGATTTCGAAATTTTCTGTACTATTCAAATTTGGATTTAACGAGATACGTTTACGTTTGACAAATTGATTTGTTTATTTTGTGTGATGTATATTCGGTAATTGTGTAATATGCGAATTTAAAGATTTAATACGTAACGTTCGATCTTATTTTGTATTTCCAATGCCAGGTGTGTAATTCACTTTAATCACTGAACAGCACTCATTTCACAGATAATTTAGCAATTTAATGCAATTGTTATACCAAACGTAAGCAATTTCAAATGATATCGCAATACGTTGAAATTCAAGTAACGTTTATTGCTAAATAAATATCCATGAGCATTGCTTTATCTAATAATATTGCGCAAATTACAATAATATATAGGCATAATGTTCACACAGTACATTAACCATGACTTATACATATGAGATGTATCTGCGTATATGCTAAATCTACTGATATATCGCATACCTGTCTACACGGTAATTTGTGTGTGGGGTACAAAATATATATCTACATATCTGTATCATGTTGAACTTCAATTTGCCTTACGGAACTGTTTATTGTTAAGAGTTGAGAGCATTTCGATAACTGTATTTAAAATTCATCGTTTGCACGGTCAAGAAATTTTAAGACTGTAATATGAAACAACATTTTCTCTATTATTATTTCTTTTACAAGGGAACACGAAACTTACACGAGAGATAATTTACGGAAAAATATTCGACACGTATTTTTTTTTACCAGAATCATCCACATTTAAGGGGTGAAAAAATCCTCAAAGGGGTTGAAAACATATTTTCTGCAATATCTCGAGAATTAGAGGGTCTAGAAAAAATGTGTCTTCGAATGGGGGATTTAAACATACGTTAGTTAAAGAAAATAAATTTTCATAAAACCTTTTACAACAGACACAACAACTATCTGAAAATTTGCACGAGTACAATGAATTATTTCCATTTTTCAAATATAACAGAAGAAAGTAAAACGAACAGAAATTCGATAAATAATGTCAAAAAATTTCCAACGAAGGTAAATGCAGCATACGAATATTAATACGCGTGTTAATTCATATTTCATAGTGTAACACTTATTGTCCAGCATGGTAACAACGGCGCGAATGTATGAAATTTAATGCGACCACCGGCCCGTATTATAGGTACGAGAGTTATTAATTCCCAGACATGTAGACACGATGAATCCATTAAAGAATTTTTTTTCATTTTATCCGCGGTCGATACTTTTCGATTAACTTTACGTGAAATGGAAGCCCGAAGGCGGCTAATGGTTTCCCTCTCTCTCTCTCTCTGCCGTGGCGCAAACTCACGAAAAAAACACACTCGATGGCTGATTTGTAGCGACTGCTAGAATTTCGGTTGATTCTGGTGTTAGGGAAAAAGTTAGGGTCCGGCGTATCCTATATGGCGGACGATTAATCGTGACGTAATTACGCGTAAATAAAATGTAGCTTCCTTCTGGTTAACTGATTTCGTGGCCAATTTTCTAGCTTGTTCTGCTGATCGTGATAAAAACTAAGTCGGTTAATTCCTTAACTTCTTTTTCCTCCTGCGACCTGTGTGCCTCGGTTAAATAAACGATAACACTTTTTGTTTATTCTGTAAACGTGACGCGCAAGTTTTTAACCAGTTCTGCAACGTGGAATTTCAGCTCGCCTCGATGTTTGTCGTAACTTAGTTCCTTTACCGAAAACGTAATTTTTACTTGTGTTCTCTAGATTGTTTTTATAGAAACATTGTTCAGAAGGATTTTGAACTATGAAATGCAACTTTTGTTCTAGGATCTTAAGAATTTCCTTCAATTACTTCTTTGCATTTTTTTATCAATTTTGCATATGACATAACTGCAATGTTTTTGAATTTCTATGAGGATTAGCAAGTGACAAAAATAGCCATCCCTGCTATATTTATTTTTCCTTTAATATACGGATATAACGTTTGTTCCCATTATAAGGGACGACTGCATTTATCATGGTCGTCATAAACGTGCGCGGCGAGTGCCGGACAGTGCCGCGCGTATAACTTCTATCATTATTTCGAGATTTACGGATGGCCCGTTCCCAAAGTGATCTGTGGCGTATTTGTGTGAAAAACAAGAGCGGAGAATAAAACCACAAATATCCGCGAGATCTACACAGGCTAATGATAACAAATTCGATTGTCCGAGGGCTAATCGAAACGCATGCGAGTTTTAACAATATTAATGTTAATGACACGTTAACACTGGCCAAGGGTAATTCAACGATGACAAATAAAAGCACAACTCTCGGCTGTTCGTCCTGGGTAATATCGGGAGATATTTAATTACTTAACAGTTTCAACGCCGTGGCTAATGTACAACACGCTCGTACACCGGCGTGACATACGCGATACCGCGACGCATTCATCTTGTATTTATGCTAAATGGATCGTCCTGTTAGGATTGGCTCGCGCAACGCGAGAGCATACATATGCATAGAAAGAGGGAGGACGCGATAAAGAAACGTTAGGGGAGGAAAAAGAAGGAGAGGAGGGGAAAAAATAAAGAAAGAAGGAAGAGGAATCGTACGAGAGGGAAAAGGTGAATGTGGTTTTTAGGGAACGACCGGGACAATTGCACGGAAACACGATGTAATTTCAATTTCACGCGCGGTAATAAGGCACGGCGAGTAATTGCTTTAATCCGGTCGGTAATTTGTTTGAATAATTAGTCCGGGTGTTCGCGTAGCGTTGGCTAGGGATCGATCGACTTTCCACGACCTCTTCCCGCGGACGTTCCATGCAATCGACGTCCGTCAAAGACAGTTCTTTGTCAACGTCGCGTGGTACGCGCGTCATACCGACTAGCTTTGACATTTACCACTTCGGATCACTATCACGCGGTTCATTTATTAGGACGTACTACCCTGCGAACGTCAGTGTTGCTTGTTGTCACCTTCTTTCACGACTTCGAGACAGCAGAGTTGTTTATACTAGTCCGTCTCGATGCTGGAAATGTGTAATTTGAATTGTACTTTTTTCAAGTATTTGCAAATTATGCGAGGTTAATGAAAAAAGGAATATGATTAATGGAACCTTAAGCTTTTTGTAATAATTCAAGGGATTCTCACATTCACACTGAGAAGATAATTTCTTGACAAAGAATATTAAATAATTCCTCGTGAAATGTGATTAGTGAAAGCTCTCTGTGGATTTCCTTTAAAAAGATAGACCTAAGTTTTGTAATTGAAAATGAATGTCCTGTAAAGCCGTATATCATTACTCGTGTCACGATTTTCTTATGTCAAAAACTTCAACAACGAGCTGCGCTTTAAACATTTTAGCTAAGCATTTTAAATTTACAAGAAATATCGTAACTATAGGTGAAAAAATGTATATTACGTTTTTTGCAACACTTTTACCATTCAGTTCTGAAATAAAATTACTTCGTATTAAATCCTACGTCGGGGGGATAGTTTTTCTCCAGTTGGACAGTACTTTGTTACGTTGAAAATGTTACGAAGCTGTTCATCGTGAATTACAGTATTATTAGTTGCGAAAAGTACACACAGACGAACGAAGTTTTAACTAGTTAATACGATACAAATATATCATATTGTATACGGTAATTCGGTATGTAACACCGGTGAATATGCCACAATTGCAATCTGAATCAGTAGCTACCCTTACAATTAGAATCATAGTTTGAAAGCAATTTCATCCGCAGATATATAGGAATTCCATATATTCAAGTTAAATTATACGACGCAAATAAGGAACCCCGGTATCCTCTATACCTATAAATTTTAGTCCCAGCAATGCGCGTCATTTTCAGATATAACTACGACCTTCTGATTTCAGAGTTAAATCGTAAGCTCATATATCATAGCTGCATTCCTTCCTCCTTCCGTCCATTCGCCGTCTCTTCTCCGAAAGGGTTTCTGCTCGATAATTCTCACGCTGACAGCGATTAACGAAGTTGTGCTCGAAATCCTTTTCCCTTCAAGAAACACGAATCACGATCGTATCTATGGAACGGCGTTATTTACAGCATGTATATTCGCAAACTAATATCAACTAGCTATAAATCTTGTTGGTTGGAAGAAGGCGCAAAATGCAACAGCCCTCGGTACACGTTGCGCTTTTATGCTTCCACGTTTTCAGGACAAAGAATTTTTAATCTCAGTCGGAATAATACGTAGGCATATATAAAATTTTTAAACGTAGAACAGTGTATTAAATAATAGCAGTTCAAAGAGGTATTTACAGAGTAAGTTTCATTTCGAAAAATGTAAATATTCCAGTTCACTAGTATACTAAGATAAATAAATAATGTCTCATTTCATACTGTAATTCTTTATAGAAATGTAAGTAAGCATCTATGGAAACCCAGAATTTCTTATGAAAATATAATACATTTTTTAACGGAGATATCAGGCAGTGGAAAATTACTTTATAATTACTACAAGTATTGGAGTAATTATTAGTTTTGCATTGCATCGTAAATTATTTTATTGCATAGCATTTGAGGTCTTTTTGGATTGCAAGGGGAATATTATTTGCAAGTAGCAATTTTGGCAAGTAGCTTATCTTCTCTACTCAAATATTTTACTATGCAAATCAACAGTATTTTAAAAGTGATATCAGCCGAATATTCAATCGTTGAAATTTACGAAGGCATCATATGATCTTCCTTCGATAATTTCACAAAATTCTAATTACTGTCAGATAAGACATTCGATAAAATTTTCATTCTTCAGTAGCATATCCACAGTATTCTAAAAGTGGTACCAAATATTCGACCCTTAAAGTTTATGAAGGCGTCATATGATTTTCCTTCAATAATATTAAAAAATTCTAGCGATTATTGTCAGTTGTTGAAGTTCTATTTGACAAGACATTCGATAAAATTTTCATTCTTTAATAGCAAATCCACAGTATTCAAAAAGTGATACCAAACAGCCCGTGAAATTTACGAAGCCATACGCTTTTCCTTCAATAATATTAAAAAATTTCCAACGATCATTCGGACAAAACATTCGGTAAACTTTCATTCTTTAATAGAAATTTAGTTAATGCGAAACAAAGAAACGCGAATTCCTATACGCATGAAGATGAGAAATTCAGTTAAGGATTTGCATTAAGCAGGGCAAACGAAAGAAAAAACCATAATCGCTGGTCAGAAATCCACAGAGATAAGTTGTTGGCATGTGTAGCGACTACGTCTGGCCAAGGGACAAATGTTTCGCGTTTACTGGGAACGGTACCGGGTCATTTGTTTCTACTTATGCTCTGTCCACAATGAGTATCTCGGTGTAACGCGATCATTATGGAGAACATGTTGATACTGTAATTGCTTCGTTAACAGTATATCGTTGCGTGGCAATTATAGCTACTTTAACGATCGACTTACGCCTAATACGTACCAGTTATGTCGACTTTAATGCAGCGGTCAACGACTTTGCCATAACAAGACAGCATACAGAAACAACTATTCTCGTTGTTGCTAATGTTAACACATTTGCAGCAAAATTTAGCGTAGAAAAATGATTTTAGCCAATTCGAAAAATGAAAGGTTTTATATGGAAAGATAACACAGAATCCCGTAAGTCCGATAAAATATAATCTAAAAAACATGTTCGTAATATGTATAAATATAAATTTACACGTATTTTAGCATAATGTTAATCTCATTAGCTTCCTCTTTGCCGTCTGATATACCTGTTTTGTTCCGCGAAATGTTTGTTTCCTATGTACCCTTTAATCATAATTATGCGATAAACAAATTTAATTAATTAAAATATATCCAGTGTTATGTCCAATGTTAAAGAAGTCGCGTCATAATGAAAATACATGCCTGCGAGGTTTGCAAAGCCCTTTTAATGAAATCCATCCGTTGTTGTTACTGACTTCTACATTTTGAACTTTATTTACTGATAATCAGCACGAACGTGAAAATTTGTTCCATACCTGCACTTTGTGCGCTTTCAGAGTGAGCATTTTCACTGTAAAATATATCCAACCCTTTGTGTAGCAGATGCATTTGGTAATTGAAGGTGCGTGATAAAACGAAACTATACATTTCTTAATATTTTTCTGGTACTAATTGAGTAATAGTTAAAAATATTGCTTATTCAGTTGTACACACAACAGTGTTCTACGTAATGAATTATTTTGAACACATTCTAAAGTACAATTACTCCTAACAATATTGGGGCACTAAGAAAACCATTAATCACGGCACGGGTTAAAATGTTTATAATATTTTACGAGTAATATGATTATACTGTGAATATTCAAGATATAAATTGTTACTACGCATCCGAGTATTTGTTCAACATAGTAATTAGACATAATGTTACGAAGATACATTAAGCTTACAATACGTAATCCTGAAGTGCAATAAATAACGTTTGAAAAAGAAAGAAGAGCGAGCTTATACAGTGTCCGAATATTTTTGGAAGTAACTCCAGATACTTTGCATCTTTATCTTCTGAAGCGTTAAAATCTCTTCAAGTTGTTCTTCAAGTATAGTGAAAGATAGTCCACAATGCGTTCTCTTCACTCAACACATACAATGCATACAAACTTCCAAAAATTAATTTTCTCAAAGACGAAGAAGTCCGAAAAAAAGTTTCACCATAAATTTTCAATCTATCGTTACCCTAGCGATTTTTCTTTTCTCCGTTGCTCCATCTGTTACACCACATCCTGTATATTACAGACACTGCAAATCACAGAAAGCCATCGTTACACCAACGTTCCCTCTTTACGTTCAACAGCTCTCCTATCCTCACGAAACGGCGATCTACCATCCAAATTCGCTCCTGTACCGTAGTATCAATTTAAAAGTCGATCTGCCTGAAAATCTCCACGTCCATAAACGCCTCGTTCACGCGAGCATGCACGCGTTTCCGCATTAGTAACGTCCGCCCGATTATTTATCCCGCGCTCAACGCGAGCACATATTTGTTTCTTCTCGCGCGAGTCCTTTTCCCTCCCTCCCGCCGAAAGGACGTGGCTCGCGAATTATTAATCAAATCAAGCAATAAGCGGCCGCGTATAAATAACGATAGCAGCGAGGGCTCGGGGAGAGTCCTAGGTTAGCTTACGATCTCCTCACCGTTCCATTTTCCCTCCCTCCTCCGTTTCAACCCCCGTATGCGGCACACTTCTCGTTTCCGCCGTGTTTCCCCCTCTTTCGCCGGTTCTCCACGATTCCGTGGTCGGTTCCGTACCGGCGATATCATGGTAGGCGTTAGGCGGCGGGCGAGGGTGATTTGTCGCAGCGGATATGAGAGCGGCGAATGCCCCCTTTGGACGCAATATTATTTTAAACGATGATATAGGAGGGGCGCGTGGTGCCGCAGAAACCGCGCGTTCTGGCCCTTCCACGTACAGGGCGTAACGCGCGAAATGAAAATCGCCGCACGTGTACGGTTTGGAACGGCGCGGCGCGTCGCGACGCGGCTCGTCTATATAG
>NW_017100150.1:1731057-1732764 GCF_001263275.1 Habropoda laboriosa
CCGCTCGCCGAGCCACGCTAAATCGGGCTACACTCCACGATGTCGCCGCTTTTGCGGCGAACGCCGAGCCCGAATTCCGGTCGCGTTCCACGGAATGAGGACCGGCCGTGTCTGTTTTACGTCGAACACGCTCAAGAACACATTTTTTTTGCCAACCCCCCTGTACGTCGTTAGGCGGAGAGAAAGTAGGTTTTTGATTAGTCCCCTTGGGAATTTGTCTCGTGATATTTAACTCTTAACCGAGTTTTTTATTCGACTGCCACCGTGGAGGAGGGAATTTTTCAAGCTCGAGTGTTTGAGCAGCTTTGATTGAAAGTAGGCGCGCTATTTTTGTAACGATAACGGAGTATGACGGTATGTTGTAGACGTCAATTGTACGAATTTTCCCAAAAATGATGTGCAAATATGAAAATATGCAGGAAAGCAATCGAATTTTTGCAAATTTGGAAGATGTAACCCCTTAACGAAAGTATTGTTAAGTACAAATGAATCAGTACCATCGAAAGATAGTGTGATATTAGATTATCAACCGAATTTACAAAAAATATGAAGTATTGCTCTTTACGAATAGTATTGAAAGAGTAAACCTACTTGCTGAAATATATATTCTCTTATATCAAGAATGTTCCACTATAATGATAGAGTAATATTAAACTCAATTTTAAAATGTCCCATGGGCTCGCTCATGCTATAATAACTGATAATTACTTCCTGTTAGGAGACACGATATAGCTCTAAAAAGTTAAACGCTGGTAGACTATACGATAGAACTTAGGAATATTTAATTTGAATATAGCACCAAATATTATTTACTGTCTTCTATGTACTACTAATGAATAAATTAGAAACAAATATATACTTCTGTGATACAGATATTGGTCGTATGGAATATTTTTTTCGTAACGTGTTCAATTTCACAAAGCTAATTAATGGTAACTTAATTAATGATGTATCCCTATCCATGGACATTACTTTAAGCATTTATGGCATAAACAGTAGGTTCACATAGTATCCTAACACTGTCTCCTAATTTGATCAACTTTTTGGTATTCAACGTCATCTTAACTGCATAACTCAGACATGCTTGAATGAATTTTAACATCCTCTACAAGATACAATAGAAAAAATTGTGTATGCTTTCGCCTAGAAAATTAGAAAAAAGTGACCGCAAAAGGTAAATTCCCATTTCAGGGTAATTCCTCCTTCGAAAGCATTGAAATTGTGCTTTAAACATTTCTAATATCCTTAAAAACAACACACAGGTGTTCGCCTTGTATAGGGACACCCTGTATACACAGAGTAAATGGTACAATAAGAGATCACAAGAGACACGCAACGATGCACATTTAGCTGCGGGTGTATATCGAAGTTCCTTTTGATCCAGTCAGCGCTGCGTCGAATTCTGACCGCGTTCACTGAAATGAGAGTCACCGTGTCCTGTTTTCCCTTCGAATTTAAATTCCTTCGGCAGAAACTTCGATTACAGAGCATGCTTCTGCCGTACCATTTTCCAATTGTATTCTGATCCCTTCTACTTACCAGTGCGGTCTCTCCTTTTTAACAGTAATATCGATGCGGCACAAGTGGAACAAGTCAGCGACACACGTTCGTCACGTTGGAGGGACAGAGAAAAAAAAGGAGGCAAAACGGGAAGCTCTAGATGCATGTCGAACCCGCGGGTTTCGAGACCTTGGAACCTAAATTGCA